>NW_005842280.1:395002-413020 GCF_000455745.1 Alligator sinensis | reverse complement strand
AGCAGGAATTGGGGTACAGCAAGGGGTCACAATGGATAGCCCATGGTTCGTAAGGAGGTTGCTAACCCCTGTCCTAGGGTCTAGAAAAAAAAGGATCTCTTCCCATAAAAGACAAAATCCTTTTACTGAACCTAAAATCCCCTGTGCTTTATGCCTCTAATTTTGCCTTTGCCTTTTCACATTTCTCTACTCTCTTTACCTGACAACTTACCCAAAAGGTCTCATGTACTTACTGAAGAACTTCCTTTTACTTTCCCCTTTTGCTACCATAGGCAATATATTTTTATTTTCCTTATCCAAGTGCCATAAACTACTTCTCCTTCACAGCAAACCATTTCCAACAAGAGAAAATATACGTTGTGTTTATGTGGTGCAGTATACTATAATCACATTCCATATTAGTCACTTATTAATTCACCCTACAGATGCAATATGAATGGCTGAAATTAGCAAATCAATAAGTGAATACCCACTGAAAAAGTAAGGATAATGCATCAAAAAATTACTTTAGTCATGTCCCTGAGGACACAAAGCCCCAAGAGAAGGATTTTGGTCTCATAGCACAGAAATATAAAGCCTAATGCTAATTTTATTAAAACACCAGGTTTTGTCTGTCGCATTCAATCAATACAATTATCATATTTTATAAGCTTACTATAGTAAAAACACATTTTATGTATTGTTGGTTTATATCTTTCCCCTGTGAGATCATAATCTTCCTTAAAAAGGGGGCAGCTTTTTCACTTATTTTTATTTCTAATGGTTTTTAATTGCCAGTCTTCAAACATTATTTTACTCTAAAATTACCTCCTTGTTAAGCTAGAAACAAGACTTTCCATCCTAAAACAGGTATAAGAAATTCATGTTTGTGTGTCCTAAGTAGGGATCCTGGTTTTATCTGGTAAAAAATCCAAAATTCTGATGAAAAGACCCAAAAATCTGTTTTCCTGCGATTAAAATGAAACACGTGTGTGTGTGTGTGTGTGTGTGTGTGTGTGTGTGTGTGTGTGTGTGTACAGCCCAGCAAGTGGGACTTGGCACAGAAGGGTAGAATGGGACAGTGAAGCTCAGTGCCACCACCACTAGGAGCCGCACACATACCTCCCCCACCTGGCTCCATCCTGCTCCCTCAGCTGGGCCCTATAGCTGTGCATTCCCACCCCGGCCCCTTGCACCACCCCAGCTGGGCAGCGCCCCCAGCCCCAGCTGCCAAACCTACCCTAATCCCTCCCTTACCATAGCTGCTGCTGCCCCCGCCTCGGTCTGTCCTCCACCCCTCCCCCACGTTGCCTATGCCCACCACATAGACTTACCTGCAGGCAGCTAGGAGCACGCCTGCATTCCACCACCCCAGCCCCAAGCAGCCCCCTGCAGACTGGAACTCTGCCAGCCTGCAAAAGGAAACTTAGATTTTCCTACGTTTTTGTCCTTTAAAGGAGAAAATTGCAGTTTTTCTATGGCAAGGAGAAAATTGGAGTTTTTCTATGGCAAATGGAAAACCCAGATCCCTGGTCATAAGCTTCCAAAATCCCATCTTAGTCTTTTTGTTTATTTATTTATTTATTTTTAAGTCCTCACGTACTATTTTCTAGACAGCCGTTTTAAAGACATGGTTGCAATTGCTTACAAAGAATAAATAAAATATATTCAGTCTAGAACTTTGTTTTGAAAAAAATACTATAATTAAGATAATCTCAAATCTTAAAAACCATATGCATATGGCTGATCCATATGCAATAAGAACAAAGATACTTTGAATACATCCCTTAAGAGAGTTCAGATGACTATATCAAGTGTTATATAACTTTTAATCCAGGAAACTGACATGGTAAAAAGAATTTTAGAAGCGTTCTATGACAAAGCAAAGACTTTCATTAAAAATTTCAGTATCCAAGAGAAAGCACACAAAGCACTTGGGAAAAAGAAGAAATAGTTTTTATTTGGGAACAAAGAAGATTTAAGAATGAGGAAAAGTATTTAACCATGAGTTCTATAGACCAAAAACAAACAAAACTAGCTAGGGTTTTAAGAAACATCATGGCAATTAGGCAGCAAATAAAACACATTATAAAAGATTCCACTGACAAGAAAGAGGTGTTATAGTGAAATCTGTAAATTGGGAAGTAATAGTAGTAAGCAGTGAAAGGTGCAGAAAAGGCCAGGAAGACAATTTGCTGAAAGACTCCTCACCTTTTTCTGTTGTTTTCATACTACTTACTTCTCTTGCATTTTTTTCTGCTTCTTTATAGTTTCTTTTTTTACCTTCTTTTGATAGGGTAGTTGAGGCGTTTTCTTCATGCTTCATTAAGGGTTGTCCTTTGCCATCAGAAAACGCTTTACATTTATTTTCTTTCACTTCTTTAACACAATCTTTTTGTGCCTTTTTCAAATTAGACTCTGAAAAGCTTTGCTTTTGTGCTTCATTTACTTTTGTTTCCAAATGCTTGGACACATTTGTACCATGAACTTCTCTGTGGTCTTTAAAATCAACTGCTGATGATCTTGGTTTACCTTTTTTAGGCAAGTGTCTCTTTGAATTCTCCGATATGACTTGCAACCCACTATTGGGTTTCTTAATGACAGATTCTTCTGCTACAAGTTTACTACTCTTCAGACTATTGTCCTTTGAGAACTTTTCATTTACCAAGTACTCCTTTCCTTTCTCTCCTTTGCTTTTAACAGGTCTTCCTACTTTTTCCAAGTCTTCCTTATCACTGAAGTGTTTATTAGCATCACTCTGCTTTAACTGATATTGGTGTTTGTCCTTGACATAATGGGATGATCTGTCTTGAGCTGTATCTTGTTTTGCAACATTTAATGAATTATAATTAGTTTGTTTATTTTTATCTTCGGTAGCACACAAGTTCTCTTTCATATTTGTCTCCTTAGAATCTGGTAATGACGTTATAGCTTCATCTTTAACTGGCACTGCTTTATCTTCCTGTGTTCTAAAATTTTCATCTTCTGTGCGAAAGCCATTAATCATACTCGTTACCTGCTCTGTGACTGAATCAGCTACACAGTAACCAACTTCTCCAACAGCACTGGTCAGATCATCTACAGCACTGCTAAGCGTGTCAACCAGAGAAGACACAGAAGGAAGGTTCAGATTTTGTTGAAAGTTTTTAAAAAATGCCATTTGTCTAATTTCTTTATTCACCAAAGCACTTTGTAGAAAAGTCTTTTGTTTTGTGAATTCTTCAAGCACAGCCAAATTCAATATTATGGTGAGTTAGCTTTGTTATCTCAGTTATATAAACCAGGGCCACAGCAGCTTTGCTCTTTCCCCAGATTTTGTAAGCACTGAAAGAATTAATAAATCAAGGCAGAAAAATCCTCAAAATGAAGTGAAAAATCAACTCGCGTCATACAATATTTTTCCACTGTAAAAACGTGAAGTCTTTTGCCATAATTCAGGAACAACTAGCAATAATACAATGGATTACTGGAAAAAAAGAAAAAACAAAACAAAAACAAAATGTGTGGGGAAAAAAGAAATGTGTACTTTTATTCTATACCTGCAAAGAAGAAGTTTTAAATAAATGTAAATAATATGTATTAAATTAATTAAAACAACCATGAATTACTTCAGATTAATATAATAGCACAACAGCACATGCCCAAAAGAATTATTTTTAACTTAAAATATTTGTTGACTTTCAAAAAAGGAGGATGAATTTGGCTATGAATACTTGGTCCACAGCAGGCCAACTTGTTAAAAAGAAATGTACATCCTTGTTTCTCCTGCACTCTGTGGCACACCTTAGGGTTGCTGGCCTTTTTTATATCAGTCGTTTTCTGGCTGTGACCTACAAAAAGAGCCAGAATAGATTTTTTTGTAGAACCTTTGGGACAAATGTTGACTACACCTGGTTGTCTGTGATCACAGGAGACTGGAACAATGACCCAGAAACTCCTTCTCATTCTGTGTTCCTATGTTAAAAGGTTTGACCGCTACAAGAAACCTCAATCACTAGCTCAGAAACCAAAATTAGCCCTGCCTTCTGAGAAGCAGCTGTGAAGGAGGTAGTAGAGAAGAGTCCCAGTAAGCAAATCAATCACTTAATACTCCATAGTCCCTTATTTTAGGCTGGTCTCTTCTTCAGAAGTGAGCTAATCTCAGCTATCAATGGAATAATCATAGCCTCAAAGTAGAAAGGTATCCAGTTCACTGACCCCCAAACTTAGGTATATACAAAACACATATTCCCGACCCCTGAGAAAAGTTTGATAGGTGACATTTCTAAGGGTTTTATTTATTTTGTGTAATATTATTGGGCTGTTTGGCAGAAGGAGAGGGGAGGGGCAGGAGTTGGTTGGTTGGCTGGTTTTGTACTAGTCTGGGTGCTATCTTAGCTAAATAGGCGCTTTCTTCCAAGTAGCTAAGGCCTAGAACTAATTTATTAGTCAGTAAAGAGACATATTTCAATTTCTGGTGTTTGATTTCCTTTAAAATCCTTCTCTAACTATACAGCCTTCCTATTCTGCAAAAGCATTAGAAAATTAACTTGGTTTGTTGTGTGCATCTCCCTCAACAATCCTGTTACCTAAATCTATTTTTATTACAGACAACCATGCAGTATTTCAATGTTTCAGGAGACATAAGGAAAAAGAAGCATCTTCTCACATGCAAAAGCCATGGAGACGTGTAGAGTTTCTGTAGGTCAGTAATCAAAGAGGCAGTCTTTCTTCCAGATGGTACACAATCCTCAAATTCATCTACATACAATAACATGCATTTTCCTCCTGTGGACCACTTTATTTACACTAAAAAAAGTGTGTATTAACTTTCCATACATCAAAATCAAGTAGAATAAAGTTCATATACTTACAAAGTTTGTCTTGTGAATTCTTTCTTGCGCTGTATCCTGAATCAAGGTCTGGGAAGCCAGCAACAGTTTCAAAACACATTTTTTTATTAATATATAGGAAAAGGAGTAACATCAAGATAATAAACACTCCAACAGCTGAAAGGAATCCCACTGCCTCAGGAGAGACTGAAAGAAATGTAAAGAGAAGAAAAAATACTGCAAAAACCTACTATAAATTTCAAAATATAATGTGTCAACAATAAAATGCTTAAAAATATTTCAATTTTCCAACAATAAAAAGTAACAGAGTTTCAAACATATATGTAAAATATTTAGGGGTGCACAGATAGAGATTTTTTTGGCCAATACCAATGGCCAATTTTTAACAAGCCATATCAGCTGATATCAATAAGACTGCTGCGGCCCAACCGCATGGAAAGCAGTGTCCATTTGGTAAGTCCACTGTTGGGGAAGGGCCATTGGGAAAGGAAAGGGCATGGGTGGAGGGGGGGAAGACCGAGGCTCCTGCAATGAGGGAGGGAGTAGGGCTGGCACTGGAGCTGGGGCAGGAGCTACACAGCCGAGATGGGTTGGGGCACAAGACAAGCAGCTCATCTGGGGGATTGGGGGGGGGGGGGGCCAGGCCACGGGATGCACCCTGGGAGGGTATGGGGGGCATGTGCCCCCTGGATTTGCATGCAGGACAAGGGCGGGCTGCCGTTGTGGGCTGGGGCTGGGGACGGTGCCAGGGTCTTCCCAGAGGAGGGCTGGGCCAAGGCTGCACTTGGGGCAGGCGACAGTAGCACTACAATGGTGAAGGTTGTGGCAAATTCTGGAGTGGCTGTAGCCCACCCTGTAGCTCCCCTTCCCAGCACCACCACTGCCCACCTCAAGCACAGCCCAGTCCAACTGCCCCCTACACCCACCAGGAAGAGGGCAGCACTGCCCTCTGTCTCATGCCCTGCCCTGGCTGTGCAGAGCCTGCCTCAGCCCTAGCCCCACTCCCTCCCTCACTGTGGGGACCTTGGTCTGCCCCACCCACGCCCCTTCCTTCCCCCACAACAGGACTTACCAGCCGGACATTGCTTTCCATGCTGCCAGACTGCGCTGCGGCTGTGCATGCACGTGACATTTATCAACCACATTAATCAACCACATCAGCCAAAAAAAGCTGATTGCCGGTAATGTCAATTTTCCTTTTATCGGTGCCAATATGATATGGGACCAATGTATCGGTGCACCTCTAAGAATATTGTTAAAACAAAATTATACTATGTCAATTTAGATGCTTCGTGCTTATGGTGTTAAATTTCAAAACAGATAGTTTTAAAACCAATTGAACAAGTATTTTTCTATACTTATCCAATGCATTCTAAACTAGCTCTTATTTAAAGAGGCGTTACAAAAATTTGATAGTAGTTATAGTGATAGCAAACTAGGGTATCCAGATGTACACAAAATTAGTATGGGGTGGGGGGGGAGGACTGTTTCTGCATTTTACATTAACCAATTACTGGCAAAAAAAAATTTCCAGGATTCATAGAGGACTACCTTCTTCACAGAGCATAGTCATGCTCTTTTTTGCTTGCTTTCCTTCTGGCCCCATGAATCTTGCCCTCCTGTCTGCACAGTGGACTACCCTTAAAAGGCTGGGTGGAAAATCCTGCCTATTCTCAAGCCTTATGTTAGAACACTCTCCTGGAAGATGTTTTGAGTCCCCTAAATTCTGCCCAAGTCCTGTTTAGGAGTCTACAAGATTGATCTACATCTGGCCCTTGATGTCTATGGTATAATTTAGAATTGCTGCTGCACCATGTCAGTGTTATTCAATGTTTTATCAAATCTTCAAGGAACCTCAAACTAATCTACCAAAAATTAGTAGCAAAATAATTAGTTCTTTGGACAGTACACACACAAATTTGATTTTATACTGTATTCAGGTTGTCACTAAGAGATACATAGATACATGGCAAAGTCCAGAACAAATGCTTTCTCAGAGAGGAGCCTTGGGGGGTGGAGGGCGGCAGCTAAACTTCATGAAATCCAGTTGCTGTAGTTCAGCAGTCAAGATACTGTAGATGTACAGATTTATGATAGATTAATCTAGCAAAAGGACATCAACATTTTTTCTGAGAGAAGGTAGATTTCATGACTATACTACCCAGAGATGGATTTGTCAGTTGTAGGCTCCCTGTTAATCATATGCCAAGAGAAACATTTACTGACAGCCAAAGACAGTTATCTGCAGCCATAACAGAAAAAAAACACTATAGGTTTTGGATCCAAGTTAATTTGATCCAGAAAAAAAATTACAAAGAAAGAAAAAGAAACTAGTGAAGCCGTTACTAGATTTTTAAGAAAAGAGAAAGGCCATTATCTAAACATATTCCCCTAGCTCTCTTTCAAATAATTGTAACTGGTCTTATAAAAGGTATGAAAGGGTCTTGTTCAAGGGGAAAAAAATCTTTTACTGAGCAAATCAGATGTCTAAGATACTGTCAGCATGAGAGGTGTCTATCTTGCATTATCTTGAATTGAGCCTGAAGTGTAGAATAAAGGAAATTATTATTCAACTAGATAGCAATCTATACTTTATCTGAAATGTACCTGCCAACACTCTATTGCATTCTATGTAGATTCTTACAGAGCACTCATCACAACAGTATCTTAGTGTCTTGCAGCAGTACATTAAGAAACCTGAGTAGTGTATCACGTTTGCTCACCTTCTCTTCATGAAGAGAAGTATTTGAAGTAGAGTGCTTTGTTCTGGGAGATTTTGGTAAGCATTTTCTGTCCATTTGTTTCCTAGCTGTATGTTTGTTTGTGTTTTGGAGGGAGCTGGGGGGGGGGCGGGGTAGTCAGGGGAACAGAGGATAAGATTTGACTGTTCTTGTTTTAATTTGGTGTTATTTTTCATAAATATATAGGTTGTGGTATATTAATATATTACCAAGATGACCAAGGCAAAGAAATGTGCCTTGCAGTTGGAATGGAAGATGGAAATGTTTTTGATTCCTGTTTTCAACTGGACAGTCAGAGTGGTAGCCTGAAACAGCCTGCCTTTCCTTGTCACCCTGACAATTTCCATGGGAAAAAAGAAAATTCAAGTCATTTCAATTCATCCCTCTTCAGAATAGGTACTGAAAACAGGATGGTTGGCATTGAAGGCAGCAAAGGAGAGAAGAAGGAACCATGTAATGTAAATATATTCCATGAATATACGAGATTAAGGAGAAAGCAGAACTAGCAAGACACTATACTTATACTGTCACACTTGTGAGATTTTATGGAGCCCAGACCTGTTTAAGATAGCAGGTGCTGTGTGGAATACCGTCATAGAGCCTTGTAGATCCTCCAAAACTGTGGGGGAGCATTTTTCTTAAGGAATAACTGAAACATGGAATTCTCTTATCATTGGGATTATGTGTATATTTCCAGATTTTGCTAGTCTTTTGCTTAACCAAAACACAGTGTCATTAAGGAGAATCATGAATATATATTATTAAAGAAAGCATACCATTTAGTGGATTTGAGGTATGGTAGGATAGTAGGACTCTGAGAAAAGTCAAAGAATTATGGTTAAAATGCATTAACACTGAATATAGGATGAGTAATCTCAGTCTAGTTTGAGTAGGTTACTACTAAAAGTGATTTCAAAGTCTGGGAACTACAGTAAAAATGAAGATCAACACTCTCCAACTGATCTTGGCTTGCTGTGGTTCATTGAAACAGGTAGCTGGGGAAAAAGTGGTACACGGACCAGAAAAAAAAATTATGGCCAAATGCTAGCGGGCTATCCACCAAATTTCATTGTTTGAGGTTCAGTGGTGTTGAAACAATTGTCTAGTTTTGATAACTAGCCCAAATGCAGCCAAAACATAGGCTAAGGCAGGGGCAGGCAATTATTTCAGGCGGAGGGCCGCTTACTGAGTTTTGGCAAGCCATCAAGGGCCGCATAACAGGCAGCCAGGGGCAGATAAATATTAATTTTCTACATTTTTTAGGGGCCTCGCAGGCTGGATAAAATGGCCTGGTGGGTCGCATCTGGCCCGCAGACTGCATTTTGCCCACCCCTGGGCTAAGGGGTAAAAATGGTGCTCAACTACTGAAGCAGTCAGGTTCTAAAAGTAGTTCTACAAACAGGAAGAACTGCTGGTTTCCCAGAACAAGCCTCTCTGCAGTCATCAATTACTTGCATCCATCAGAGCCATACACCTTTCAAGGAGTTAATAATGGTGCTGCTATTGGCACCATTATCCACTATGATACCTGTGCTTCTACAGTAATGGTATTATTACAATACCCCCATAGATCTGAAAGACAGTGGGTAAGCCAAGGAAGAAGATGTAACCAAGGTAAAGACATAGGATCAAAGGAAAGTAGGGATGGAAGGGACCTAACAGCCGTGTCCAGACAAGCCGGGACATGCGGATTGTGGCATCACAAACCTCTTTGCGGTGCCACAAACCACACACATGGAACGTTAAAACATGCCCCATGCTGCAGATTTACAGTACAGGGGCAAAATTTGCTACTGGGATTTCCTGGTAACAAAAAAAAAAAAAAAAAAAAAAAAAGTGCTAGGAAAAAAGTGGTGCAGCACATGCTAACCAAAACAGAAGTTTGGTTCTCCAGTGAGATGCCCTAGTTGATGGCCAGAGTCTCTATGCTCCATCTGTGCTGCAACTGCTCTGCTCTAGCACACTAGGAGCCAGGAGGAGCTGGGCAAGGGCAGCTTGCCCACAGCAGGACGTGTCCCACAACAAAGAATACATGTAGGGGAGTGCACTGCAGCACGAAGCAGCACAAATCTGTGCCACTACTATTCGTGCCACTGCAAGCACACACCCCTGCTCATCTGGACGCAACCAATGAAGTCATCTAGCCCAGCGCCCTGTTCAAGGCAGGAGCATCTCTCATTAAACCATCCAAGTCAAATGTCTGTCTAACCTGCCCCTGAACATTTGCAAGCATGGAGATTCCACAATCTCTCTGTGGAGCCTATTCCAATGCTTAACCTTCCTCACAGTGAAATCGTATTTTTCTAACATCCAACTTAAGTTTCCTCTGCTGCAGTGCGAGTTCACTGCTCCTACTGCCATCTCCTAAAGCCATAGAGAAAACCTATTTCCATCTTCTTTATATAATCACCCTTTGGGTATCTGAAAACTATTATCAAATCTCCCCTTAGTCTTTTCTTCTCCAGACTACATAATTCTAATTCTTTCAATCTTTCTAAATATGTCCTGTTTTCCAGTCCACCAATCATTTCTGTTGCTCTCTGCTGGACACTTTCTAATCTGTCCACATCTTTCCTTAAATGTAGGGCCCCAAAATGGACACAGTACTTCAAGAGGCCTTACCACTGCTAAACAGAGCATAAAAATCACTTTGCTTGATTTGCAGATGTTAGTCTGGTTAATACAACCAATAGGATGTTGGCTTTTTCTGCAACAAGAGCATACTGTTGGCTTCTATTCAGCTTCTGATCCACTGTAATATCCCGGCCCTTCTCTGCAGAACTGCAGCCTAGCCAGTCATTCCTCCAGCCTTAAAGTAATGGATCAGAATAATAATCTATTCCATGAAGTGGCTGTCAGTTGAGAACCAAGATTAATACCCTCTCATATCATAATAAAATCTCTCTCAAATAAATTTAGAACAGGTTGGTACAGACTATGGCTGGAATTATACTGTTTCCACAAGCTACAGGTTCCAACCCAAAATCCTGGGCAAGTGCCAAAATCCCACAGTACTGGTCAAACTTCTTTGCTTAGTTGTCAGAAGTAGGTAAGGGAACAGCAACAGACTACTGCATACAGCACTATGCAAGATGCAAGGGTTTTTTGGTGATATCCTTTGTTGGACCATCCTTATAATAGGGAGAGATGTTAGACAAACTTTCAGGGCAGGGACAACTGCAAAGAAAAAGATCAGGTGAGGAGCTAGATAAAGAAGAGAAACTGACACTAATTGGTTGAGAACAGGACTGGGAACCTGGAGAGAAGCAAGACAAATCTGAGGAAGAGCCAGAATGAAGAAGAATCACTTGGATCAGTTGGGAAAGGAGACTGGGAATGGGATAAGGAGCTTGAAGAGCAGAGATTGGGGCTGAAAAAATAAAATGGGACTGAGATAAGGAGACAGGGACAAAGAAGCAGCAGGACAGAAGCCAGCTGAAGGAAACTTGGGAAGAACCCAGGTACATGCCCACTCAAATACACTGCATTCTACAGAAGAAAATGACACGGGAATGACACCAAAAGATCCCGAGTCTCAATTCCAGCGATCACCAAAGGAGATCATCAGTCAATACAACTCTGGTCATTTCTGTTTTACCCAGATCACTAGCCAGATTGAGGCCACTAAATACTGTGCAATAATTGTCTCACCATAACCTTTTCAATAATCATAACCAAACATGAAAAAGTAACAGAACAATACTTGGAAAGATATTGTCAATGATTTCTTGAGCACAGAGTGTACACGAGCTTCTTTTTAAAAAGTAGGTATCCTGCCGTCCATCAAGTTGGCAGTGACAAATCTCTAACCACAACAGTCTAGCACTTCCCTACAACTCTTACCCAGCCAAGTCTTGAGAGCTGCCAAGACCACAAAGAATTCAAACAACTACACACTGGCTAAAACTCAAGAAAAGATGTACATTTGTCCCTTAAGAAGCTGTTCTGCTATCAGACAAACAATCAGATCATTGGAACCAGATTTTATTTGCGAAATAAGGAGAAATTCTTATAAAAGGAGGCCCCCCAAACAGTAACTGTAGAAGCAATACAGAATTTCCACTTTCTACTGCTGAAAAGATTGACAGAGCAAGATTTTATGAATGCCACGATAGAAACAAAGAACCATTCTAGGACTCCACTCCAGGACTCATCTACAAGGAGGAATCACTGTGATTCAGGCTGGATGTAAATAGCACAGCAATTCATTCTCTGAAATGATCCTTCTTCAGTTTGTACTGTACCAAGTGTCCAGCCAAAGAAAACCTGCACTAAAGCTGGTTCTGCATGCTGGATGTCAGTGACTCATGCAAAATCAGGTGCCTTGTTTTACAAAATTAAATTATTACATTATTGGCCACTGGCCCTCCATTAATCAGTCTTCTAGTGCCCTACCTATTCATACAAATTGATCTATTTTCACTTCATATAAGAAAACTGCATAAGGAAAACAAGACAGGCAAGGAGAATGAAAAGGCAAAACAGATCCAACATTACTTTCACTATCATTTCTATACTTTCCCTTTCCCTCCCCTGTTGCGTACCTTGCATGAAAAGCACATAGGTAACTGTCTTATGTCTTTTACTGTTTAAACATATAGGTAGAATACCCATGCCAACAGCAAAAGCAAAGCAGACTTTTGGGGCCAAGTCCTGTTCTATCAATTAGGCATCTCCTATTATCAACATAGGAACGTTTATTCCACCCTGCTCAACACCCTGAAAAAACAGCTTTACTTTTATTGCATACCTTCATTTTAAGGTCAAGTCATAAAAAGAGGTGAGGAGAACTCACCTACTTCTTCCACTAATGACTGTTCAGGGGCTTAAGCAAGATGAAATAGGAACACTCTTTTGATACATAAGCACCACTTACTTATACAGTACATCTAATAGTTGGATTAAGATCTAGCCCTTGATGACTAAGTCTTGTACTGTTTCTAAATTACTGAGTGAGGTTCTGATCTTTCCTCCCACATACAGAAAGGAAAGGGATATGAAATTTGTTTTTAAATCAAAATTCTAACCCTCCATGTTAAATGCACTGACTTCATCATAAAAGTGAGGGACAATTCTAAATATTGTCCATGCTGACATTTAAAAATAAAACAAACAAAGTGGCTTACATTATTAACATATTTATAGTTCTCACAATTCAAAGCTGCTTTTGATTTATTCACCATGAGTCCTGAAAAGAAATGAACCTATAAAATGGTTTGCTCCACAGTACAGTAGGCCTAACATTAAACTAATTAGTACCCAAGGAGTACTCGGGAAAGAATTAAAAAAAAAAGTCTACACATGAGCTGTTCAGTTCTCTATGGATACACAATATCTGATGACAGTAGTCTAAAAAAAAAAAAAAAAGACATTGAGAAAAAACCATAGCAGCCAATACCTTGCAAAAAGGCTGAAACTTTAGTCCCAGCAAAACTAATTAATTATTAATGTAATTTAGTACCAACATGGGAATTTAGAAATTATCTTTGTATCAATTTGCATATATGAAAACGATCTTAAAACTTGTACACACAGACTAAATACAATATCAAGTTAAAATATTTTACTTTTAATACCATTAGAAAACCAATATCATATAACACAATACATTATAAAACAAGTAACAAACTAACACTAGCAGTACCATCAGTTCTATACTGTGTATGACCATTGGCAGTATAGTATATTATTGTTTGTACTGTATTAATCCCTCAATTAGCTTTGTTTAGTTCAAGCACCAACCACCTGTACTCCTTGGACAGAAAAGAATAAGAAACATCTTACCATTATATCTTTGCCACATTCAGCATTGGGATTTTTTTCATTCCAAATAAAAGCGTTAACTTAAATTCTAAATAACAACCTGAAAGAATGTTATTTATACTATGAAAAAGCATAAATAAAAAAAATCTGACAGATTTCCAGTACTTCTAGCAGAAAGTATGTATTAAACGTATTTTTACTTGTGATAATTTTGGTACACTGGTCAAATTCATATCTTCTGTTTCACTAAGGTTCTAATTATCCCCAGTTTACAGACTAAACTAATTAGAATATCTGAAAGGTACAATAATTAAAGTTTTCCAGGTATTAAAAAAAAAATGAACATTTACCACAAAGTCTGTATTAGGCCTAGTGGATTAGATTAAAAAGTTAAAGAGTAGGTACATTTTAGAACATTACAGATATATTTAATTAATACTATATATGTGGCTACAGAATGACACTGATATTTAATTAACACAATTTGATTATCATATTAATGTACAAACTTACCGTCTTCTAGGTGATTCGTATCTTCAAAATAAAAGTTAGTATCTCTCTTTTAAACCTAGTTTCCCTGTTATTAAAATATTTTTGTTACAAAAGTAGTTTCTAATTTACAGTAATTTTCTTATAGTATATGTAAGCATCCTTAGCTATCGTGACATCAAATAAAAATGCCAGATCCTCAGATACATAAGGCTACAAAAAAGTACTTAAACTTTTTCTTTAAATATTTAGTATTTATAATATAAGGCCAATTACTTCCTGGAGCTCCTGAAATGTACTACAGTGCTCATCTGCCTAGTAATGCATGAAGCCATATGGTTGTCTAGCTATAGGTCAATGATGTTTTAATTATTTACTTCACAGATGCAATCCTATCCACCTTGTGCACAAATTAAGTAACTTTGGGCATGATCCAAAGCTTGTTGAGTCGCTATGAGAGGAAGCTCTGTGGGAGAAGTAGCTTGAACAAGAAAAGAAAAAAAATAGAGCTGCTCTCTCATTTAGACACTGACTGCCTTACAATTGATCTCAGGTGTTGCGATCTGGCCTCCGGCTGAAGACTACAAATCTCCCTGAGCTACCTGTGCTTACCTTTGCCAGTGAACCCCAACCCCTCTGCAGCAAATGTAAGTGCAGGGAGAGAGTAGCAGGGAGAGCAGTGGAGGGGGGCACTGCAGAGGGGACAGGTGGCACAGAACAGCTGCATGCCACCTGATCCCGCATGCTGTCCCAGTCTAGGTCAGAGCTTAATAGCTTAGACCTGGCCCACAGACCATAGGGTACTAACTCCTGAAGGATACTAGCCTCCGTTTCCCTTATCATTTTAAAATAGAAATGATAAATGCTATGATAGCTGCACTGAACTAGTTCTGTGGAAGAATTATACATTGTATCAATTATTTATCAGGGCTGTGCAAAGCTTTGATCACTGATTCGATTCGAAGGAGATTCAGCCCGATTCAGCAGCCAAATCTCTGAATCTAATAGGTAGACCAATTAAAAGATCTGAGTCGAATCCAAAGCCTCTGAATCGATTTGGAAAAGATTCGGAGAGGTTCAGAGATTCAGACAGGCCAGAGAGAGGCAGACAGCCTGGCGGCTGCAGGTTCTCCCACAGCTCCTCCGGCTGTGCCTGCCTCTCTCCAGGCAGGGGGAGCCACGGGAGAAGCCCCCACAGCTGCCCTGCCCAGCCCCAGCCTCCTGGCACTTAAAAAAAATTAGGCCCCACACTCACCGGCTGCAGCAGCGGACATCAGGGCCTCTGAGGGCTCATGGCAGAGCCTTCCCACACAGCACGGGGCAGTGGGGATCGCCCTTCCCCTGCACCCCCTAGCACCCGCACAACAGCTGTCCCATGGCATGGGTGCAGCACAGCTTGCCAGGACACCATGTGCCATCTGGAGGGGAATTCCCACTATTTAAAGCATTTACATTTTAAATACTCCAGTATCATCTTAGTACTTAAAGTTTTTTTTTGCTCTTACTTGCAGAAGCTGCATGTAGGGGACATTACTTTTACTATTTCATACATAAAAATCAAGATTAAACATGCATATATTTGCAAGTAAAAATGTACTTACTCTGATATTAACTGGAGTTCTTCAACATGTTTTCTCCATGTATATTCCACATTTGGCGCACAAACTCCATACACTTGAGAACATAATAATTACCATATTTTCCTCACATAAAACAGGCACCTTCCCCATACCTCTCCCACCCCAAACTGTAGTACATGTATTAAGCAGGGAAGCTGTTTCTCTGACCAGAATAGAAGCACCCTACTTTTCTTGCTCCACTGTGCAGCAGCTGTGATTTTACTATCCAGACAGCTAAGGGAGCCAATTGACTTAATAGTTCATTATTCTCCATTTGACAAGTGTTAATAACCGTCTCTACTCAATGTCTCAATGTTCTACTAATCAAGCTAACCTTTCTTAGGGCCACTTTACTGTCTGCTAGCTGCTCCTGGTCTCTCTCCTCCTACTTCAGAGCCTAAGCAGGAAAGGCAGCTGAGTAGCTGAACCTTATTGTTTCTGATCGATGTAGCCATAACTCTGGAAACATTTTCTCCAGCCTGCTTGACAAGTTGTGTATTATATTCTGGGGCATGTTACAGAATCATAGAAAATTAGGGTTGGAAGGGACCTCAAGAGGTCATCTAGTCCAACCCCATGCTCAATGCAGGACTACTCCCAACTAGATCATTCCAACCAAGGCTTTGTCTACCTGGGTCTTATAAACCTCCAAGGAAGTAAAGTCCACAACCTTGCTGGGTAACCTGTTCCAGTGTTTTATTACCCTCCTCATGAGAAAGTTTTTCCTAAAATGTAACCTAAATTTCCCTTACTGCAACTTGAGACCATTGCTCCTTGTTCTGTTATCTGCCACCACTGAGAACTGTCTAGCTCCATCCTCTAGAGACAGTTCCCTCAGCTTCTCTTCAGAACCATTTTCGTTGCCCTTTGATAGACTCTCTCCAATTTGTCCATATCCTTTCTGTAGTGGGAAGGCTAAAACTGGACACACTACTCCAGATGTGGCCTCACCGGTGCCAAATACAGGGGAAGAATCACTTCCTTCAATCTGCTGGCAACACTCCTACTAATGCAGCCCAGTATTCTGTTAGCCTTCTTCTTAACGGTGGCACACTGTTGGTTTATATTCAGCTTACTGTCCACTGTTACGCCCAGCTGTTGCTTACTCAGTCAGTCCCCAGCCTGTAGGTGTATGGGATTGTTCTGTCCTAAAATGCAGGACTTTGCACTTGTCCTTGTTGAACCTCATGAGATTTCTTTTGGCCCAATCATTCAATCTGTTGAGGCCTCTCCAAATCCTGGCCCTACCCTCCAGCATATCTACTAGTCCCCCCAGCATTGTGTCATCTGCAAACTCGCTGAGGGTGCACTCCATCCCATCTTCCAGATCATTAATTACAAAACTGAACAAAACCAGCCCCAGGACTGACCCCTGAGACACTCCATTTGATACTGGCTGCCAGCTAGACACTGAGCCACTGATGACTACCCTCTGAACCAGATGATCCAGCCAGTTTTCTATCCACCTTATAGACCATTCATCTAACCCATACTTCCTTAGCTTCCTTGTGAGAATGTTGTGGGAGACTGTATCAAAAGCCCTGCTAAAGTCAAGTTATATCATATCCACTGGTCTCTCCGCATCCACAGAGCCAGTCACCTCTCATCACAGAAAGCAATCAATCAGGTTGGTCAGGCATGACTTGCCCTTGGTGAATCCATGCTGATTGTTCCTAATCACCACCACCTCCTCCAAACACTTCGTACCTTGAAGACCTGCTTTATGATTTTTCCAGGGACTGAAATGAGACTGTAGTTACACGGATCCTCCTTTTTCCCTTTTTTAAAGATAGGCACTATATTTGCCCTCTTCCAATTATCCAAGACCTCTATTGATTCACCATGAGTTTTAAAAGATGGCCAGCAGTTCTGCAATGACATTGGCCAATTCCTTCAGTACCTTCAGGTGCATCCTGTCCAGCCCCATGGGCTTGTACAAGTCAAACTTTTCTAAATAGTTCCTAGCCTGTTCTCCTGCCACTTGGCTGCTCCCCTACTCCCCACACTGTGCTGCCAGGTACAGCAGTCAAAGATAATGGCCAATAGCTCTGCAAACACATTAGTCAACTCCCTCGGGTGCATCGCATTTGCCCCTATGGACTTGTATGTATCCAGATTTTCTAAGTAGTCCTTCATGTGTGTGAGAAAATAGCCCATTAATATTTTTTAGGGCTACCCGTTTGTCCTGAGTTATTTCTTCTGTCTATCTAAGGGGAATAAAAAGCAGAACGGGCTTACTCTCCACTATTTTGTTTCCAGTGAGAAATACAAGTGTGAAAAGGAGTAACGTCACAGCAAGGAAAGAAGGTAAACCACAGAATAGATGTGGACTACACACTTCAAAGAACTCCAGTTAAACTAAACCTAATCGCTTGAAGAAGAAATTGCTTTTTATCTCAATATATATTCCACTCTTGACAAATCCTAAACAGTGGCCAGATGTGAGGAAGGAGGCTCCTAGAGGCTACTTAAATAAAGATTGTAATACTCCTCTTTCAAACAAATGTAAAAGGCCTCAATGCACTGACGCAAAGTACCTATTTAATAGGTTGGCTTTTTTCTGGGTGTCAGTTGTCAGTTGCCCCATCTGGTTCA
>NW_005842280.1:380874-393741 GCF_000455745.1 Alligator sinensis | reverse complement strand
CGGGCTTAGTTTAAAGCCTGGTGGAGCAGGTCAGCCAGTCTGGCTGAGAAGAGCCTCCTCCCTAGGGGAGAGAGGTGGAGGCCATCTCTTCCCAGCAGCTCGCTGCCTCTCTTGCCAAAGAGCGGGCTGTGGTCATGAAAGCCAAAGCCTTCCTGACGACACCAGCGCTGCAGTCTTTGGTTGACCACATAGATCCTCCTGTCCCTTCTCAGCCCATAGCCTGAGACTGGGAGGATCGACGAGAACACTACCTGTGCCCCCAGACCCTTAAGCCCCGCTCCCAAATCCCTGTAGTGCCTCATGACCTGGCTGGGAGTGCTCCGAGCAGTGTCACTGGTGCCCACATGAATAAGGAGCATGGGATAGTGGTCTGTGGGTTTAAGGAGCTTTGGGATCCTCTCCGTAATGTCCCGGATGCGGGCCCCCGGGAAGCAGCAGACTTGCCGGGCTAAGGGGTCGGGGCGGCAGATTGGCCCCTCAGTCCCCCTCAGGAGGGAGTCTCCCACAACAAACACCTTATGTTTTGTCTTGGGGAGAGCAGTTTGTCGACTGGCATCCCATAGTACCCTGCTTCCTGCCTCCCAAATCACCAAGGTGGCTCCTCTGACTTATTCACAGCTCCACTATTCTGGGGTCACTATCCCTGCCCCTGCACATGGGCTCACCTTTTTAAAGCTGGGTACAAAGGCAGCCATTTTCTGGATCACAACCCAAGCATCTGGGCTTCTTGAGTGCAACCCACTCATTCACATTAGACCACCTGCATCTGCAAAATATTCTAATTGGAGGCGAGTGGAGCACTCAAGCATCCTGGGGTGGGTTGCTACCATCTCCAAGGCCATTAGGACCTTGAGCTACTAAAGCCTATTGTGGTCTTTATTGTAGAGAGTTTGGTTGTGGGTTAACTCCTCTCCAATCCAGTCCATTCATATACCGCAGGAGCAGAGAGGGGAAGTCCTTTCAGGGGTAGGAAACAAGAACCATAGAGAATGCTATTAACTTCTTTGGAGTCATTAAAGACTCCTCTCAGTCCATTTTGTCACCGAGTCCTCATTGTAGCAATTTCAAACGACCAAGGAAAGTTTGTAGGCTGTAACTCAAGCAGGACAATATGCAGGCAGGAAATGGAAGATTCTGGGAGCTTCACAGTAGTAGGTGTGCTGGAAGGGTGGCCAAAATGCAAGTATTTCCACAGAGTTCTTGCTGGGGCAGAAGCATAAGTTTTCTGTGGAGCAACAGGAAGGTCAAGCTTCAGGAAAGAGAGACTTTGCAGCAAGGTACCTCAGGCAGCAGTTCCTTGAAAATACTGAATCATACTTGGGATGGAAGGGGGTATAAGATAAACTGACAAGTTCTTCATTCCAGGAAAGAATCAGCAGAACGCCATCATTCAATCCACTGCTCAAGAGAGAGATACTCTCATGGCCTCCAGAAGTAATCATGAAACTCTATCACTGATAGGCAAGCCTGTCTTACAGTATTAGTTCCCCATAACCAGTACACCCTTCTAGGTGAGCTTTTAAGACAGGACCACCCCTTACAGCAGGGATGTCAAACTCGCCTTGTATCCTGGGTTGGTTTCACAGCACAAGGCTCTTTGCAGCCCAGAACCAGCCTGGGGCACAAGAAGCTGCGCAACTGTAATGGCACAGTACTGGTGGTGGCAACAACAGTTCCGGTGCCAACCCTGACCTGTCATACAGCAGCAGCTCCAGCCCCCACTGTATGTCCTGTGCTGCGTCAGCAGCTCCAGCACAAGGCATGTTGTCACCCAGCAGCCAGAGAGGTAGAGCCACAGCAGTAGCAACAGGCGAAGCAGCCAGAAGGTGACTGAGGCTGTCAGACTGTGCTCACCCTTCTGCCGCCAACTACCATGTCCACTGGGGCCGAAAGGCCCTGGATTCCTGAGGGCCCTCTGGCCATGTCCCTCAACTTCTGGTGATCCACTGGTAGTTCAGTGCGCCAAATAAAACAGCACCAGGTATTTGACATGCATGCCTTACAATGTTAGTATAGCACAGGTGCAGGTAACTGGATAGATAACTCCCACTGTCACATCTGGCACTCCAAGACAGACAAGAAACACATCAGCGTAAAAAAAACATGGATCCCACTGCTCTGCAGCCTGCCATCTGTAAATGCCAGGGGAAGGCTCCACAGAAGCCCAAGAGAAAAGTGCCTTCCCCAGGCTGAACATGCACTCCGAGAACACCCTATTTGCTTTAAATCAACAGACTGGGATTCCCCATACAGAAGCCTAAGGAACTGGCGTACATCACATTTGTTGTAGGTTCCTGAGATGGTAAGTGGCTCCCAAGATGGAATACAAAACTTTTTTTTTTTTTTAGTTTATCACTCATCACCAAGTGACACAACTTTAAAAGTACCTCTTTCAGTCTGTCAAACAGCCCTCCAGGCATTCCATGATGTAATGCCAGAGCCGCTCCTCCAGCACAGAAGGGAGCTTCTGCATAAATTTATTCCCAGGGGAAGTTTGGCATGCACGTTCAAGAGCAGGACCCCTTGACTTCTCCTGTTCTGCCCTCCTCCCCTCTTCACACTGCTTCTACCACCCACAGCCTCAGGTCTCTGTACTGCTTTCTCCCATCTCCCCACCTCTCCCCCAACACCCAGTCTCTCACCCCTACCTGCCTGCTCCTCAACCCTCTCCCCAACCCTCTCCCTCAACCCTCTCACCTTTGCTCCACAATGGCAGGCTCTATCCCCTGCTGCAGCCCAGGGAATGGAGCACGGCTCCAGCTGGGCCCCATAGCAGTGGCACAAAACCAGCACTGCTATTCCAACTTGACACCATGCAAGCAGTGGTGGGGGTGGATCCTGGTAAAAAGGAGCATGGCAGAAGAGGAGAAAGAGGGAGAAGCATTACAGGGGTGGGAGGAATCGGGAGCTACAGGGGAAGAGTGACAGGGTGTGCAGCGGCCATGGGGGTGGAAGCAGGTAGCAGCTGTGGCTCCAATGCAGCTGCTGCCCTGCCTCCCCACCCCGCCCACTGCCTCATGCTCAATTGTAAGGCAAGGGGCTTTTCCCCCTCCCATATTAAATGGAAGACAAGGTTTCCCCCCACCAATCGAAATAAATACAGTAGACACTGCTTCCAGCTCTATGCTATAAGTACTATGGACAAACGCTCCCATTTCATCAGGGACAGTAAGCTAGAGTTCCACAAGACACTGATATGGTGCACGCTTTGCTCAGCTACCCAGTGTTCATATCAGTGAACTCTCCCTGATAGTCCAGGATACCCTGCACCACACTGGAGAAATATTTCTAGCAGTTGATGTACTGCTGGTGCCACTGAGCACAGGATGGGAATGTGAACTCCACTTATGACCCCAGTGTAGTTCAGAAACGCCATCCGGGCAAATCTGGTTAGGATTTTCTGTAGGTTAGAGGCAGAGAAAGTACTGTGCCAGCACCTCTTGAATATCTGACATAGATGCTGCTGGCATGAGACTGGAGGCTATTGGAACTGCTAATCCTTCATGGTGCCCCTAGTTTCTTTCTCCTCTGGTACAGCACACAACACTGCTGGAAAGGCACATTTTGACTGCCAGGATCATGTTGCTTTCAGTTTCCATGCTGTGGAAGTCTACAGTTGGTAGACATGCTGAAAAAGGATGGAAAGCATAGGGAAGTACACAGACTCTACCCCAAGCAGGAGAGCAGAGACAGTAGACGAAAAAGAGAAAGTATGTCCATTCTCTATCCTGCTATGAAGGTGACAAACCTGAAATTTATCAGCCATGCAATGACAAGAAGCACAAACTAGAAGACTGAGGGGGCAAATATGCAAAGGCTCTGCTGTAACTTTTCAACTATCCCTCAGACGTCTCTTGGAGTTCACAGGCAATAGGCATCCTGGGATGCCTACATACCAGCCCTCAAGCTGTGGAGGAGCATAACAGCATCACCTCTGTCACACTATGAAACACTTTACTTGGGAAAGGCCTGAATGTTTGTACAGTACTGAAGCACTTGAAATTAGCGGGGAATTTGAAGCACTCAGCATGTACATCCGTCCATACCTTGAGAGGTTTTGGGGGGTTCTTTTCTGCTTTCCTGTCAAGCACTGGGCACACCCAGAGGCAGGAATTTGGCTGGAGTACAACAATGCTCTAGCTGGTACTTACTCCTCTTATTTTCAAAGCAAAAACAACCTTGAAACTATTGGAAGCTTTGCAAATTAGGGAAAAGTAGCCATAAAACTGACTAGATCCCATAAATTTCAAGGCTTCTACTCAAAGCCCTTTGACAGCTCCACTCTTTCAGCTGAAGTTAAATGTAGTACAGTAAGTTGCGCAGTAGACAATGGAGTTGAAAGATGCTATGCGTTTATGTAGTTTATTCATTTAAATAATATGAAGGTAACAATAGTTTGCTACAATGCAAATCAATAAGGAACAAATTGGGACTGGCAGCATTACACAGTTAAGCAGACTGTACATTTATCCAGTGTTTCCCAACCAGGGCGGGAAACAGACAGGGAGCACGGCTCCAGCCAAGCATGGGGTGTGGCTTCAGCCCAAAATGCCATCCAGCTGGCTACACGCTACCCCCACCCCACTCCGCTCCGCATCCGGTGTGCTGCAGTGCGTTTTTATTTAGGTAAGTGTACCATGGGGTGAAAAAGGCTGGGAAACACTATATTTATCCACTGCACACTTAAATGGACTACACTATATATAGACTCAGTCACCTCATGATCCTGCAGCTTTTTTTGCTTTGCTGGGGTCCAGAGGTGCTCTTCACCCCATAAATATGTAATCTGTCACTGAAGTTTTGTTAGAGAGTGGAGAATAGTACTCCTTTGCACACATAATGGGTGCTGTATGAACAACCATTGGAAATTATATAAGGAGAGTGAAAATACGTTTTCAGAAGCATCTTAGGATAGAAAAGCTCTACAACAATGAGCAGTTATCAACAACAGCTTTTGTGTCAGTGTTCTCCCTCTTGATTTGAAAGCTGAGGGCAAGACAGAGCTAAGACTGATGGATGGATTTTCCACCTCTTGTCAAAACTTTCCAGAGATGAGTTAATTCAGATACAGGTAAACTATTATTCCCCTTCTGGATTTTAGTTGGGCAGCAACAATAGCCCATATGTGAATATTCCCATGCACTGTAGAAAGAGAAAAAGGACAGTATAACTTGCACCTAAATCAATAATAGTTCTATGCAAGTGATTTTCAACCAGAATGCTACAGCCCCTGGGGTGCTTTGAGATCCTTTCAGGGGTGACACAGGGTACAACACAATGTTATCACTGTTAAACTTACAAACAGGATTCACAAAATAAACCCAGAAATTTAAAATAGAAATCAATAGCTGTGGTTTTCTCTCAGTTCTTTGCAACAGAAAAAAATGCTCTATTAATTTTTTGTAGGCAAACAGTATGAAAACTAAGAGATGGCATTTACCTAGTGGCGCCTCATGTCTAAAAAAGCTGAGAACTACTATTCTCGGCCAATTAAAAACTTAGGCACACCTTTTATGCATTAGGTTTTAGAGATGAGACAATAAACATTGTATAGGTCAAGAACCACAAGCGAGACTTAAAACTAGAGATGAAAATCTGTTGGCTAAGATCACCATTCTGAATTAAAAGTGGTAAATGAAGATACTAAGTCCCTCCAAATCAGATGCCATCCTTCCTTTCTTCCTTAGAATTAGGAATTAGAAACCTTTCCTTTGTATAGTAATGGAATCCAAATAATGCTTCAAGACTTGGATAGTTACTTTTTACTGTAACGGTCTTAAGTACTAAGGGTACCTGAAAAGAGACAAGACAATGGAGTGGGAAATGATTATAGAATATACTGCACAGTTCCTTTCTACCAAGGGTATGTGCAGGAATCAACAGTCTATGATTCCTGGAAGAACTAGAGACAGCTCCCAACATGTGGAGGATGAGGGAAAGAGGGAGGGGGAGAGAAGGGGAGCAGGCAAAAGGATAGATCTTCTGATAAACCAGGGGTTTGCAGACAGAAAGGGGCCTTGCTCCAGCTGTGCACTGCCAGGGGAACAGGGGGCTATGTGCTACCTGCATGGTATGGATGGATCCTGGGGTGTAGGAGGGTACCCCCACAATGTAAGAACCATGGCTGCACCCAAATTGTGTTAAACTAGTCATTATGGAACTGCCAACAACCAGTCAAAATGACTGCTTGCAAATGGAGAGCAGGGTGATGTTGTGACCACAGGAGAAGAACTTTTTTCATCATGTTGCCTCTCTCTAAAAGGTCTCTGGAAGTTGTCTGACGGAAGAAAGGACCTGATAAAAGATCCTCATTCAGACTAAGTATGATCATCTTTTCTTCCCTTTTCCCCCTCTCTGGAAATTGATACATAACAAAGAATAACTAGAGAGATTGTAAATGCAATCAGAAACATTGTTAGTCTTCATGCTTACAAGGTTTAGGTCCTCAAAAGAAATAATCCAGAGTCAGCTGCCTCTTTTTTTGGAATAACTTAACTTTTGAGCTAGCATGCTCATCCAATAACCACTACATCCCAATTAATGGCAATGATATTGTCAGCAACGTTTAGTGTTACCTGCAAGAATGTTCTAGAAATCAGCTGACTTCCTATAATTAACTATTTAAAATTCTCTCCATTCTCCTTAAGTAATTTGCTAAGAGAATCCCAAAATATTCTTATTTAAATTATTCTAACTGGCCAATAATGCTTTATAATTTTGAAATTTTGAATTGTTCACTAGCAGAAAAAACAATATTTACCTTCAAATAAATCAAGAGTTCCAGGTTCCCTTTCTCTTGGAGCTACTTTTAGCTTCTGTGAGGGAGTGAGCCAGGTAATGGGTATGCATGAAGATAGTTCATCCCAGTACAAGCCTTCTGGTGCTTCTTGCCAAACTTTTTCAACATAGGAGTGACAATCTGGTGTTTACTAAATATGCTTGACATGATCCAAGTCATTAGTGGGGAGTGCCACAAATTGAAGCATAGGCAAGCAACTTATGCGAAAGTGAGTGCTTTTGTTAACCTCTTCTAATGAAATCTGGAGGGAACTGATTATATAGCTGAGAAGATCTTGCCATTCTTGTAGTTAACTGAGTTATATAATGTAAAAGGAACCTAATTCAGGCATGAGAACAAATCTCAACAAGGGTGCCATGACACCCTGGGATGCCTTGAGATCCTCTGTGGTCTCATATTAGTTTGCTGCATCTTTAGCCAATATTTTTCTGTCATGGAGTAGAGCAAGAAGTTCTTATCCTAGAAGGTTGTGCAAAGGGCCAATGCTTTAGTAATCACCCAAACGGTCCACTACTGACTTGTTGGAAAACTATGGTGGGCAGCAAGGAAGTATACCAGGATCTAGGCCTACCTCCTAGGAGTGCACTAATAAAGATTTTTCTGGCCAATTGATTATTAAGCAGCCATATCGGTCGATACTGAACTGATAGCCAATATGCAACCTAACAGTTTGGAGAGCACTGTCTGGCCAGTAAGTCTGTTGGGAGAAGGGGAGGCGCATGGTGGGGGACAGATTGAGTTCCCCATGGCGAGGGAGGAAGTGGGGCTGGGGCAGGTGCTGCACAGCAAGGGCGGGGTGTGGGACAGAGCAACCGACAGCCTGTCTGGGGGCCAACAGGAGGGCTACGATGTGGCATGGGGGGCACATACCACCCCCCCCCCGTATTTGTGCATGGGGTGAGGGCTAGCTGCCTCCTGCAGGCTCAGGGCCAGGGGCTGCACTGATCTTTTCCTGGCAGGGAAGCTGGGCCGGGGCTACCCTCAGGGCAGATGTGGCTGCGCTGGGAGCAGGGACCACAGAGTGGGCTACAGCCACCAAAGTTCCCTCTAAGCGGCGCATATGCACGGCCGTACACAATAAAACATCTTGCTGCACGTTAGCTTTTTAATGCCGTGTACCTGCCCGGAGAGAAGCTGGGCTGCAGCTTCCTGGAAACCTGGAGTGTGGCAGAGACACCAGGGCCGGCGCAGGACACTTACCGGTGGTAAGTTTCTGCTCGGCTGTGCTCCAATCCTCACTGCGCTGGCATCCCCACAGGGAGGGAGAACAACACAGGGCAGGCAAAGGCTCCTCCACAAGGCAAGGTGCAGGCAGGGCTAGGGGCTGAGCAGAGCCAGGCACCACGTGGGCTCTGCCGGCTCCGGGGAGCTGCTCTGCTCCTCAGCCCCTTCCACATGCTGGCTGCTTGTGAGCTGCTCCACATTATATCCTTCTGCATACAAATGAGTTTGTAGAAACAGACTGTTCTGTCAATGCAGCTATTTGACAGCACCAGTCCACATGGTGAAAATTTACTGTACAGATGTAATTTAAAGTGGAAAAAGTCAGGCTGTTTCTTCACAAGGATATACAACTGTATTCAGTGTTTCATGATTTTTTTATATTAGACTCTTATATGGATATTTGTAATCAAGACACTGAAGAATGAGAAAATGAAGTATATTTTAATATATATTATACACACACACATGCATACACATGCGTGTATAAACCTTGAAATATAAAAATGTTAATTTTTATATACAGTTTAATAGAGAGAGAGAGAGAGAGAGAGAGAGAGAATTTAGTATTTCAAGACTCTTTCCTCCCAAATAATTCAGTTTTGTAGTATTTCCAAGAGTGCATATTTCAAGCTTTTTAAAATAACCAGGTGGGCATAGTGGCAGCAGAATCAGTTGTTAATTTATGCAGGCTTGACACCAGGGTGTATGGAATTCAAGAACTCTATCCGTGTTAAAAAAATGAGACCAGAATCCTGCTCATCTTACAGTTGATAAGATAATTTATCAATAGGAGACACTATTGTCAGTTGGCCCATACAGCCCTCGTACATTCCAAAGCTTCCTGCCCTTGGCGCTGCATGAGCATTTTTTGTTGGGCCCCCCCGTCAGAAATTCTCAGTGGGAATGTAAACCTGCTCAGTCTCTGTTACTCGGCTTCTGGCTCAGCTGTGAATCGCCACAGTGTGAATCACTCAGTTTTAGCCTCAGTAATAACTCATCATACAAGTTAGTTTTAGAGGCATCTGGCCTTTAGGAGATACCTAGTGCTAATAAAGCAGCAAGCAACATTACTGTGAAGAGATATTCATCCCAAAGAAAAGAAGAGATTCTAGCTCCTCTAATTCATGAAGCTTCTCAGCACCAAATATGTCCCAGTACTGTCTGTCTGTCCGTCCTAAAAAAAACCATATAAAAAACCACTCCGTGCAGGAGCAGGGAGCATTTTGAGTGGATAGGGATTAAACTCAGTAGCCATACATTCAGCACCCAAGTAAGCATCATAGAAGAGACAAATCAACAAAACTACCACTGTAAAAGTTAGTACAATGCTCTGTCCTTGGTACTGAAGGTGCTGGCTGGATTAGCATCCCAGAGCGATATTGCACACTCATTACTCATGCGGTACCTCATTCAGACTGGAAGCAGAGAGGCAATTTCTTTTTCATAAGGATTTCCATAGGAGATCTGCCCCCCATGGCTTCCTAGAGCAGGGGTGTCAAAGATACAGCATGTAAAACCCAACACCTTCCCCCAGTGCTACCTCTAGGTCTGACCCACACACAACACTGCATGCAGCACCCACTGTTCATGGGTCCCAGAATAGGTGTTGCAGGTGCTGAATCCAGTATGCAGAAGGTGGAGGAAGGTTCCACAGGTCTGATCCAGCCTGTGGACCAGCCCCATGCTATTCATCTAGCCTGTGGGACACAAATGAGTTTGACACCCCTGTATTAGAGGAGCAATGCTCCTCTTCCTCTGGGGACTTAGTATTAACACTCCTGCTACAGTTTGAATCTAGTACTTTTGAAGATGAAACATGGAAGCTAACAGATCCAGAATTTACAGCGCATTTCTGACTATTCAGACCAGAACCAAGTTTCATGGAGCAGTCTAACAAAACAACATTAGATATAAAATATGTTTCTCCAACCTTCATAGTCCCATTAGAAAAGTACAAGCAACATGCTTAGTAAGAATGAAGTGGCAAAAAGAGACATCTGGTTTGCCCATCACTGACTTGAATTGACACCTTGAATGATGACAGACACCTAAGCTATTTAGGAAGTGACATGTCCAAATTCCAGTATCATAACACACAAGTATGTAAGGATTCCTAAGGATTAGGAAAAGATGCAGATACCAAGAAGCTGACTGGTGAAAAAGAAATGAGTGTCATTGTCCCTTAATGTCCTCAATATAGGAACATGAGGACACTCAGGGTATATGCATATGACAACAAATACTGCAGGCCAAAAGACTTCAAGTCTTGGTGCATGTGATGCCACGTACTCGAGAGCGAAGTATATAAAGACAAGTACTTAAATAAAGTTATGCATTCATAAACTGTTCCAAAATAAATGTAAGCTCTGAATACAAAGTTATAATTAATAGGTACTTCATATCCCACAACAAATATAACCTATTTGAGAAAATGCATCAGCTTGGTGGTTGAAAAAAGTATCAGTTTGATGGTTCAAACAGGGATCTCTGAATTTCAGCTGACCAAGCCACTGAAGCTTAAATTCTGCAGTATTATGCTTTCCAAGAGACCAGAATGAAGCAAGAGAGATTTAGTGTTCTCCATGGTAAATGCAGGAGTTTTCCATGTTAAGTGCAGTATAGCTCCATTTGCTGGAGCAAGGAAGTATGGCAGAAACCAAATGAATAAAGGCTAGAATAATATGGTAGATTAATGTATTTCTGCTTTTAATCCACTGGTCAGGGTGAATAAATACATGCACATACGCATATAATTTCTAACACTAGAATACAGGCAGGAAGAAAAACTAGTTGTCATGGATTTAACTATTAAAAAGTAAAACTAAGTTGACATTAATCAAACTTAACAAAAACTTAGATCAAACTTAATTTTAATGGAATTTATTTACATTTTGTGAAATTCAATTTAGAGTTTAATTTGCTTCCTAATTTAATTTGGAACTCAGCTTGCTTATATTATACATTACAAAGGCTTTGATTCAGCAGATTAAGCACATGCTTAACTTCAAACATCTAACAGTCTCAATAAATTAATTGAGAAATCCACAAGTGTTTACTGCTTTACTGAATTGGGACCAGAGACAATATATGCAAGAAAAAAATGCAGCAAGGTCTCCTACCTATAGCCAACAGACCCAAACTGGTTGGTAAAAGATATTGGACTCTGTCTCCCCACCCCTATAACCTCTGTCTCCCCATTAGCCACACACACCCCCCAATGCTGCAGGAAAAGGCATCAGCTAGCATCCAGGGGGTTATCACAGCCTCACACTGTAGATGCTGCCTCTCATACCATCAAAGTGGCTGTTGCTGATTTGGGAATGAGAATCAGTGGCAATTGGTGACAGGGGTGAGGGGTAGTGGCTGCAGTAAGGGTACACCAGAAGGTCCCTCTACCTGGCAGCTGCTGTGTTAACTCTTAGGCTGCTGGCTGCACTGATACCCATCAGTGATATCTCTGAGGGAGGGTCCAAGGAGAGGGGGGCAGGTGTTAAGACTGAAAAGGGAGGGAGCTAAATCCAGCAATGTACCAAGAGGGGAACTGGAGCAAAAGGAAATCTCCAAGCAAAGGAGTGAGGGGGTGGGGGGTTAAAAAGCAGAACATGACAGCATCCAGATTGGGTCACAAAAAGCAGCCCACTATTGTTAAAAGGCTGCCAATACCTGGAATGGAACATGACATACATTACATAACTACATCTGTTCTGACCATATTTGTCATTTTAAAATCTCTGAAGTTACTAGTTACTTGATCTGTATATTTTGCAACTTCTATTCATGAAAGCAAATTCCCATTAGCAAAATGTGTTCCTGCCACTGAGTTTTTAAAAAAATGGAGTAAAGAAAAGTACAGAGGTAGAAGCCAAAGTCTGCACATGAAATTTAACCTTCTGATATAGCTTTTCAGTCTCCTCAGAGGTATAACCAGGAAAAGGCTGTTTCCTCTAGAACAGTGGTCTCCAACCTTTTTAAGGTGAAGACCACTTTTTGAAGTAAAGGGGCAGCCCAGGATCTACTGCCCCCCTCCCCTGCCCCCCACTCCAGCCAACCCACCTCCCACCCTGCCCAGCAAGCCACTTCATGGGGGAGGCCCAACTGAGGCCCCCCCACAGTAAGGGAGGGAGTGGGGCAGGGGCAGGGATGAGTGGGGCCCTGGCCCAGCTGGGTGGTGGGAGGGACGGAGCCCAGACAGGTCACCAAGGTACACCAGGGGGGAGGGGGTCCCGCGGTGGCACGTACCCCAGCAAAGGCCCGCCCGATCTGTGTGTGGGTGGCTGTGGGTTGGGAGTGTGGGGCATCTGCAGGGCTGGGGCGGGATAAAACTGTGGGTCTAGACTGCGGGGTGGGCACCGGAAGGGCCAGGGTACAGGGGCTGCAGGTTCGGAGTGAGAGGCACCAGCAGCACTGGTAGGGAGGGGCAGGGACTTGTAAGTGAGGGACAGAGGCAGGGCACAGGCACATTACTGCCCCCCATCACTGCCCCCACCCCATCTACCGCATCCCTTCCTCACCTCCCCTGCCTCGTCCCTTGCCCTCCCAGCAGCATGACACGTGGTGCCGAGCCGATTGGCCCATCCAGGGCCGTGTGGGGCAGGGCTCCCACCGCTAGGCTCAGCCTTGTTCCCTGCCTGCCCAGGGCAGGACAAATCAGCCCATCCAGGGCTATGTGGGGAGGCCCCGGCACCAGGAGCCCCCTCCACCCGGCCCCAGACAAGCCAACTGCCTCAGCCCCTCTGCCTCACATACATATTAAGGTGCAGGCTTCTGCTGCAGGCTCAGGCTGCATTGGGCTCTTTCCTGCAGGTGTGGGGTGGAGGGGCTGGGCCCAGCTATGCTCGGGCAGT
>NW_005842280.1:369701-380843 GCF_000455745.1 Alligator sinensis | reverse complement strand
TGCCCACCCTGCCCCACATGCAGATCTGGGGGCACATGCCCCATGCCCCCCACAGGGTGTGCTCCCCCGGGGCCCTAGGGTGGGGTAGGAGGACTGGGCACAATTACCTGACCCTTTGCTTCTGCCTCACTCCCTCCCTCACTGTGGGGGGCCTGATTTGGCCCTTGCCCTTTCCCTCCCTACCTGCTGGATTGTGGGGGTGGGGCTCAGCCCCCCGCAGACTCAGATCGATGCTTTGAGTCTCCGGGATTGACCACTGCTCTAGAATAAGGAAGTGCCTTTTTCTCTTTGCTTCCTCAGCACTATGTTAAAAAAAAATCATCCTTAAAAAAAAAAATCTCTCTCTCTCTCTCCAAGAAGGATCTCAAGACAGAAATCTCTGAAAAGTAAAGTAGCAAGGCACTAAGGATGTGGCTTGAAGTCGGACTTGATCATGTAGCCAAAACTGATTATTTCTAAAGTTCAGTCTATTGTAATTTATCTGTCAGATTGCAAAGAAATTAACAAAATTTTCCCTTATTGGATGGAAAAAGATACAAGCGACTGGAGTGAAGACACTGAGTGGTACCTCACAAAACTTTCATTTAAGAATGATAGAAGACGTGCTTTATAAGCTTTAGTGAAACATACCAGTACACCAAGCACTTAAACAAATGAGACAACGTGCATCCATACTGTAGTCCAGCAGCAAGCAACCATTTGGCGCCACAGACCAGAACAACCTGGCTCAGCTCCATGGCAGGCCAATGTTCTGACCTGGCTGTGGCTTCTCTGGGCCTCCAGGCTGTGGTGTGGATAAGCTCCTCACTATGCAACTCCAGTGTGAAAGCTCACAAAGCCTTCCCATCACCACTGCCCTCCAGTTCCACAGGCCAGATCTTGCCAATCCCTGTTCTAGTAAAATGAAGAGGCAAAAGGAAAATTACTTAAAACCAGATGTCTTGGTAGCAAGTGAGCTGTGACCTCAGAAGTGAACCTGAGACAGACCAAGAACTAGCATACTGCAGAAAAGAAGGACCTAGAGATCACAGTGGACAATAAGCTGAACATAAGTCAAGAGCATACTCCTGTTGCAGGAAAAGGCCAATAGCATATTGGGCTGTATTAACAGGAGTGTCACTTGAAAAATCAAGGGAAGTGATTCTCCCACTATATTTGGCATTGGTGAGGCCTCAACAGGAGTACCACGTCTAGTTTTAGGCCCCACACTTCAAGAAAGATGTGGATGGATTGGAAAGAGTCCAGGAGAGCAACAAAAATGACTAGACATGGGGAAACATGACTTACGAGGACAGGCTTAAAGACCTACAGTTGTTTAGCCAGAAGAGAAGACTGAGAGGGATTTGATAACAGTCTTCAAACACCTGAAGGGTGGTTTGACAGAAGATGAAAATAAACTATTCTCTCTGGTCACAGGGGACAGAACAAGGAGCTACGGTCCATGGATATTAGGATATGTAGGTTGGATGGGGGGGAGGGGGGGGGAAAGAGTTGGGACTGGACTTCCTGACTACAAGGGTGGAACAGTCTACGCAGATAGGTTGCAGATTCTCCATTCTTGGACATTTTTAAGATCAAGTTAGACAACCACTCAACTAGGCTGGTTTAGTCAGGGGCAAACCTGCCTTGACCAGGGGGCTGGACTAGACAGCCTCCTAAGGTCCCTTCCAGACCTAATGTTCTATAATACTCAAAGGCATAAACACAACCATATGTGAGAGAGAGGTGAATAAGAACTATTGGCACAAGCACATTCTAGGGAAAAATAGGCAAGAAGTCAGACTCTGGCCACAGCAAAGTTCCTATACCTGAAACTTGCTATAGAGAAGATGGAACCGCAGTGATTCTAAGAGACCAAAAGTGACTCGAACATACACTGCTTTCCAGAAGTCTCCAATCTCAACAGCATTACCAGGCATTTCTCTCTTAAGGAACGTGTAAGGGTCATTTTTAAGTATTTTTCAAAGTAGTTTTTGTTTCAAGTGCAACTTTCACCAATCCAAAGACTTCTGGATATAGTTTTTCCACAGAGGTAATTTAAATAGTCAACACAAAAAAAAAGTTTTAGGATCTAAAAGGTGTCACTTCGTTTTTCAAGACTTTGAGACGCTACATTTCTACAGTCAGTCTTAGCTGTACATTTATTTCTCAAGAAACAATTATGAGGTTACAGATACTATATTGACTGATTGCAAAAATAATATACATTATCATCTTCCAGTCATCTTAATGAACAGATTATTACTGTTTTATTACAGTATTATAAAAATTATTTTAAAAAATGTTTTGTTTTTAGCTCAAACATTTCTGTCCACATTTCAGCAGTAACCGAAAAGCTGGTGACCTTCAGACGTTCAATACCTGATCTACACAATGAATATCAATGGATATTTACATTTTATTTCACTTGAGGTCATGTTACCTAAAGTAAAGAAGTTCGTCATGTTCTGTAGTGTCCTCTTGTGCTCTAACTATAAGCACCAGAAGTTCTAGCAACTAGATGAGAGGGAGGGAAAAGAGGAAGAATTATTTTTAAGTCTCTTTGGCTGTATCACAAAAATTAAAATGTTCTTTCAACTTTATATGAAGTCTCTAGGAATAAACAGCAACATTTAAAATTTTTTTTCATCTGAGCAAAAAATAAATGAGGATGCATATTGGTAACTTAAAAACCACACACAAGTATCAGAAGCAAAAATTGGCAGGAACATTTAAAAGGAGTCTACTCACTTAAAAAACAGTACTAAAAAAACCCGCTCCCTTGTTTGTTGTTGTTTTCATGTTATTGTTAAAAGGTGCATTTCAGATTAGGTTGTTAGCTGAAAGTTGAAAAAGATAGTTTAAAAAGTTATGATGACAATATAGTATCTGCTTTCAATGCATTTTTCATGGAGTAATCATTTGTTACATATATTTAAGCTTCCCCCCAACATTTAAAAAACATGTTATAGTAAATACTTACCATGTGATTCTCTACCATCAGTGCAAGTAGTACATGAAACACACTTATTTCAAATCTTAATTAAAATACCAGCTTATATAAAAAAAAAATCCAACAGCAAATTGGCCCAGAAGCCTAACTGCAGAGCATAGCACAGCCACGTAAGTGTCCAAGATTTTCACAAACTTGATCTTGAGTTCCCTAAGCTGGCAACACTCTGAGGACCGAGAAAAAAGAAGCATCTTACATACTTTTCAAACAGCCACCTGTCTATCCCAAAAACCTTAATGCTGGGATTTAGAGGGAGTTAGCAACAAAGTCCCCCTAGAACCAAAGCACAGGTATTTAATAGGAAGAAAAGAGACCCTCACAAATTGTCACCTTTGTCTCTCATCTTAGGCCCCCTCTAAACATTACAGGTATCACACAATTAACTGGTTAACTGCGCAATTACCTTGAGGCCAGCCACATGTGCAAAGTAGCTATCATGCCATAAAAAGCTCCAACCAGCTATAAAGTAGGGATGTAAATATTATTTTTGAAACATTTGAAAAAAATATTCATTTAACCTCCTCTAATTATATTGGTTAAACAATTAACCAATAACACAGCAGCTTGGACACAGCTTTTGTTGGGAGCCCCTCTGGGCTCCTGGGGCCCTTTGACTGGGTGGAGGGGGGCAGGAGGCAAGCCCAGCCAGGCAACACAGCTCAGGTGAAGCCCCGCGCTGGGAGGGAGGGAGCACATGCAAATGAACAGCCAATTGCTTAACTGATGAGTCACTAGGCTGCTTGCTGTTTTCATCTTAAGCCAGTGGTTCCCAAACTGTGGTACGTATTAACAGATTTATTATAATTACTTTATATGACAAAAAATTGCTGGAGGTACTTAAAGTTGTATCATTTTAAATTGGTGGTGCACAATCTGCCAGAGTTTGGGAACTGCTGTTCAGGCTATGGGTATTACAAGAAAATATTTCTTGTAATATATTACAAGAAAATATTACAAGAAATAATGGGGGTTATGGGGTTTACAAGAAATAATGGCCACAAGCTAGCAGATTTAGACTAGACATTAGGAAGAACTTCTTCACAGTTCGAGTGGCCAAGGTCTGGAACAGGCTCCCAAGGGAGGTGGGGCTCTCCCCTACCCTGGGGATCTTCAAGAGGAGGTTAGATAGGCATCTAGCTGGGGTCATCTAAACCCAGCCCTCTTTCCTGCCTATGCAGGGGGTTGGACTCGATGATCTATTGAGGTCCCTTCCGACCCTAACATCTATGAATCTATTAGTCCCCCTTGATCCCTCCCCCACCCTCCCCTTCTCCTCTCTCCCTCCCTGTCTGCCCTGCTACCTTCTGCTTCCTGCTGGGACACTGCAGTGCTTCTTTTCCCAACCCTTCCCTCCCAGACGGTGTTCGCCCCAGAGCTAAAGAATAATCAGTAAGCTAATCGGTTATCACTGCACTTATCGGTTTAACTATAAAATTAAACCTCAAAAACATGCATTAACTTTATAGCTGGTTGCTATTGAGCTTTAATTTGCATGTGTAGCAGGGTCTCCCCTGCAGCTGGGAGCCCCATCAGCTGACAGGGCATGCCGAGCCAGAGCTGAGAGGCCCACACCAAGGGGACTCTCGGTCCCAGCAGCATGGGGACCCAGTCCCACAGCTGTGGATGCTGGGACCCAGTTTGGTCCTGGAAGCCAAGGGACATGGCTGTCTTGAAGATGCATGAAACCTCCAAGGGATTGTAGCTGCCATGATCTCAGCCCTGGGGGTGGATGGGGCACCCCCACAGCTGGGAGCTCCTCACCCGAGTGGGTTCCCAGGTGCAAGAGCTTGCTAGTGCAGAGAGAGCCCAGGATCAGTCTTCTCCTGCACTGGCAGTAAGGCACAACGGGATCTAATTGGAATCCCACAATCATGCCTCTTGCCACACATGGTATTACAGCAGGAGGCATGATCATGTAGATCGTGCATTAGATTCCATCACACCTTTACCTGCGTGTATAGAGGGGGCCTTAGGAATGGTACTGGAATTTCTGATGTACAGCACACCCAAGTATACAATATGCACTTCATTTTTCAAAGACAGTTTAAAGAAAACAAAAGCTTCCTTGTAGAAACTGAACAGCAGCAGCTAAGAATCCAAGTCTGCTCCCAACCCTGCCGCTAGTGCTACGAGCCAGATCTGTAGATCTATGCCACACACTGGCCAGATCTCACAAGCTGGGTGACTACCCATAGATCCAGAAATTTGGCAGCAGAGGAATAATGACAGCATTAATTGCCACAGCTCCCAGAGCTGCAGCAATCAACATTGCCACCACTCCCCCACCACCAAATTTCTGGACCCATAGGGAGCCATTTCTATCATATAATGCACACTCCAATTTTCACCAGCTATTATTAAGGGGTGGAAAAGGTGCATATTATGTGAGAAAACATGGTAATTGATTTTGTGAAGAAGCAGTAATAGCAACCTTTACACTGTAGCTTAAGCCAGAGCAACCCCCCTGTATTTCTAGACCAATTTTCTCCTCTTTGCACTGCCAGGGAAACAAATATTAATAAGTAACTATAATTAATTTCATGAGAAGTAGTCATGGAAGTGAATGTAACCCAAGTTACATATTTAAAAGTCAAATACCTGCTTACTGTTTTTTTTATTTCAATGCCAGAATAAGACAGTGTATAGCTACACTCATACATAATAGCTCAACAATTTAATTATAGGTCCATGCATGATTTAAGTAGTAGGATAATTATATTCCTAAAAAAAAAACAACATTTATTTACATGTACCTTTCTTTTCTATTAACTAGAAAGTGACTTGTTCCATCATGTGCAGTCACTTAAGCTTTCATACCATTGTGATAATGTGCAAAATTTTACACCACAAGATATGGGCAGATGAACAAATCATACCAAGTTAAAGGAGGCAGAAAGATGTAAATCACAGAGCGCTTGATGGATAAAAACTGTTTCACATATCTACTGCTATTCCAAAGAAAAAGGAAATTAATCTGTGTCTGACGTTATTCAAGAGTAGACTGTCCGGGTTTAACTACAACTTACTACAGGGTAGGAGCACACATTCAGTATTTACTATGAAACAGTTGGTTCACGGTAAATGAACAGTAGATGACCCTTCTACCCCCCCCCTCCCCCTTTTAGCTATACCTTGCTATAATTAGTTCATCTGTCCTTACCAAAATACAGTCTCTCTCTTCATATGTTCAGAGAAAGTTGAAAATAAAAATAAAATGTAAAATAAATAAATAAATAAATAAATAAAAATCAATGCACATAGGTCAGTAAGATTTAGCAAAAAAGCTACAAATCTTAATCTATATTAGGTTGCAGTAGCTTTCTCTCAAGCAACCACATATCTGCACTGTCTGAAAAAACCCAAGACTGAATGAAATACCATCCAAGGAGAGAGAGACAAAGTCTGTGTTTTGTATTACTTGAAATTCCGCTGATCCCACTTAATGAAAACTAATATTGCAAGCTAGTACATAGAAATGTTTGTACTGTTTGTTTGAAATAAACCCACAAACCAAAAAGAATATTTTTTCTTTGCATTAGAAATGACTGAAGATACTACTATTCAGTCTGATGGCAACCAATGAACATTCCCTTTTGCTGTGCTCACAATCCCAAAATTGCAACAATGGGAATCTAAATGTGAATCTGACTTTTTTGTATTTCTCAGATTAAACACTTAAAAAATACTGAACAGTAAACTAAGGTTTCAAATTTCTTCCAGATTTAATAATGGAATGTCTTTTTAATGTAGGTTATTAGAAAGCATTGTTCTACCACTTAACACACTTAGCAAGAAAAAGACACTTAATCTTAAAAATCATATAGTAAGGTAGATGCCTTTATACATCTTTGTAAGATTTATGTTATTTCTGGATGTCAGTATTTTTGAGTCAGTTGGTGGTCTGGCCATACACATTCTCTGCAGAAGACCAAAGTGGGTTCAGACCTACCCCTTAATCCCTCCTTTACCCCTCAGATGACTGCTTTTCACTTCAGAGTTGTTATCCCATTCCACAAACAGATGGGCAGGTTGAGGACAGTGAGAGAAAAAGCTCAGGACAACAGCAGTGTGCCAGGCCAAAATGATCCAGGATGCAAGGGGAATTATGCTCTGGCAAGAGGATGCAGCAGATTACTCTGTTTTAGGATCACAGGAAAGTCAGTTTGAAAGGGAGTTTACAAGGTCATCTAGTCCAGTCCCCTGCTTAAGGTAGGATCATCCCTGACTAAGCCATGTCAGTCATGTGCCCGTCTAACCGACTCTCACAAACCTCTAGGTAGCCTGTTCCAGTGCCTGACCATCTTCATAGTCAAAAAGTTCCTCCTAATCTCCAACCTAAATTCCCTATTGCATCTGGAGGCCACTGCTCTTAGTCCTGTCCTCTATAGCCACAGAGAAAAGCTATTTCCAAATAGCTGAAAGATGATTACAGAGAGGATGATGACTGTTCTCAAATCCTGCCTCAGTCTTTTCTTTTCCAGACTTAATTGCCCTAGCTCTATCAGCCTTTCCGCATAAGTCTTGCCTCCTAAGCCCCTAAAGATTTTTGTTGCTCTACACTGAAGACTTTCAAAACCATCCACATCCTTTTTGAAATGCATGGCCCAAAACTGGACACAGTACTCCAAATGAGGCCTCACCAGCACTGACTAGAACAGAAAAATCACTCCCCTTCATTTGCAAGTGACACTCCTGTTGATACAACCCAGTATGTGCTTTGGGCTTTTTCAACAAGAGCACACTGTTGGCTTATATTCAGCTTATGGTCTACTATAACTCCCAGGTCCTTCTTTGCAATACTGCAGCATAGCTAATCATCCCCCAGTCTGTTTTTGAGCATGCAATTTTTCCATCCCAAATATTGTCTTTGTTGAATCTCGTCTGACTGACTGTGGGACATTTCTTCAGTGTATCCAGGTCATTCTAGATCCTAGCTGTACGCTCCATCTGCAATACCAACCAACTTCGTGTCATACATACATTTGTGATGCACGTACTCAATCCCAACATTCAAAGAATTAAATGATGATACTAAACAATACTAGACCCAAGGCAGATCTCTGGGATCCCCACTTGATACCTCTTGCCAACTAGACATTGAGCCATTGATGATTACTCATCGAATACAATCACCTACAAGGTGGATAGTTATGTATCCACCTTGCAGTACTTTCATCTAGTCTGTATTTCCTCAGCTTGTGAATGAGAATGTCATGAGAGAGAGTTCAGCAAGGCTTTTATTACATCTACTGTTCTCCCCCACCCCATCATCAGAGCCTGTCACCTTATCATAGAAGGAAATCAGCCTTGTGTCAAAATTCCCTCCCAGGGCCTCAGTTAGTAATTTATAAATCACAAAAGATAATAAAGATTCCATTAAACCATAACAAAAATACAGTTTAAATTAACTTTAAAAAATTAACCATCAAAATTGCAAAATTAGCTTTGATTTTGAAGCACAAACATAACAGTTTGCATCACACGAAAACGACGGGGGCTGCGGTGGTGCGAGCACCCAGAAGTCACAAATTCGAAGCCACAGCAGAGGCAACTCATGGCATGGCCTGTCAGATTCCAACAAAATCTGCAAATTCTGCTAAATACCTTGTCGCAAAGGCACAAAAAGGAAAAGGAAGGAAGGACCAAATTAACCAAAAACCACACACACTTCAGAAAGAAGCATATTTCTTCAACACCACTTTTCTGTAATATTCAAATAAAAGTTTTGATTACGTCAAAAAATCCCTCTACCTAGATAAGGCAAAAAGAAATTATGCAGGTGTTTTAAATGTGTAGTGATCAAAAAATAAATCTGCTGACAAGGGTAGGATATGATAAACCCTGAAAGTTTGATAAATAAGAGAATAAATATTTGCATCTAAAGTACACACACTACAAGTTTTGCTGTACAATTTCAGCATTTAATATGCAACCTTTTGAAGAATGGGACATATGTTTAACAAGTACTATGCTGTTAATATAACAGATTTTGGTCTAGGTTTCTCTACAGTCTTCTACCAAATTGACAGTGTCAGACAGGCCAATATACTTATTTAATCCAAGCTTTGTGATAATTCTGTATCTTTCACTTATAAACAATACAAAAGAAAATCTTATGCTGGCATTCTCTTGTTGAAAGGGACTGAAGGATAGTTGTTTAAATGTATTAAAAATTACTGTTCTAACAAGTTGCTAAATAGAATGTCAGTCAATTGCAGAATGGATTAATGTAACCTACAAAATGATCCTATTGTATCAAAGGGCATGTAGGTTCCATTTTAAGGCAAATAAAACAAAAGGAAAGAAAATGTCTTTTTCCATAGCATCTGAGTCAGATTTCTGAACAGTCAATACAGACCTGCTGATTCTCCTTAATTTTTGTTGAATTATGTCCAAACATGCAGAGCCTTACTCATCAGTGCTAAATGAATTACATGTCACTTAATGGGTAATATACGTATCTAAAAATCAGGAATTTTAGTGTAGTAAATAGTTGGAGTTTCTCCTGGTAATGCATGCTTAATTCCCATTCTCTCTCAAGTAAAACCATTTTCTCTCTTATCAGCATCCTTCCAGCTCTCACTCAGCACTACTCTGTCCCTAGCCTGCTGTTTAGCTTTGCCAGGTTGGGACTGCTACTCGGTTCTTCAGTCTCACATGACTGGGCTCCAGGAAGCTACTGGATTTTCCTTCCTCAGCCTCTCCCCAAAAATCAGAGCTTCCTCACTGGGGAGGTGCAAAGAAAACACTGAGGTCCTAACCTAAAATTAATGATAAAAGTGTGTAGTGGTTCACAAATATTCTGAAGGTTTATCGCAGTTCTTTGATGCAAATACATTGGGAACCATTGCTACATATGATGTATTTCAAGCTAATACACAATTCCCAGCTTGCCATAGGATACAGCACACCACAAAAAACAAAACAAAAAGGGAAAACCAAAAATCGTTTAGATAAACTGAAAATGTACGCATTCTTGATACAGGATTGACCTAAATATTTGTTGCAATTGTTCACCTTCTTTGAGTGTGTTATTGCTCACTGTAAGATGATCCACTTAAGAAAACTATTATGTTCCATCTCTGAATAGTTTTATGGTGTACAAATGAAGTCACACATGGTGTATTTATTTGGCAAAGAAATTGGCCGACATGGCCAGTCATCAGTTAATCTTGAACAAACCATCAGCCAGCTCCTGAGTGACAGAAGTCTTACTCTGAGGAGCGAGTTCTGCTGGCCAGGGGAGTTAAGTGCATTTTCCCTGACAGACATTAATTTTGTAGGGTATAGCAAAATCTGTTTAATCTACCACAAAGACTAAGGATTAAATGGACTGGGGATTGATTCTGTGGAATTCTAAATTACAATGCAACTAGCCCTAATTAGGTGCTAACAGGGAAGCAGACACTAAGCATAGTGCCCCTAGATAAAATAGCAAGCCAATTTAATTCATTTTAAACAATGCCATTAATAGTGAAATCAATACGATCTGGCAAATAGCTTGTACTATTTACACAGTTTAAACAGCTGCCCATGTTATCCACAGGCATCTTAGGTTGCTCACAGTACATTTTAATGGGGTGCAGTGTAACAGCCTAATCTTGAAGTAAAATAAGCATAAATAAGTTATGCATCCAAAGAGAAAGCCTGTAACTTCTTAATCAGACCTAGATGGTAAACAAAGCTGGTGAGGTTATTGCTCAATATGTTAAACTGCCGCTCTAAATTATGAAACTTATGGCTGATGCACTCCCTTGATCTAGAGTCCTAGTATTACCCCTGCTGTTTTCCTATGGACACAGTCATAAACAAAAATAAATGCTTTATAAGGTGTTTAAGGAAAAACACTACTTAAAGACATTTCAGTTTAAAGTATAGCATAGCTGAGACAAAAAAGCCTTCATAACTTTTATTAAGAAAAAATTTGCTATATCAAGATTCTGAACACTTGCTAAAATGTTTTTAAATACTCAGTTAAATGTCTAAGACTTAAATTTCATTCAAATAAGTTTATCAACTATTAAAGTACACATCATTAAAAACCTACTGAATTTAACTTACTAACGATAAAACATTTTCACAAAAAAGTGCAGATTTTAAAGTGATTGCATTCCTTTATAACCCTGACCCAGTTCCCATTGGAAAGTAAA
>NW_005842280.1:365571-369670 GCF_000455745.1 Alligator sinensis | reverse complement strand
AGGAAGAATTCAAACCCGTAAAAAAATAAAGACAGAATTTTTATTGTATATTTCCATTTATTTTTAGCATAGTTGTTTACTTCTGAAGTGTGGATGAAAAGAAGAATATATAACCAAAAGAAAAATTAGGTGGAAAAATGTCCAAATTCAATATAATGATCTAACGTATCTATAGATATTTGCATCTTAACTGAAATATAAAAATCAGACCCCTGCTCTAAGTTTCAGGCTCAGCCTGGGTATCCCCTACAGCAATGACATCAAACAGCCTGCAGAGTGGATCCAGCCCACTGGGCTACCAGAAATTGGGGGGGGAGGGATGGGGGAAGGCATGACCTACTCCACAGTTTGAGGCCCTTTGGCCCCGCTGGCTATGGCCACTGGCAACAAGCTGAGCTGGCCACTGCCATCTCCAGACTCATTGCTACTGCCAGGCTCCTGTTACCGTCAGCTGTCCCTGCCGTTGGACCCCACACTACCTCAGACCCACTGCTGCCACTGCCACAGCAGTCATTCCCATGAACCAGGCTGAATCCAGCCAAGGAAGAACCCCACAGTCCAGATGTGGCTCAGGGCCCTGAGTGAGAGTTTGACCATTCTGCTCTACAGGATTGTGTGGCAATGGATTTTTTTTACGCATACAATACTTTTATGAATTTGTAGTCATGTACATTTGACATTCTTGTTTTGCACTCTGCAAACTAATCCATCCCAAACCTCTAAGCAGCTTTCAAACACAGTACAACCTAATACATACACAAATAAATAAATAGATAAGTAATCCTCATCACCCTAAAAAGTCACAAATGGAAAATTTTCCTTTGAAACCAAACACTTCTGGACCCATGACATGTTTAAGGTACAACTCAAAACCAGAAAAGAGCAGAAACAGGTATCTGTTACTGGAATAAGAATCCCAGCTAACAGGAGAGTCTGAGAAAGATTCATGCTTGGTAAAAGAAGAGGAAGATTCATGCTTAGCTGCCTGTGGAGGGGGTTTAAGTACATGTCTCCTTTAACTGAGCTTTGTAATCTGGGTTTGGCTGTCATTTTGCCATATTAGGAGCACCAAACTCTTCATAGCTGCTGAACATTAACCACTCCTAATTAGGTGATGGGGCTATGCTACACAGCAGAACTTGACCAGCTAAGTTTAGGACAGACATTATCCATAAACCGGTTTAAGTGATCAGAAACTGGTTTCAACCTGTAACAAAGCAGATGTTCAGTGCACATAAACCAGTATCAAAATGGCTGAAACCAGTTTGAGACAAACTTGTAGTATCAGACTTAACTGATTTGGGTCACACCAGTTTATGCAATGTCTGTCCCAGACCCCTTCCTGGTTTAAGTTAAACTAGAGTCCCCCAGCATCCCAGATGCTTTGCAACCCTGGACCAGGCTCTGCTCCATCCCAGCAGGGCTGCCCGCCCTCCTCACCAACTCCCTGACTGGAGCTTCGGCAGAAACTGCAGGTACAGAAGCATCTGTCTGGCTTCCTCCTGCTCCCTCCCCCTTCCACCACTCCCTGCTCAAGCAGGGATTCCCCCCTCCTCTGCCTTACACAGACACCTCTCAGCATTACCTAGCAGACCACACGCTGGCTATGGTCCATGCTGTGGAAGATGGGACAAAGGCAGACAGGCTTTGGCTTAGGGCCTTTTCTGTTGGTTTAGGACTTTTTGTGCTGGCAACAGTGTTGGCTCAGGGGTTTTTGGAGCTGAGCAGCAGGTAGCTAGTAATGTCCCTCCATTGCTTCCTTGGAAAAAGTTGTTTAAGAAGAGCTTGAACTAATGAGAGAGTTTTTTGTTTTGTTTGATGGGCTGATGAATGTTAACAACTCCGTGTGTAACTCCCTGCTGTGTAACTAAATGCTCCGTTATCAACAACGAAGGGAAGGAACCCCTCCCTAATAAGAGTATCCTGCCGGAGCCTGGCCATGCACCACCTCAGCTCAACATTGTGCTTCTAGCCTGAGCCACTGCAGGCATGTGTTTGCATTTCCTCAGTCCATAAGGGATGTCTATGCAGTTACAAACCAGTTTTGCCTAGCCAGGTTAAACTAACCTGCAAAGATTAAATCAATTCAGGCACAGGCTTTGTTAATGTCTGTCCCTACACCTGGAGTTCAGACGGCAGCCAACAGGGCTGTCTAAATGGGAGTGTACAAGGAATGCTTCCCTGTTGCTTAATGCAAGTTAGCTGAAATATCAGCAAAGAAAGGAAAGAATGGTGAACTTGTTTTTATCCATGAGGGTACTAGAAAAAACAAGACTAGAATAGCCTAGGATATCTTAGACAGGGATGATCCTAACTGGAGCAGGGGACTGGACTAGACAATCTCCAAATATCCCCTCCAGTCATATGATTCTACACTATTTAGAAGAATTTAGAATTTGTTTCTAGCTCTGGTAGTATATATGTAGCAAAAACTAACTCATGTTGAGAATTTCATAATGAAAGATCTCTTCCTGGTAAATATTATCAGCACATTTTTTAAAATGTCTTAATTTCTAAGTTTTAGTCTCTCTCTCAGAAATAGTTGTCTTTATGGTCATAAAGACAGCTTTATGGTCATAAAGACAGCTTTATGGCCCATACACCACTGTTTTGTTTCAGGGGGTTTTTTCTACTAATGTACATGCTCATGGACTTGAAAATTTTAAATCAATTTAATGTATTAAAATACATTTTCAGATATGGAAATATGTAAAGAAAATACAAATAAGCATTTTAAATATTGAAGGTAAACAAATAGAAAAAGAAATGAAAAAACAAACTATTGGAGGCAAGTCAGAAAGCACACTACAGGAAGAGAAAGTTATCAGTTTAGGGGAAGTAGAGAAAAAAAGAGGGAATACAAGACATTCAAAAAAGAGTAATGCAAAAGAAAAAAGCAATGAGGAGACCCCAAAGTATAAAAAAGTTATCAAAAGCAAAACAAAAATTGGGTTACATTTAAAATAGAAATAAACAAACAAGACAAACAGCTGGCTGGGCTGATTGTATTTAGCTGCAACACTAGCAAAATGAGATGGAGGCAGCACAGCTGTTCTTCATCCTAGCTGGAAGTCTTAGTCCTTAAGCTATTGGGTATTGTGCAAACTTGTCAAAAACCTGTATTTTAATCTATTTCTAAATTAATTTAGTGTTTATGAAAAGTGCTGGAAGCTAGGCCTGTGCAAATAGGGAAGTATTCAATTTGGATTTGGCTGATTCGGAGGTTCAGATCACTGTCCTGAATCAATTCGGCCAAATCAGCTTTGGAAGACTCGGTGCCAATTCAGAAACATTTGGTGATTCAGATCGCCCAGGCTCCTCCCGCTGCGCCTCTCTCCCCCAAGGCGGGGGGAGCCATGGGAAAAGCCCATGGCTGCCCTGCCCCAGCCTAGTCCCAGTACTATAAAAAAGCCCCGTACTCACTGGCTACAGGAGTGGCGATTGGGGCCTCCAGGCGCTTGTGGCAGAGCTCCCCCCAACATAGCACGGGGCAGTGGGGGGGCAGCAGGGAATTACCCCCCCCTCTGCTTGGCACCCGTATGGCAGCTGCCCCATGGCACAGGTGCAGCGCAGCTTGGCAGGGCACCACATGCTGCCTGGGAGCTGGGGCAACTGGGGCTAAGCACTGCTGGACTCCAGCTGACTGCTGGAGCTGCCCCAGCTCCCAGGCAGTGCATGGCAACCTGCCGAGCCACGCTGCCCACACCATGGGGCAGATGCAATGCGGGTGCCAAGTGGGGGAGGCGATCCCCGCTGCCTCCACTGCACAGGGGGGCTCTGCCATGAGCCTTCAGAGGCCCCAAACCCCACTGCCAGAGCTGGCTCTGACAGAGTGCTTTTTCTAAGTGCCAGGAGACTGGGCCAGGTGAGGGATGGGGCCAGGCAGGGGAGCCATGGGGGCTTTTCCTGCAGGTCCTCTAGCTGTGCCTGCCTCTGGCCCAGCAGGGGGAGCCATGGGGGCTCTGCCCTACTGCTACTTGCCCAGCCAGCGTGGGGGGCTGCGATGCAAGCACAGTTTGCTTTGGGCAGCAGCAGGGAATAGCCTCTGCTCCCAGCACTGCCACACCTGCATCAGCACTGGGAGTGGGGACTCTGCCTT
>NW_005842280.1:363972-365517 GCF_000455745.1 Alligator sinensis | reverse complement strand
CCCCCCGGTCAAAGCGTTGCTGCGTCTATAACCCGCACCCTCTCCCTTCTCCCCCCTAGTAACACACCCCCTGGCCCCTTGTCCCAGCCCCAATCCCTCCCCCTCCCCCACACCCCTTCTTTCCTCCCTCCTCCAACCCCAACAGACTTACCAGCTGGATGCAGCTGTCAGCTGCCTGTTTAGTCCATGGCCCAATCTCCAAATCGATTCAGATGCTTCAAATCAATTTGGAGCTTTTACTTGGTCTCTTGATTTGGAGATTCAGTCCCTGAATCAAACTAGCTACCGAAGCTTCGCACAGCCCTACTCAATTCAACCTACAGTCAACACACTTCACCCTTGACAGGAAAGCCATCTTCAGAAGTGATAAAATAGCTGTTTTTCATGCTGTTTTGTTTTTATTACAAATAAAACTTTCCCCCAGTTGTGATTTTACATTGTTTGTGACCTATATATTAATAGCTGAAATATTCTATTTTTAAAATTAGAAATTCCAATGGTCGTTTTTAAAAGGAAGGAGAATATTCTATTGTACAGTTTCATATTATAATGCTAGGGTGAAAGTACTGAATAATGTACTTCAATACTGACATTTTGCGATTTACTATAACAATAAAAATGTTGTTCAAATTCAAAACAAAATTTTGAAACCCCAAAATTAAGTTCTGCAAAAAACAAAGATTTTCTTAAACTAATTTGTTTTGAAATAATTTCCACACATTTTTAATCCACAAATTCACAAAAAAATCAGTTTTGTTGAAATTGCTCTCTGATGAAACACTATTTTGATGAAAATTTACTAGCTTCCATTAAAGTAAAAATTAACTTTTAAGAATTTAAACAATCGTAAAAAAAAACTACTTACCCTTTCTAATGCAGATTAGCTCATGTACGCCACAAGTTCGTTCTCCACCTATTACAAAGTAATGTAAAATTACATGAAATTTAGAAATCTCAACAAAATAATTCACTCAATAAGATAATACACAAGATTTTTTCCCCACCCAAAGGACATTTTATGCAAGTAGGAAAACTGATAAATCAATAAATATTCCTTGTGGTATCATTTCCTTTGGGGAAAAATAGTTATCTATTCATGAGGGTCAATACACTGGATTACAAATGAAATTAGCCCCAGTCTTTCCCTATGGAATGTATACACTGAACTCGTACTACAATTTTTTCCTAACTATAATCTATAACCTTCAATTCTGCAAATTTGGAGAGCCACTCTGCAATAAAGTTTCAAGTAATCACAAAAATTTAAGAATACCATCTTATCATTCTGTTATAGTGGTAGTGTCTACACCACGACTGTTAAAAAGCTGGTGTAAATCAATACAGGGAAAACGAGAGAGGAAAACAGGATTTATCAGGTTTTTCCATTAAAAAAAACAAAAAAAAAAAACCAAGAAAAAAAAAAACTTGCTTCAAAATATGTCCTGTGTGGCAGAGCACAAGGTGTGGCAGAGCACAGGGTGTGCCTGCCACTTTAAGGGCCTGGAGCTGGCAGCCTCCAGGTGCCTGATTAGGGCAGCCATTTTG
>NW_005842280.1:360131-363390 GCF_000455745.1 Alligator sinensis | reverse complement strand
GAGAGGGGGGCGGTTGCCCAGAGACAGGTGGGCGGGCCATGAAGAGCTCGGCCCCGAGTAGGCCCCCTGTCACGGTGACAGGCGGGTGGGCCACGGAGCTTGGCCCCAAGGAGGCCCCCTGTCACATCCACATTGGCAACACAGATATAAGAAAGGTTGAAGGGTTTTTTAAAAGCACTAAAAATATTAGGTTTTAACTTCAATCTCTGAATGAAAATTTTGGGTGCCTGAAGACATGCCAGGAAGCTACTCTGACATGCTGTAATTACAGTGCATTGGAGAAGACTCGATTAATCGAGTGCGGATTACTGCACTTCAGCCAGTCTGTCTCGCATATCAGCATCCCTGTGCTTCAAAATGGTGACGAGACACTTTAACTAAAACAAAGTAGTCATTCAACCAGCTTTTAAAAGAAAATCATTCAACCAGCTTTAAAAAAGTGCCCCCAGTACCATGTTGAAGCATGGAGACACTGATACACGAGACACTGCTGCGCTTTAATCAGCTGCTCTAATTAAAGTCTCTCCCTCCCCCCCCTCCTAGAACATGTGTAAAAACTCCCAACTCTACTGCTGTTAAAACAGAAGTAATGAGATTATCATTTACAATTTACAAGGGAAGATTTAAGAACTGACTAGAAGCCTAATGAGAGAGGAAAAGGGTTTGAATGGGCAATTATGAAATACAGAAGAGTTTAATTTGTTGGGATCTAGAAAAATCCTTAGAAGGTGAGCAATACATCTGATAGTATTATTTATATTTTGATTATAAAACTTTATTCATTCCCTTTTAAACAATGTATTTTTTTAGTGTGACAGCCATCAAGTTCAAGCTAAACTAATGCCCACTCAGCCAGCAGTTCCCAATCTTCTTCCATGGCAACCCCACTTCTGCTCCAAGCTCAGCTACTACAGCCGAATTTCTATTCACCTTGCAATCCCTAGTCTAACAAATGCTGCACTAAGCCTTTTTCCATCAAAAGCAACAGACCTCACGTATTCACTATGACTGTCCCGTCTGCCTTAAAAAAAAAAAAAAAAAATTATACACCATTCATTAATCTTCTTCCCATTATGATGCAAAATTTTAAATGCCCCCTCAGTAACTTTGGCAAATAGTGAGTGATAACATCATTAACAAGTTAAGAGTATAGTGTGTCATGTCTAGTATATATGAGATTTGCATGAGATTGTAATTAAAGACGCATTATAAGGAATATTACTTTGGAATAGAGAGTAGATTTGTTTATGTCAAACAGACTAAAGAAAACCAGTAAACTGTAAACGCTGTCAAAAGTTATGTAGAAAATTAGAAACGATCCATCCTCAACTCAATTCAGGAGACAATAAATTCACTGTCTGTTACTGAATTGAAATGTGTTACTGAACTGAAGCAAATCTAATGAATGGGGAAAACAGACTATGGATGAATTGGATGATCCTGCAAGTGATATTATTTTCAAGGTCATAATCAAAATATATATGGGAAGGTAATGTAGGTTCCTATCCCAGGCCTTCCAATAGCTTTTCAGCATGAGCTTTGTTTAGTCATAGTCACTTCTTGCCCTTGATAGAAGCAAAAGAAATTGGCTGTTCTTATAGCATGAGGACATACAAATGAATTTTGAAAGAAAGTTACAATGTTTTTTATCATCAACATGATCACCTTCAATAAAGTACAAACAAGAAATTTAAAAGGAGATTGAAATACTACTCCCTAGAAATACTCTACCAGACGGATTTAAACTCACAAGTGGAGAAATAAAGAAAAGCTACAAACAGGAGTGAGTAAATAAATATATAATGACATAAATCAAGACAATTAGCTGAACATGGAAAAGTCACTTAAATCAACTCATTCGATTTGTAATCATTATTAAATTGCTGATATGAATCCTGATTTCAATAAACAGGAAACTCTTGATTTAAAGGTGTTTTGATTTGTACGTTTTAATTATTTGCATTTGTATGTTTTTGTTATTCACGCAAAGAAAAAATTATTCTCATGGGCTTGTAACATTACAACATCTAGATTTTCACCTAAATATAGGCTTTACAGTTAACTTCGTGCTACTTAAAATAAGGCTGCATTACTTTTTGCTAAATAGGAACAATTATACACATATGCAAGTAATTATACAACTTAACATTCAGTTATATTCTTAAATTTTTACATTTTAATACGGTAGAAGAGGAGATTCACTAGATTTTTTTTTACTTGTGATTTGTCCAAACTCACATCTGGAAGGAAAATGGGATTTCATTAGAAAAAGCATAAAAATCAACATTTTAACTGACAAACACCATTAGGTTAAATTCATTACATACATAGGAAAACAATGTTTGTCAAACATGTTGTATGCATGATTTATTAAACAAAAGCAGCAGCATATGTAGTAAATGACTTAAGCTGATTCTTTTTTGGCCACCATGACCTTCAAAATTTGAGAACTAGTAGAGCTTAGCGCCTCTCACCTAGGTTTATTCTTAGATTGAAAGAAGACATTTTTCTGCTTTTTCAACTCCCAGTAGTTTTCTGAGTCTTGAATGAACTAGTCATTGAATGAGCTAAACTGAACGAAACTGGAATGAAGATGATACAGTACTGTACACTGGCATAAGAGGCTAACATTGTCAAAAAGCCTGTTTAGGACTTCAGTAAACTCTGGTTCCAGGTGTTTCACCAGAAATTTAACCCAGTTAAACAGTTTGACTTTCTTTAAAAAAAGGTTCAGCAACAAACAATACTATTTGAACGTTACTTCCTATTTATACTTAACTGTTATTAACAGGTTATAGTAAATGTGAATGTTAAATTTGAAATTATGACTATATCATATATAAATTATGCTTTAAAATAAAGTTATTTTTTAAATGAAAGATCTTTTAAAATAAAGTAATCCAGTAAAATAAAAAACACTGATTTTCTATTCTTTACAATTCTGACCATCTACTACTGTTTAAGGACACTGATTTACATATGGAAACACAACAAGAGGGTTGAACTGAAATAGCTGAAAATGTCATTTAAGAAAACAGAGGAAAATTATAGACATGATGGTCATGTTAATTTCTAGATAAAATAAAAAGAGATAGAAAGCTGAACTCCTCTTAGAGTAGCACACTTATAAATCAGCAGTCACAAACCCTGTCATGGAGGGACCAGAGGCCCACAAACCCACCTCCACTGGATCATGAAATAATTTTTTTTAGGTCCCCCACTCCATGGAGAAGGCTAGCCTGGAATATCACTCACCTGG
>NW_005842280.1:357323-360100 GCF_000455745.1 Alligator sinensis | reverse complement strand
TTCCTCAGGCAAACAATAAAAGTTTATTACACAGGACAGAGGGATTACGCAAGCAAAACTGGCAATAGCGACAGAAAAACAAACCAAAAGAAGTTCCTTACCCTCTCATCTAACTACACCTCAGCCTTCCTGAGAGTCTTGCCAGCATCCCCAGAAATCATTCTTTCTGCTGATTTCTGCCAGCCTGATGTCTAGGGTCTCCCTGATTCTTCCCAGCCCACAGCTAACTACCAATAAGCAATCTCAAAAGTCACCAGAGCTCTCTAGAAAATTCTGGTTTGCCCAAAGTACATGATAAGCATTTGGCTGGATGGGCTATTCCTAACCATATGCAAAACCATTCATCATTGGTTGGATGAAAAATAAAAAATAAGAAAACTGATGATCCAAATTTTCAATGACATTTATTCATTCAGACTAGGTACAGACATTCAAAAAACCAGAGGCGGAATTGATCTAAGGTACATGGGGTGCAGAGAGAAGTAAAAATTTTTGCCCAGTCTGGCCACAGAAAGCAATTTATAGCCGTGACCAAACACAAGTGCATGGGTGTAGACAGCTTCAAAAATCGCCGTACTGAGTGAAAAATCTGACCCCTCACTATGTGAGGAATTGGATTAAGATGTTTCAAAACGTAGAGACTTTTTGTAACTTGTGTCTGCAAAGCTCCCAGCCTGTCACTGGTTTCCGAATGGGAGGTGGGAAGAGAGACAGGAGGGAGTTCAGTCTGGGGTTTTTCAGCCCCCCCTCCCAGAGGGAAGGACGGGTGTACTGGAGCCCTCTCCCCAAGGTGGAGGAGCTTCAATTAATCCACCCCACCTTCTAGTGCTGGCTGGGAAACCCCTAGAATAAGCTCCCTCTGCTCCCTTTCCCCACTCCCATTCTGAAAACAGTGGAAATTCTGGAGGGTAGGGGGTATAGGGACCCCCCCCCCCCCCCCCCCCCCCCCCCCCCCCCCCCCCCCCCCCCCCCCCCCCCCCCCCCCCCCCCCCCCCACACACACACACACACACACACTCCCCTCCATGGTGCATAGCCCCTGCCAGCCGCGGCAACAGCAACAGCAGGCCCTCAGGGCACTCATAGCCCACACAGGCGCTGCTGCGTAGCAGCACAGCTCCAACCAGAGCTGCACATAGTGGCAAGAAGCCCAGGAAGGTCAGCCTGCCTCTATCGCGATGGGCTTCCTGCAGCACACGTGCAGCTCCCAGCACTTGCACACCACTGAGGAGAAGCCCCACTCAATGAAGCCAGCTGCTTTCCCTCCCCCCTGCTGCCACTTACAGCTGCCAGGACTCCACCAGAAGTGGCAGGGAGCCCCCCGCCTGCTTCCATGGCAGCAGGGAGTGGGGAAGGCAGCTAGCTCCATCGTGTGGGGCTTCTCCCCAGTGCTGCACAAGTGCCAGGAGCTGCACTTGCACTGCAGGGAGCCCCGTGTGATAGAGGCAGGATGACCTGGCTGCCACATACAGCTCTGGCTGGAGCTGCACGCTGCCAGGCAGCAGCGCCGCAGAGGCCATGAGAGCCCTGAGGGCCTGCCGCTGGCTGGGGCCACCAGCATAGCGCATAGGAAGGTCCCCACACCCCACCCCCACATTCTGCCCCCACAACCATCCCACATATACACACACACACACACACACACACACACACACCTGTGTATGCCCCCACACACCCACAGCCACACCCTCTCACAACCCCACCACACACACCCCCACTACCAACTACACCTCACATACTCCACCCATGTACAATATACAAGACTAAGGCTTCATTTTTTAACTATTATGCAAATCACCTCTATATACACACCACACAACACGAACACGTCATGACGATAATCTTTTTGCAATAAAATTAAAATATGTTATTGTACATGTTTGACTTTTAGTTTATAATTTTTTTTTCTGGTTCAAGGATGGCAGCCCCCCCACCCCACCCCCAAAAGGAACACTTCTGGGGGCAAGTGAGAGACTTCCGGTGGCAAAGGTCAGGGGCTAGGGGGCAGGACTTCTGGTCCCAAAATGGGGACCAGGGGGCAGAGCACCTGTCAAGGGGTGGGGCTACCCTTGTGGCCCTTGACAGCTCAACAAAACTCATTAAGCAGCCCTCCAGCCAAAATAATTGCCCACTCCTGGTCTCTACCCTCATATTGTTTTAGTCTATACCCTCATAACAGATGAGCTGTTGAAAAAAAACAAGTCCGGAAACATCATTGTGAAGGCTTTACATGCAACCTTAGTTATGTTTGCATGCACTACATTCTGCAACTCCTGCATTCATAGTGTGTTGGATGAGAAGGCCTTTGAGATCCCTGCTAACCTTATGATTCTACAGGATATTATCTAGTGAATCTTTCATGATTTAGACTTCATATATAAACGCATTATGTTCTTTCTGATGGATGTATTTTAATAAGACAGGACCTAATCCTAAAAAAACTTATAGCCATGGAAGAACCTTACTTATACATTGAGCATCCATATACAATGACTACAAACACTAGACTGTGCATAGTATACTGTTATATGAAAACTACAGTAAGCCAGACTCGCACACATTTAGTGTGTATGATATGTATTCCAATATTCCAAGACATAGTAGTAGAAGCCTAGCATAGAATCATAGAAGTAGGGTCAGAAGGGACCTTGTAAATCTTCAAGTCTGATCCACTGCCTGGGCAGCAGGGAAACTGGGCTCAAATGACACCAGCCAGGTAGGCATCAAGCCGCTTCTTAAAGACCCCCAGGGTAGGAGCCAGCACCACTTCCCTTGGA
>NW_005842280.1:356613-357063 GCF_000455745.1 Alligator sinensis | reverse complement strand
ATCATGCGGGTGGCCCTCCTCTGCACCCTCTCAATGTTGTCCACATCCCTCTTGAAGTGGGGTGCCCAGAACTGGACACAGTACTCCAGCTATGGCCTGACCAGTGTCACAGAGAGGGGGAGGATCACCTCCTTGGCCCTACTTGAGATGCACCTGTGGATGCACAATAGGGTTCGGTTAGCCCTGCCGACCATGACCTCGCATTGTCAGCCCATGTTCATCCTGGAGTCTATAATGACTCCAAGATCCCTTTCTGCCTCCGTGCTCTCAAGAAGGGAGTTATAAGTCTTATATCATCTTATAACTCTTATAACTGTGCGGGCCGGGAGTGGTCCAAGGCTTTCAGGGGCGCGCGGCAGGCTGTGGCCAGGAGCCCGCAACGGCAGGGCGGGTACTTTTGCACGACGGACTAGAATTAGGCACGGACTCGTAGCGGTTAATTAAAGATTG
>NW_005842280.1:340861-354369 GCF_000455745.1 Alligator sinensis | reverse complement strand
TAAAGATTGTTTTACTTACACCGTAGGTGGTCGCGGTGCAGGCAGGAAAAACTTTCTTGAGTTGCAGTTACAGACAAACACAAGTGGAGTTTGCTAGGCTCCGCAAAACAAACACGACAGAGCTCTGGATACCCTTGACGAGCGCGCAAAAACCGTAGATACGTCTTAAGAAGAATTTAACGAATGGGACGGGAAGAGGTTGGTGGTTGATCAGGCCGCCAAACTCCTCTGAGACGCACACAAAGTTCTATTACTCTGCCGCGTGCTCAGAGTCCCCGCGAGATAGTTGTGGAGTCCTCTACAACTTGAGCGGAAACTGCTCTAACCTTTTATACGACTAGCAAGCCAATCGCTAGCCGCCACGTGGGAATAATTTAGAAACAGCCAATAGTGGGAAACAAATTTACATACGGGTGGCGGGAACTCCTTTGCACCAGGGTTTTCTCTTTGCAGCTGAGAATTGCACCATGCAAAGAAAGCTCCATGTGGCAGGAAATAATTCTGCAGTGCCAAAGCGCACACACAATCATTGGGTCATGACAATAACATCTTATAAGTGTGCTGCCAGTTACTACTACCCAAGTGCGGCACCCTGCACTTGTCAGTATTGAAACATATCCTGTTTTTGTTAGCCCACCCTTGCAACCTATCCAGGTCTTGCTGCAGTCTTTCCCTCCCTGTTAGCGTGCCCACCTCACCCCAAATGTTGGTATCATCAGCAAATTTAAACAGGTTGCTTTTCACCCCGTCATCCAAATCGCTGATAAAGAAATTGAACAGTGCAGGCCCAAGGACCGAGCCCTGGGGGACTCCGCTGCCCACTTCCCCCCAGGTCGAATATGACCCATCCACCACCACTCTCTGAGTATGACCCTTCAGCCAATTTGCTATCCATCTGACTGTGTAGGCATCAATGCCACAGTCGCCTAGTTTTTTAATGCGGATGGGGTAGTCAACAGTGTCAAAGGCCTTGCTGAAGTCCACAAAGACTACATCCATGGCGACACCTGCATCCAATGCTTTTGTGACCTGATCGTAAAAGGCAATCAGGTTGGTCTGACATGACCTGCCCCTAATGAAACCGTGATGGTTGCCCTTAAGCATCATCCCTGATGCCGGCCCATCGCAGATGTGCTCCTTGATGATCTTCTCAAGGAGTTTCCCCAGGATTGAGGTAAGACTGACAGGCCTATAGTTGCCCAGGTTCTCCCTCCTCCCTTTTTTAAAGATGGGGACCACACTGGCTATCATCCAATCATCTGGCACCTGGCCCGAGCACCACGAGCGCTCGTAAAGCTGTGCCGAAGTTTGTTTTGACGTTCATCCCATGAACTATTCTTAAAGGCAACAATGATATCATTAAATTTTATAGGTGCACAAAACCACATCCTGGAACTTAAAGGCAAGCAGCAGTAAATTGGAACAAAATACCATGCTCTCCTGAAAACTTCACATACTGTATAACACAATAGACATTTAAGAAGAGAATTCCTTTACAGCCCTCTTTATTAAGTTAGCAAGAAATCCCATGCAAAATGCACTGAACATGCACAAGATTATGTTTTTCAGGGGTAATAAACCCGTCAAACAAACAGAAAATTTCATGGCAACTTTTAAAAGGCATGTCTTCTTAATGTGGGTTATATCATTTTCAAGTTTCCACTCATTTTTAGTTTGGCTATAAAACCACTAAAAAATAGAAAGAAACTTTGCAATAATTTATTTTATAAATTGGAACATAATTGTTTCACTCCCCTTTTGCTCAAAAATAATTGAACGCTTTTGGCTCAAATATATTTTAGGAAGAAAAATACCTGGACAATTTCAGCCTTCAAAAGTGCAAGATTCAAAGCATCACAAGCTGATTGGAACATAAATACTTAGCAGCGGCAGTCTTTTCCTTTCATACGAATACTATGTTTTAAAACGACTGCTTTATTAGCTTCTCAGCTTTAAGGATTCATGCTCCTCCTATTCCACAGGCTTTCATCACAAAAGTTGTTATTATCTGATCATATAAGTAGTAACAAGCACTAAAATAATCTCTTCTGTTTGGTATAGGGGTTTTTTTTTCCCCAACTGAAACCTACAAGACAACGGTGACCCAACAACAATGAAGTAGCTGAGCAACGCCAAATTTAATTTGTTTTTTAACTGTATATTGGGTTTGATCCTTCTTTCACTGAAGTAAATGCCAAACTTCCATTGAGTACAACAATAACAGAAAGACCCCAATTGACTTGGCATAAGTGTCCCAAAGTGCACACCATAATAGATTAATCTGGCACAAACCTGACTACAGGAAGCCCCAGAGCACCAAGTTTCTCCCTATTATGCTGAAATTTGCCCCGAGGAACAGACTGAGGTTGCCCTGGGATAACTCCAACAAGTCTCAGCTCCACTACGCCTATACCAGACCCTGTAGTGGCAGGGAAGGAATCTCTGCCAGCCCCAGGTGGCCACCCCACTGAGGTATGAAATAATTTTTAGGTGCCCCTTCCCATGGAGAAGGCTAGTCTAGAATATCACTCACCTAGTAATCTCTCTTTCCAGAGGCAAGCAACAAAAAGGTTTATTGCCCAAATAGAAGGACTACACAAGCCAAACTAACAACAGATTTGGAGATTGAAAGACAAACCAAGAGAAGGTCCTTATTCTCTCATCTAGCTACACCTCAGCCTTCTTGAGAGTCTTGCCAGCATCACCAGAAACCAGCCTTTCTGACAATTTCTGCCAGCCTGACCGCTGGGGTCTCCCCGACACTTCCCAGCTCACAACCAACTGCCAAACTCCTTCCAACCAGCCCAGCCCCCAGTCACAACAACTCTCTAGAATGCTTTGGTCTGCTGAGGTGTGTGGCATTCATTTGACTGGATGGGCCCCTCAGGTGTTTTTGCTATGCAGGAATTGATTTTCCCATTACAGGTAGACAGTGCTCTAGGGTCCAGCCTCTTCTGTCCATGTCTGAGAAAGGTAAATCTTCTTGCCCTAAAGTCACAGTAGTAAGACAGATTTAGCTGTTCTGCCCAGTCCCTTTCCCTGGTTAAGCCAAAATTATCCAAATATCCAGAATTATAAGATATATAGATAGCAGTGGTATTCAACCTTTTGGTGGGGCCAGTCCATGAGCTGGATCAGACCCATATGCCTGGATTCAGACCACACTGCCTCTGCCAGCCCCCACATGCTGGGCTTGGGAGCCCAGGACCCTGCACCGCCTCTGCCCAGCCTCACATGCCAGCATTGGGCTCCAGGCCTCCGCCAGGCCCTGTTCTACCCTGTCCACCAGATCCAAGATCCCCCAGAGCCATGGTCTGCAAGGAATCCTACAGAACCATGAGAAACCCACAGGGTGGATAATAAGGTGCCGCGGGCTGGAGCTGGCCCTTGGGCCAGGGTTGAACACCCCTGATATGTATAGACAGCATAATATAATATCTACAGTGATGATAGTAATATAAATGGATACAGGATAACAATGACTTTCCAGTGACACCACACATACCATATCAGTACAACGAAACACACAAGAAACCATTCATGACACTGAACTGACTTACCATAAGTTTCCCAAAGTGCATACCATAAAAACAAATGGTCTGGTAGACTCTCTCTCTCCTGTCTTGTTCATGATCATATGTCCCACTTTTCCTTCTATTCAAGATTCCATAATGATATAGCCTTTCTGTGATAACTACAACTTGCATTACAAAATAGTATCAGGACATTATTTTAGCTTTAAGACAGGAGTGTCAAAGTCATCTGGCCCTGCCACGGGGCCAGAATAGGGGCCCAGAACCTATTGAGAGCTAGATCAGGCCCACAGATCAGCCCCCACACACCACATACAGAGCGCATACCAGAGATGCATGACCGCAAAACCAGACTGGCACATACTCCATGTGGTACACAGAGCTGGAACTAGATGCATGCTACACAGAACACACAGGCCCAGTCCAGGGTGCACACTATATACAGGGCTAGTCTGGTGTTGGCACCACATACATCAGGAACCCCAAACTGGTGTTATGTGCTGCCTAAACAGGCTTCTGCCCCATGCACTATACAGCACATGCCAGACCAGCCCCACATGCTGCACGCAGCACATGGAGTCTGAGTCAATGCATGTTGCACATGGAATGCAGGGCTGGTCCAAGACCCACAGGCAGTATCACAGGCTGGATCACAGGGCCGACGGGACGCATCTTTGACACCCCTGGTTTAACAACCTAGTTAATACTAGTGTGATTATTACAAGAGAAAGGATGAGATCTAGAACACATTATGAGTAAAGAAACTGTATATCACACCACTGGTTCATGAGCCAAAAATTCTTATATAATAATAAAGGGCTTAGTCTGTCTGTCTGTCTAGCCATAACACTCTTGGAGCACATTGATTGGTTAGTGAAACAGCCAATCAGAGTGCGGAGCACCGCCATGACAGCGGGGATGGAGCAAGGGGGCAAGGCCAGGGGCACTGGCCTCACCTCTCCCTCCCCCCCCCCCAACTCCATCCCTGCCATCACAGTGGCACTCTGCTGCCTCCAAGAAGCAGGACTAGGAGTGGGGAATGGCATGGCCAGTGGCACTGGAGGCGGCAGCAGCACGGGATGCTGGCACAGGAATACAGAGGGACAAGCTTCCCCCACCTGCCGCCCCCCAAAGCAGCAGCAGCAGGAGGTAGTCAGTGGCAGCGCTCCGTCCCCGCTTGCCCCACCCTTCCACCGTCATTCTTGACAGGCAATTGGCTGGTAGTTTAAGAACTTCTGCTCTAAAATGGGGCTGTCCAACTTCTGGGCAGCCAGGGACTGCATGCCAAGCAGACCACAGAGGCCACACGGATGCCCCCCCATTCAGCTTCCATCCCCTACATAGCACAGGCAGCCCAGTGCACCCCACTCTGAGCTTGCACAGAATCACCAGAACTACCTCCCCTCTTTCTTCACCCAGTGCACACCACCCAGCTTCCACCCACATGCTGTGCAGGCACCCCACCCCCAGAAGAGGCAGCCTGGTGCAGGCAACTGGGAGGGAGCAGTTGCTGCATATAAGCCACACACAACTGGAAGAGGAAGCTAGGAGCTTAGCATTCCCCGCCCCCCCCACCCTGTTCTGCATGAGCAGATGCACAGCACAGGCAACTTCACAGGACAGGCAGCCTGATTCCCACCATGTGGCCAGGAGGGAGGAGGTTGCTGCACATGCAGCAGGAAAAGGAGGGTGCTGGGCCACCCAGACCTTTCCCAACAACGTACGCAGCAGAAGCAGTCCAGCTCCCCAATCTCCTGCCTCCCCACCCAGCATAAACAGCTGTATTCTCTCCTATAGGCACACAGGACACTTTTACACATGCTAGGGGGTGGGGAGGGCTCTAATTAGAACAGCTCCAAGAGCCACTTTAATTAAAGTGCAGTCACATCTCATACATCAGTGTTCCTGTGCTGAAAAATGGCTGCAGGAGTGCTTGAACTAAAACTCATTCAACAAGGTTTAGTTCAAGAACCCCCACCATTTTTCAGCATGGGGATGCTGATGCACAAGATACAGAAGGCTGCTGGAGCACAGCAATTGATTAATCGAGTCTGCTCCAACACGCCAGAATTTCAGTTTTTGGGAGTAGCCATAGTAGTCTCTACCACAGTTGCATGCACTACCCCACCTGCGTTGAGGTCAGCCCAGCTCCATTTGCTGCAGGTGCAGCTCAGGCACTCCAACCCCTTCCCAGCTGCTGGAATAGGAGCAAATGGGGAGGGAGAACAGCAGCTGGGTGGGAGCCCACCAGCTAGACAGATCTGCTCCAAGATACATTTCCACATATAGAGAAACGTACTATTTCTTTCCTTTGTAATAAGTAGAAATTTGCACATTTTTCAAAGGCTTTCTGCCTTAATGCATCTAAAAGGAGGGAAAACAGCAACAATAAGGAAAAAAAAATATCTGAATTAGTGGGTATGTGTGTTCAGCTACTTAACATCACTAAATCACCAGCCTTTATGTGAAAGTACATTGAGTAATACTCTGGGGTGCCAGGATTTCATTATTCTTAGTACATATTGGAATAGTTTTGTTCGTTTTTTAATGACATTAATTATTTTTTCAAACCATTTTCAATTATTCCAAAGAAACAAAATGAACACATGGAATCCAATTTTCTATGATTAGGACAGACTTAGGGTCTGATTTTGAGAAGTCCCAAACAATCATAACTCTTAACTGAGACCAGTAATAATTCCGCCTTGGACAGACAGACTTCATTTTCTCAGATTTGGTATATGATATAAATAACACTTCTGGTCTCAATCTAGTTTCCCCATTTATCAATATGTAAAATGGGGATGCTACCACTAGTTCAACCCAGGGATGCTCTCAAACTTGTTTACATTTTTTAAAGCACTAAAGATTGGGTTTTTTTAAAAATACTTAGGCTATCTACAGATGGACATACTATTCTGATCTCAGTAGAACTTAGGCACCTAGTGGGATTTTCAAGTGTCCAAGTACCTGCAAAAACCTGTCCCTAAAATGTTACAATGACAGCATGACAGAAAAGCCAATAATAAAATTAATAATACCATATTCAGTGCACAGCTTGGATACTGCATCTTAAATAATGCATGGGATCTCACACAGAATGAAAGGGATAAAAAATTAATATGCCACTCTCCAAACAGTGAGCACTATCCACCCTGTGCACTGAATAAGGATGAGGCCCTATTAGGAAAATAAGATATAACAACGTAATTTAAGACTGTATCCTAACGTATATGTGCAAGCAAGCCAATTTAAGATTGTACAAGCAGCATTTAATATGGCATTCCCTTCCCTTGCTGACTTTGCACTTAATGTAGTCTTTTTGGATGCAGTACATCACTTTTTTTCCCAGGATTTGCTAGCATTTGTTTTGTAGTTTTAGAAACCTTAGTTTTAGAAACTGCATCTAAACAATGCAGTTCTTCTTGTCCAGCTTTTGAATCACAGTAGCTATGTCAAACTCTTTCCAATCTATGAAAACCTCTGCTTCACATAGAATCAAACATTAGGATCAGAAAAGACTATTTCATCCACCCTACTAACCCATCACATTTCACAGAACTAAGCACTTCATCATTCTACTTAGACTGTATCTACAAAGATTCTGGGGGGAGAGGGAGTTCTGCAAATAACTTATTATAATGGTTAAAAAACTGCATGAGCACTATCACTAATGTAGAATAGCTGCTTCTGGTTTGTTTGCTTTTTACCACCTTATTAGCTAATCCTAAAAGATGTAAACACCTGAGATATATGACAAGCACTCAAACCACTGGTTTCACAGCAATGTCAGAAGACTTAAAAAAAAAAAAAATCCAACACCTCAGGGTAGTTAAATATCACTAACCTGCCCTCAAATATCTACCTATCTCCTAGCAATCTAGGTCATTACTAAATTGCTCTTTACCATTAACAACACTTTCCTATTGACCAAACTGTTCTTTCCTTCCCTTAAGGATATTTAGCCTCTTCCTAACACTTTCATTTATACTGTTAAACTATAGCCATGCATAAACCATAACATGTCTCTCTCCAAAGTCCTCTCTACATTTCACTACATGTTTTTACCCCCAAAGCACTTCCTCATATTTTTTTTGCTCTTGTCCTAGCTTTATTTTTATCCTTCCTAGATTATACAGGATCAAAACTGGACAAGATATTCCAAGTGTAATCTTGCCAAAGCTAAGGAAAAAGCCATATTATTCCTCAAGTCCTTTCTTTCCGTCTACAAGTGAAAACTGTATTGTCTACAAAATTTACTATCTATTTTTCTACAAAAGATATTTGTCAAACTTTCTAACTTCTAAGCAGTGATTCCCCCAATACATATACGTACCTTCTAGTTATAATCTTATACCATACACCACAATCAATACTGAACTAATCTCCCTCCTCAAAGTGAAACCCACAATAGGGAGCATATAATCAGAAACTCAGCAAGTCCAAACTGATGAATTCCAAACTACTTGAGGAAACAAATGTATACCTTCAGAGAATGGATGAGAAGTGTAGCCCAGGAACCTCACAAAGGCAGAGAATTCACAAAGATATTCAAATCCATCACCTCAGACTGTAAAGCCTTCATTCATTATGATCTCTGTACCATCCTCTTCATCTTTCATGCAGCACAGCTGGGGACTTGCTAGCACTAGCTCCTCAGCCAGACCCCCAGTTCACCCTTGGTTTAAGGGGCAAAGGGTGTGGAATTGAAATTAATCTTGCTATGTATGAAAAACAAATTAACTTGCACTGTGAATCTGAAGAAATCAGTGTTTCCTGGGATCTCCCAGTCTGAGCACTCTGCTTGCAATCACAGAGCCATAGTCCCACAACTTGCAGCAAAGTAGTTGCAATGGATTCACAGAGCAGTGTTCATATATGTTACTTTCAACGGGCACTGCAGAGGAATTGTGGGTTCCAGTTTGCTTTCAATTTTCTAAGCCCACAATTCTAATCTCTTGATTACTTTTCAGTGCGATACTACCCTCACCTGTGTTTACTATCCCTCCAATTCTGGTGGGGCCTACAATTTTTTAGTTAAATTTAACCTCTTTAGGGTTGGTAGAGACACTGAACAACACCTTTCTTGTATAAATCATCCATATTGTACCTTGCACTTGACATGCTACTCATTTTGTAGACAGAGAAAGAAAATATACAAGCATGGTTGTCAAAAGCAATGTTTTAGTCTCATGCAAGCCAACATCTTTCCTATTTAGTTGCCCTCTGTCATTTCTTATTTTTAAGGTTGCATATGCCAAACCCATATTATCCATCAAACATTATTTTAAGTTAATATAACTTTTTAAATGACATCTACCCTCCCCATAACCACTTTGTATGATTATTTTAAGGCAGCGGTTCCCAAACTCTAACAGATTGCACACCACCAATTTAAAGCAATACAACCATAGGTACCACCAACAAATTTGTGTCATATAAAGTAATTATAATAAGTCTGTTAATGCATACCACTGACAGGCTGTCTGTGTACCAGTGGTAGTACCTATACCACAGATTGGGAACCACTGCTTTAAGGAGTCATACGAGCAAGTTTTATAATGGCAGTACAAAAGTTAATTTCAACAGGAGGAACGCTTTTTCAAACAAGTTTGGGTTTGTTAGTAACCAAGAAATTACCGTATTGAAAAAAGGAGCTGTAACTATTTTCACTGACCAAAACGTATTTCACTGGCCTTGCTCGCAACAACTCTTAATATAGGGGCTTTGCTTTACAATAAGACCTGTACTTCTTCCTGCCACGGTTAATAGGAACTTAAGTGTCTAAGAGCAAGGGACAATTAATTTCAATGCCACACAGTACAATTGCCACGCTGGCTTTAGGACAATTCATTTCCACTCCAACATACCGGAAAAGAATCAAATCAATACTTAGCATCTCAGCTCCATGACTAGAGTGTGTGCGTCTGTGTCTGTCTCTCAGATGTAAATGATGGGCCAGATTTTCAAACGTGCTTAGGCCACTTCCTACAAATGCCTAAATGAGAGCTGAGCTCTACTGAACAGCGAGAGTCACAACCAGAAACACAGTGTGCATGTGGGCATATAACGTTTTAAGTAGTAGCATCCCTCCTCTTCCTACCAAAAAAACAAAACAAAACAAAAAACACCCCAACAACAACCACCGCAGGTAGAGATCAAAGGGCAATCTTTTCAGATATAACAATTTCTCGCAAGGATGGTGAGGATGCACTGGCTCCACACAGTCAAGTCTGGGGCACCACCAACTATTTGTATCCAAGCGGATTTATTTATTTTCAAGATCCGCTTCACCGCACCACGTTGGAAACATGGGCCCAAGTCCCAGGGAATAGTTTTAAACTGACTTGTGGAAAAGTGGGCTCCCTGCTGTTACACAAAAGGGGCTTAAGGTGCAAAGGTGGGGGGTTGGGGCTGGAAGCTGACCCATCACTCCTCTCCCTCCAGCTCTCAGCCTCCAAGCTGCATTCAGGCAGGGGTACCGGGGCCTGGCGGGCGGGTGGCAGCGCCAGCACAGCAGCGATGCCGAACTCCTCAGGGAGCAGCTGCCCCGCTCCCTCCTCTGCCGGGGCCGGGCGGGGCACGGGAGCCGCCTTCGCCTGCTCCCCGCCTCAGCCCGCGGCCTCCAGCAAGACCAACAGGTGCCCCCCCCGCGGGTCCCGCTTCGGTCACGAGGCGGGGGAAAGCAACGGACCAAGTGCCCCCCAGGGCCGGGCCGAACCGAGTCCCCCGCCCCCGGCCCTGCGCGCCCCCGGCCCAGGCGCTGCAGCCGCCTTCACCGCCCGTCCCTGGCACAGCCCCGGTGGCGGGGGAGCCCGTTATTGGCCTACTTACCATCAATCGCCATGATCTTCCAGGTGGGCCGGCCCAAGCGGCGCGCGCGCAGGAGACACCACGCTGACAGGCAGAGCCCGGCGCTGCCGCGCGCCGTTAGAACCAAACGGTTGCCCCGCGGCGGTTGGGCCGGCGTTCCAGCGCCCCGCCCCCTTTCTCTCCACTCCGGGAGGCACGTGCGGGCCGCGCGCGCCGCACCTTGGACAGCGCCGAAGCTCTTGTCACCGGCCTTGCCGTTTTAATTTCCCACCCCTGCTCTTCAGCGCGGACGCCCTAAACTAAAAGAAGTTTAGCCCTCTTTTGTGCCAGAGCGAAAAGCAGCTTCCCCCCCCTCCACCCCCCAGCTTTCCCACCCAAAGCAGGCTTCCTTCCCACGCCCCAAACGGGCAGGCTTCCCAAACGCTGCTCATCTGGCACCAGCAGCTGAGCCTCCTAGAAATTGTTGGGCGAGGGCCAGGTTTTGTTAGAAAATAGCGATATTTCCAAGGACGGGGGGAGGGGGCTTGTTTTTTTCCAGCTTTTCTGTGGGTTGTTTCCATGCTAGGATGGCTTCCAAGAGAAAACAACTACGATTTGTTTTTAAGCTTCAAAGGAGTGTAAAAAATTGATGCTGTGGCCGCAGCAGTCTGGAAATAACGGGAGAGGCAGGGATTTCTTAGGGTAATAGCTTTGGTTAGACCTACTCCATTGCTGATGTTTGTCAAACTGATATAACTGCTCATGTCAAGTTTTCTTCAGTTCTAGGGAAGCCAGTCAGTCTCTGACAGTTGCCAAGGCAGAGGCAGGACTTTTGGCACAGTTACTCCTGCTACAGGCTGTTGTAGCACTGCACAGTTGGTCCCATAGCAGATACCACCCTTCTTGCCTCTAGTGTAAATTTTAAGACCTAAACAAGTGCATGTCTGCAGGAGCAGTGCCTAGGAGTGTAGGCATGTGTTCCCCACCTCTAAATAAAGGGATGGAGAGACTTGCAGTAGTTTCCACAGCTCCACAACAGGCACTTTTTAAGATGTATCAGGGGAGTGACCCTTCCTTGTCCACTGCTACACCTAGCTTTCACCCCCATCTTCTCCCCTGCTACCACTTCCCCTACCAGCTACTGCTCCTACTCTGTCTCCTTCTGCTCTATCCCCTACATTGCCCCTATTATCCAAACCCCCTTTCCATAACCTTCTAGCTTCCCCTTTGAGTTCCTTTCCACCACACTCTGAAGAGATTTGTCTTTTTCAGTTCATGGACATCAACAGAGGTTGTACCGAGAGAGAGAGAAAGAGAGAGAGGTACAATTTCCCTGTTCTCAGTTCCTATGACCAATGCCACAGGCCTGTGCAATGAGTAACTGTGGAAAAAATCCTGCCTCAGCCCTGGCAGCTTAAAGCTGAACTATGAGAGACTCAATGGACTTCCTAGAACCAAAAGAGGATCCGATATGGGCAGATCTGTTATATTAGTTTTATAAACATCAAATGGTATATTATATAGACTGTGCATATGACATTATAAATACACACACACACACACATTATATATTATATATATAAATGACATAGGAATGTCATATGCACAGTCTGGTCCTCATGAAGGAACAGAGGGATCGGAGCATGCCTATTAAAGACTGACTGTTCAGAGAATTTAGCTGCCAAACTATAGCAAGTCACAAATTAATATATTTGAAGATATTTCAAAAGCTTAAGTTATCCTAAAATTCAGAGCTTCTAGTTTTCATAGGGAGACTTACCACTACTGTGCCTGGGTGAGGTCAGCACAGTTAATATCTTACTTGCATGAGTACTATGTTTACAACTATTTTTTAATTGTGATTAAAACAAACAAGATTGCACCTGTACAATCCCTGTCAAATGTATTTCTGTCCCAAATCCTGGGGGTACTAATGCCACTCTACTAAATAGCAGTAAGAATTTGGAAAAAATCAACAAACAAACGTTTCCAAAAAATGAGGTTTTGCCCATAACTAGAACATTTTTTCTGACACATTTGGCCAAATAATAAGCAACTGTAAACAAGGGAAAGTATCAGGCAACCTTCTCAGGTTCTCCTACACACTCCTACAGAATCTACCAGCCTTGAAGTTTTCTATATACTTTGCCTTGTCCCTAACCATCATCTTGTCAGGTTGTTTTAGAGCTGGTTCAAAGCTCAGCATAAAGGAGTCCACTGTTTCCAAGCATTTTACCTGTTTCGTCTCTTGTTACTGATTTTTTTTGGGGGGGGGGAGGGAACTATATCCAAATTTTGGGGGGTAATTCCATAATCTTGCAAGCCATCAAAAATAAGACTTTCCATGGACACAGAAGTTCACCCACACAGAATCAGGGCTAAAGTTTGCAAGACATTTCTCAGTCATCCCAAATTAGTGGAACAAATGTTATTTCATTGAGGCACCCATGCATACTATTAATATTTTGTGAACGCAAGTTTGTATCATTGGAAAAACTGCTGAATGTATAGAATTAATGTTTGCACAAGTGAAATGGTAACTGGAGGTTTTGGTGGAGTCCCCATTTTTCCAAACACTGTTAGTTTCAAGAAACTTATCATTTGGCTTAGGAAGGAGTCTCATGACTGGACTCATAGGGTCATGCTACTTTCACGAAGACGTGTTTTGGCACAGATTTGTGAGGAACCCTGCACGTGCTGCTTGCCAGCACACTCCTGTTAGCATCTTACTTTCAGGAGTACTGCTATTACTTTTGACTGAAGCACAATAATTGGACACTGCTACCACGCCCTGTACCTTATCTTTTAAAATGTAGTATTGAAATCTGAAAAGAAACACAGCTTGAAATCAATTTTTAACATGTTTTTGTCCCTATAAATCAGATTATCCCTCAATATACAATGGATAAATTTGATAAATTGAGCCCTATAATATAACTGCATATAATCGCCTTCTGTACTAATACAACTGGTCTTGTATGTCAGATTCTTTGTATTAAAACTGAGCCATTCAATCAATCAATCTAGAATGTTGTTCTAAGATGTTGTTAGCCTGTCATTTGTACAAGAAAGCAATAGTGTACAATATCAAGCCAGCTCATCACATGATCTTGTAACTATGCAGAGAAAAATTCAGTGATACACTAATACATTAATAGAAAGTTGATTCATAAGTGAGCAGTA
>NW_005842280.1:312385-340851 GCF_000455745.1 Alligator sinensis | reverse complement strand
ACTTGACTCGTGGCTAGTTTGCCATGATGATACAAACAGGTAGTTATAAGTAGAGACCTACCGAAATTGCAATTTTGCAAAATCCACCATTGCCCACAAAATCTGAGGACAAAAGAAAAAACGAACAAACAGAGAACTTACTGAAAATAAAATGCTGGCACCTCCAAGGGAGCCAGCAGTCCTTAGGTCACTGAAGCCTGACTGTGCAGCCCACCTTGGGGGGAAGGGGGAGAGGGAGCTGCCCATTCAATGGGCTGCTGTCAAGATGGACCTAGTTAAAGAATTGCAAAGTAAGATGTATCACCCTACTCCATTTCCTATACCACATCACTTTTCCTTGAAGATATCCTATCCAGGTTATTAAAAAAACAACAAAAAACCTGTTCTGCATAATATCTGAATTCTGGTTGGTTTTCAAAGATAGGTAATTACTTTCTGTGTAGCAGAAGGTTATCTTCTGTGTAAATTAATAAAAAACAGCAAAATATTTTATGTGAATTGAATTATCTGATCTTTGCCCTCCCTGTCAACTGACTGATTGACTAAGGGGAACAAGAATCTTTCTATGAAATTATGGATGCAAAAAGTAAATAAATTGGTACAACTGATAATGCAAATAGAGAGGCTGAAGATCTACAGCAATAATCTGATCATTCTGAATAAAGGACAAAAACCGAACAATGCTAGGCATGCTACCTAATCTGTCATTATTGTAGATACAGTGGGTGCATCCAGACGAGCGCAGACGTGCAGTATGTAGTGCACAGACCCATCTGTGGCACCACACATGCAGGCATTCCCTGCATTGCTACTTTGCAGTGCGGAGGGGTTTTTTTGACCCTGGGAGATCCTAGGGTCAAAAAACCCATGCCAAGGAAAAGCAGGGTGGCGCAAGTGGTGGCAGTGCACATTTCCCAAAACTAGAGCCTGGCCAGCTGGAGCCACACTCCAGCTACTGGCCAGGCTTCCTGCCACAGCTGCAGGCCTGGAAGGCCCCCAGGACCCCAAGTAAGCTTGCTAGGGCTAGCACAGTTGCTAGCCCTAGGCTCCCCTACCCCACCCCACCCCACCAATGGTAACCTGCCGCGTGCCGGAACACACATGGCACAGGCGTTCCCCAGGGACAAGCAGCAGCAGTACAAGGTGTGCCACTGCTACTTGTCCCCAGGGTAACAAACATCCGCACTCATCTGGACACACCCAATGAGTACATTGCTCAGTGACCAATTGATTTTCCAGTAGAACATTTTTGCTGCAGGAACATGTCAATTTCAATCATATTTTGCTTTGAAAAAAAGTTAAAGGGGTTTTGATACAGTATAAACATAATGTTCAGATTAATTCATTTTTAAATTATTTTTATTTGTTTATAATTGCACTTTAAATATTGATATTGGAATGAAACAAGTTTATATAAACTGATTTGTTTAAAATTTAATTTCAGGAAAAATTTAAAGTTTCCTCCCTCTTGAAGAAGACATTAAATTTCTGAATTTTCCTGTTGAGGTGGAAAGGTTGATTACAGAAGCTTGAAAAATATCAGGGTGCAGTAATGCCAGCATCCGTATATAATGTAATAAAGAAAATATCCAGAATTGTTCACCATAAACCTGTCCTCTGGGATATCTTCAGAAACATTCCTTCCAGGGAACTTACCATTCTACCAAATGAAGAGTTGGTTGAGAAAATAATGATATAGTGCTATGTCATAATTGATTTAGGTTCTCGTTTATATCTTTTATCAAGAAGTGTTGGCAGCAATGTTGCTAACACTGCCAACTGGAACTGAAACGTCTGTCTATCCTGATTAGTTTTTCAAGCAAAGTGTTCCCTATTAGGGCATTAAATACCCAGCCTTCTAATTTGAGAGTATACATTATCATTTTATTGTCACTTAAAAAGTTTGGCCCATTATCAGTCCCCAACATATAAAAAACCCTTAACTCAGTCTCTGACTATGTGCATTAGAGTTTGATCTAGCTTCTGTTGAAATTGCTGGTAGTCCTTCCATTGATTGTTATACCAAATCAACTCATGAAAACTGAACCGTATCCTTTTATCCCTTTAAACACTTTTATATATGGATAATTGTATAATGTGACTATTTGTTCTGCTTTGGGGTTTTACGGTATTGAAAATTTATTCTTTAAAACAGAAGATGTAGCTTTATTAACTGGTTTATATTAGTGAATACATTAGTCTTTTTTCACAGAAGTGCTGTATCTCTAGTATTCATCCAGTTAAAGGTACATGTTCAATAAGAAAATCTTGTCATTTGGATATGGTTATACACTATGGAAAGGGATGCTATTGTGGCATCTGGTTTTTAATGCAAAACCTAAATATTATGTATCATTTTGAAAGTTGAGATGGTTCATTTAGACACAGTTACTGTATTTTGAGGTTTAAAAAAAATACAGGGGTTTTTGAGAATTTTTTCCCCTATATAATGGTACGTGTGTTTATGGTGTCAGTTTGGTACCAGTATTATATACACAACCTTAGTTTAATCTTTTCTGGGAGAGTGGTGAGGGAGAGGTATATTCATTGGCACCTTATCTCTTGTATTGCACCTAACAGGCTTAGATAACATAATGAAGTATTTGTTTTGGAACACTATAAGGTAACTGTGGAGTAAGGTTTACTTCAGAAACTTGAGCAGTTCTGGCTTTTTATAAATATAATAATAAGCTTAATTATCCAAGCTGTCCAACAGTGTGGTTTTTTTTAAGAAAAACAATCTTCAATTTCAGACATTATGGATAAATAAGCACCAAGTAAAGTGATATAATGCAAAAATAAAGTTTTACTATTCTGTTTAATTTCACTTTATACATTTGTAGAAGACAAATTATGAAAGTTATTGCAATAAATAGTTTACAGAAGATTGCTCACCAGTATGACCAGTACTATATTCTAGCTGGAAACCTGACCATATAGAGCCTAGGATGTTGGCAGAAGTTGGGTGTTATTGGAAATATCTTTTCCCATTTCTCAATCATTTATTCATGAATGCTAAATTAGACATGGGGCAGTAGTTGGCCAGCTCATTTGCTTCCAGAGTTGACTTTTTGAACACTGTCCAGAATGTTGCACACCTTAGGGTGGCTGGTAGATTGCTCTTACCAGATGCAGCAGACTCACTAGTGTGTCAGAGGGTCATGTCTGTCCAAACATTCATAAAAACATAAAGAACAAAATCTAAAATTTCTGTTGAATTGTCCCTGTGTAGGCAAATCAGGTCGAAAGCTTTGCAGCATATATGTAAAAGCTGACCACAAAACCATGAGGCTTTTTTTTTTTTTTTTTAACCTTTCAAACAGTGCCTACATTTGAAGGCTATCTGAACAGTTTCTCTCTTCATGCTTTTGAAAATCTATTTCTTTCTTTCCTTAGAATATTCATGGCAATAGTAACAGCCCCATATTTCCCATTGGAACTGAAACTGATATGGATATTTTCAAGTTACTTATATGTGTAAAACCTGCTTACCTTGAACAGTTTTGACTAGTTCTGCATGCAGGCTATACAACTTGCACAAACCTCAATTGACTCATTACTAAGTCATCCCTGTTGCCAAGGAACATGTTCCTTCAGCCTCCTCCTTGATCTGTCTCATTGTTTACAATGCACTGTTTATTCTTATACCTTGCTTTCCTGATGCCTACCTAGAAAACGGGTTAGTCCAAAGCCACTAGATCTGGTATAGTGTGTGTAGAGCTCTATGCATAAAGGTACCTCAGAACAGTCTATGGACAGCTTGCTAGTATCTATTAACAAAAAAAGAGAAAGTGATGAACTCGCACAGTCCCCTTACCAACCAGTTAGGTGCAATTGCAGGAGCCAGCCCTTTTGGGTCCCTCCAGTAATTACTTTTATAATTAACTCCTTCTATGCAGATGCTTCTGTATTCACATGACCCCATGACCTATATTTAATTAATTATTTTCCGATAACAATTCAATACCTTAACTTAAACATACTCCTGACCAGTAAGAGGCTTTCTTTAGGAAGTGCAGAGTATCTTCAATTCCCCTTGAACTGAGGCCCCATGAGGAAGACTAGCTCCTAAAATTGTCCCAGAAGGAACGACTGCTGACAAGAATTCTAACTTTTCACATAGAGTATTTCAGAGGGCAGCAGAAAAACAAATGCAATATATTTTGATAAATGAGCCTTAGTATAAATATTTTAAACGTTGTTTCTTTTCCCAATAATAAAGTTGCTTTTGAAGTAGTACAGGATAGTAATCCTGATGACAAATCATTAGTTACATTGATGAATAAGCATAATAAGCTCAAAGAAAAACTTCTCTGAAAAATTACACAATTAATCTACAGAATTACATAATATATAATAATAGGCAGTCTAGCTATTAATATTTGCATAGCCAAATTGAAGCTGGGTTCTTCTTATAAACATTTTATAAAATATTAAATGTAAATTTGAGGATAGATTGGTTCTCTTAAGCATAATAAAATTACAGGAATATTAAGGATTATTCAGAGAGGTTGTTGAACTATGAAATTAAAATACTATTTACATGAACAGTTCCGGATTTATGTGCTTAAGATAATTAATAAAAACAATTAAGATACATTCATAAACTATATTGTAGATTTCCCAGTTTTAATATGGTATTTTTTGAAGTCATGGCTAATTGTTGCACTGGTAAGGCCACACCTGAAGAACTGTGTCTACTCTGGGCACTGCATTTCAAGCAGACCATGGGCCCGATCTAGCCTACAGGCTGTATCTCTGACACCCCCTGGTCTAGAGAAAATGCAACTGCAACTCCAATGCAGCACTTATATTCATCCATAGAGCTCCAGTATGAAGCTGGAGACAGGCCTATTGAGAGTCTCTCGTTTAGTCAGAAGGGAAAGCAGCAACAAGAGCGATGTCATGGTGGAGGTCTACTATAAACCACCAGACCAGCACCAACAAGATGATTGAGTTTGGGATCCTGAGGAAAGGAAGGAAGGAAGGAGAGCAGCAGAGTAATGACCCTAGACTTCAGTAAGCAGACTTCGACTCACTTAGGGAACTGATGGGCAGGATCCCCTGGGAAGCTAGACTAAGAGGGAGAGGAGCCCAGGAGAGCTGGCTGTAGTTTAAAGAAGCCTTACTGAGAGTGCAGGAACAAGCCATCCTGATGTGCAGGAAGACTAGAAAACTTGGCAGAAGACCAGCTTGTCTTAGCAGGGAATTCTTCAGTAAACTAAATCACAAAAAGGAAGCTTATAAAAAGTGGAAACTTTGGACAAATAACTAGGGAAGAATATAAGAGCACTGTTCAGGCATGCAGGGATGAAGTTGGGAAAGCCAAAGCACATTTGGAGTTGCAGCTAGCAAGGGATGTGAAGGGTAACAAGGGTTTCTACAAGTATGTTGGTAGCAAGAGGAGGATCAGGGAAAGTGTGGGTCCCTTGCAGAATAGGGCAGGCAACCTTGTGACAGAGGATGCAGAAAAGGCTGAAGTGCTCAATGCCTTTTTTGCCTCAGTCTTTACAGACAAGGTCAGCTCCCACACTGCTGCACCTGGCAGCACAGTCTGGGGAGGAGGTGAGCAGCCCTCAGTGGTAAAAGAAGAGGTTAGGGACTACTTAGAAAAGCTGGATGTGTGCAAGTCCATAGGGCTGGATGGGATGCACCTGAGGGTGCAGAGGGAGCTGGCTGATGTGATTGCAGAACTATTGGTTATCATCTTTGAAAACTTATGGCAATCGGGAGAGGTCCTGGATGATTGGAAATGGGCAAACATAGTGCCCATATTTAAGAAAGGGAAAAAGGAGAATCCAGGGAACAGACCAGTCAGCCTCCACTCAGTCCCTGGGAAAAACCATGGAGCAGATCCTCAAGGAATCCATTTCTAAGCACTTGGAGGAGAAGGTGATTAGGGACAGCATGGATTCACCAGGGACAAGTCACGCCTGACCACCCTGATTGGCTTCTATGATGAGATGACTGGCTCTGTGGATGTGGGGAGACTGGTGGATGTGGTGTACCTTGACTTTAGCAAGACTTTTGATACGGTCTCCCACAACATTCTTACAGGCAAGCTAAGGAAGTATGGGCTGGATGAATGGACTGTACACTGTATAGAAAACTGGCTGGAGCATCACGCTCAGAGATTAGTAAGCAATGGCTCAATGTCTAGTTGGCAGCCAGTATCAAGTGGAGTGCCCCTGGGGTTGGTACCAGGGCCAGTTTTGTTCAATGTGTTCATCAACGACCTGGAAGATGCACAGAGGGCACCCTCAGCAAGTTTGCAGATGACACCAAGCTGCAGGGAGTAGTAGATACATTAGAGGGTAAGCTAGGATTCAGTGTCACCTAGACAAATTGGCAGATCAGGAAAAAAGGAATCTCATGAGGTTCAACGGGGACAAGTGCAAAGTCTGCACTTAGGACAGAACAATCCCATATACTGGTGTAGGCTAGGAACCGACTGGCTGGGCAGCAGCCTTCATGCGACTCCTTACCAGTTTGGGCCAGAATACCATTATCCTACAAGGAATCAAGTGCTTTAGGTCTTATTCAGCACATAATTTAAGTCTAGGGTCAGCAACCTACAGCTCCTAGACCAGATATGGCCCACAAAGCTCAGGGCAAAACAAAGGATCATACAGCACACAGCTGTCCATGCCCTCTACAGCCCTCTCTGCTGCTCTCTCCTACCTAAGCTTATGTTGCTACATGCATCTGTAGCAAGGGTAAATGCAGGCACTTTGAGCTTCAGGGTGTTACGTCTCAGCTCTGTATTCTTGGGGAACCCTGGTACAGGATGCAGTCTGTCTGACTCACAAAGGACTCACCCCCCTCCCCTCCTCTACCTAAACGAAACTGATTAAGATGCAGTGAGAGACGCACCTAAGACCCTCACCAGATAAGGGTGACGAGTGAATCAACTGCCCTAGGTCTCATTTACATGAGAGATGGAAAACAGAAAGCCTGAAGCAGAGGCTGCAGTGAATTCTGGGACCAGAGAAGCAGGAGAGCGCTGCATGATGGGGAATCTGTGCTTCCAATGTTAATCAACCCATGTTCACACACACCCAGCTCAGCATTTATCAGACCAGTTCTAATCTGGATTTGCTAGGACTTTTCCCCCCCCAGACACACACACACAGCTCTAAGTTTAATAGGCATCTCGGGCCGTACATTCCCCGGTCCCACTATGGGAGGCCTATTTAAACTTGATTGACTAAAACTCGGTTGCCGGGTTAGGGAATGCTGAGGCAAGAGACCGAGTCAGAGGGGGTATGGGCAACATTTGAACAATGGTTAAGGGTTCATCACAGCATCCAGCCTGCTGGAGCCCTAATCCCAGGTGTTGTCATATCTTTCCCGAGACAACTGGTGGGAGTCCTCTCCACAAAAGGTTATGAGCACCCCAATAATTGTTTTAAGTCTGTTAAAAGACTATAGTAAGATCTGGAAAAGTCATGCTAAGCTGAGGCTTGTGCACAACAAGTAAAAATCCAAAATCCTGATGCTGCAAGCTATCTATTGTTCCTGAAGAAACCATGAGATATCCCATCAGTATATCTGCCACCCATAGGAATCTCAAGCTGGCTCCCAAGTATTTGGGTTACTCCCTAATCTTAAGTGTTTCCTGATTATCAATCAGTTTCCTGAGATGGTCCAAACCAGATAACCCCTTGTCAATAGAAAAGACAATGATTTACACTACTGAGGGTGCTTCGAAGCAGCTAAACTGAGGGTATAAAAATCTGTAAGTGTGTGTGCTGCTAGAGGGAGAAGAGGAAGAGGAAAAGGAAGGAAAAGAAGTAGAAGCAGGAGGAAAGAAGGAGAAGAAGAAAACCCCTGTGCTGACACCATCCCCTGTCGTTCTTGGGACGCTGGAAGAACAGATCATCTCTCTCTTCAAGGATTGTGCTACGGACTGTGCCTGTCAGCTTTGCAGCCTGAGTACCGTGGACTAGGTGAGATCCCAGCGTTCTCTGTCTTCTTTCTAGGCATAAACTTCTGAACCTGAACTGTATCAGTTAAGCTTGAGCTAAGTTTCCCCAAATACTTAGTGAAACCAGGGTAGTATTGTCATTGTTGGTGTTTGTTTTTCTTTTGCATGTCTATTACTACTAGTACTATTATATATTTCATATGCTTAGCAATAAATAACTTTTATAGTCAAACTGGTAGTAATTGGGTATATTTTTCCTTCTCTGCTTCTCTTTCCTCCCGTGCTCTGCAGCAACGCTTCTTTTACCTATGCTAAAGATCCCTGTGAAGCCCAAATTATTGTGGGGTCTGCTCATCAAGAGGCCAAAGATTGGGACGTGCTGAGTTTGAAACACATAAGGGGATCAGCTTGTATAGGCTGATTGACCCAGTTTGACTCAGACGTGCCCTTATGAACTGAATGCTGGCCCATGAGGGTGTCAGCTGGACACCCAGCCGGATTCAGAGGGATTCTGTTTACCTGTGTGCTTGTGTCTGACTGCATTTTATTGTTGCTCTTATGAACTGATTCTTGGCATATGAGGGTGTCAGCCTGTCCATGCTGATCAGCCCGGCCAGGTCAGGCGTGTCACGTTAATTTGTGTGTGTTTGTGTGTATGACTGATTTGGTGACTGGAGGAACCCAGCCCATTGAGATTGAGTCCTGCAAAATAGCTCCACTGGGGGTCAGGGCTTGCAGAAGGGAGAAATACAGCTCCGTATAGTAACACAAGCAGCACATTGACAGAATCACCAAGACCCTAGAAACTATCCCTAATAAATGAGCACACCCCAAAGTAATGGGCAAATTTGGTAACAAGGGGTCTGCAGGCTCAGTACAAACTTAAGTACTGTGTTGGATCAGGGTTATAGTGCTCAGAAGCTGGCAGGCACACTCAAGAAAAGCCCTAACCTTGATCATTCCATTCAGATCTCTTTGAGCAATACTAATTTCAGAATTGGAGATTTAGCTTGCAAAACTATAGAGGTTGGCTGAGTGATTCAGAGGCTGATGCAAACCCTCCAACAGCTTTGAATACTTAAAGAATGCTGGAAATTTCAAACTGCCGTTCCTTTAAAAAGAAAGTTACCCAAAAAAGTGTCATGTTTAAATTATGAATTATAATTTCAGTATTACTGTATTTCATAGTAATGCATTATGTCCTAAATGTAACTGTGGCATGTGCATCTTTGTAGATGACACTGATTCCTTATCAAAAGTATTTTTGGTGTGTTAAGTTTTACTGGTCTACTCCTTGCAAAACAGAAGGCAGCTTGAAAAAACTGCCTTTTTCTGGCCTACCAAACTTGCTGTGGAGTAATTATTTTGAATTTTAAGAGAGTCTTACATTATTTACATGAAATGTAGTTATAGTGGGTGCCTAGTCCTGCCACATATAGTTAAACATTTCTATTAAAAGCAATGGTTCTCAGACTCTCATGACTGAAATACAATCTGAAATTAAAAATTTTCACAATTGGTCTTTGTGTATGTACAAAAATTTTAAACAGAAATTTATCAAACATTTTCCACTTATGGGAAAAATATGGAATTGCACTCTTCCCATCAATAAATCAAGCAGTAATTAAAAAAAAAATTAAAAACCCACAGCCACAGCAAAAGTTGCTGAAGTTTATCTTGTCAAGTTCCATAATGTTCCCTGCGGATTAAAACTTAGCTCTAACGTACAAAAGAAGTCTGCAACACAGGATGGCACTGAACCAAGGTCTCACGAGTCCCAGCCTAGTCAACAAACCACTGGACTATCTTTCCTTTAAGGAAAGCCTTCATAGGAATGAAGGGTAATTTAGTTTCTATGACAATTTGTTCCTTGGCATCTCTTCTGAGACTGTCAATATGGGTGCAATTTGATACCAAATGTGATGGTGATTTTTTAAATTAGAACATCTGTCACTTGGGAATGGAACTGAAACAAAAATGCCAGTTGCACTTTATAAAAAGTTAGTAAAAAGCTGATCAGCGGTTTAGATTAAATCTGAAACCACTGTGCCTCTGAAATAAAGCCCCAGGTATCTAGCAGGGTTTTCAAGCACTGAGGGCCAAATACAGATCAAAACAGAGGTTTACCTATACTCATCATTTCTAAATATAGTTTTGGTACCTCATTTACCTATCTGAAATGTTTATACACTAATGTGAGAAATATGGGGAACAAATGGAAGGAATTAGAGATCCCAATACAAGCACAGAATTATGATATAACTGGGCTTACAGACGCACGGTGGGTGATTCACATGACTAGAGTATGTGGGTATGACTTCCATGGGTGGGTATAGCTTAGTCAGGTAGAATAGGCAGAAGAAAGAGGAGGAGGTATTGCCCTACATATAAAAATTAGTGTACATGTATGTGTTCAGAGGTGCTGTATGAAGTGGAAGGCAGGCCTGTTGAAAGCCTCTGAGTAAAGAGCAGAGGGGAGAGAAGCAGGCGGGGTGGGAAGGTCATGGCTGGTGTATCTGCTGCAGGCCACCAAGCTAGGAGAAGACAACAGACGAGGCCTTCTTTAAACAACTCATGGAATCTTCCAAATCGCAGGGTTTGGTTCTCATGGTGGGGCATTTGCTGGCTGGAAAACAGAATTGCACGAGCAAACCAGCAGATTCCTGGAGTGTGTTGGGGATAACTTTTTGATACAAATGGTAGAGAGGCCCACTGGTGGTGGGGGAAAGCTCTTCTTGATTTACTGCTCACAAAAAGAAAAGAAGTATTTTAGAATGTGAAGGTTCTTCTCTTGTATACTTCATTTCCCCTTCTACACATCATTAATGTGGCAGAGCCACACAACTGCTTTATTGTTGTGCTTGCCAGGTCCTTGTCCTGTGGGTATACTGCACGTGAGGAGGTGGTCAGCAGTCTGTGGTACATCACCACACTCACATATTGGACTGTCTTTTAAGCCAATCCTATAAAATGTGAAGGTGAAAGGTAACTCAAGTGATGAGGATGGCAAAATGATAGAGTTCAAGATCTTAAGAGGAGGAAGGAAGGAGAGCAGCAGAATAAGGACACTGGACTTCAGGAAAGAAGACTTTAACAAACTCAGGAAACTGGCAGGCAGGGTCCCTTTAGAGGCAAGTCTGGGGGGAAAAGGAATCCAGGAGAGCTGACTGTACTTTAAGGAGGCCCTCTTAAGGGCCCAGGAGCAAACTATCCCAATGAGATGGAAGAACAGGAAGTGCCACAGGAAGCCCACCTGGCAATCTCTTCAATGAGTTGAAACTCAAAAAGGAAACCTGCACAAAGTAGAAATTTGGTCACAGTACTAAGGAAGAGTGTAAGAGTATTGCACAGGCATGCCAGGAGAAAATTAGGAAGGCCAAGGCATGATTTGAGATGCAGCTGGCAAGGGACATTAAAGGCAACAAAAAGAGCTTCGACAAGTATGTCAGAAGTAAGAGGAAAACCAAAGAAACCATAAGCCCTTTATGGGATGTAGAAGGTAATCTAGTTACAGATGATGCAGAAGAAGCTGAAGTATGTAATGCCTTTTTTCAGTCTTCACAAATAGGGGCAGCTATGACATGATGAGTGCAATTGGCAGCAAAGATAGGAACAAGACAAACAGCCTAGAACAGCAATGCTCAACCTTTTGGCCCTCTGGGGTGGGGCTGGTCCATGGGCTGGCTCAAGCCCCACATATCAGGATTGGGCCCTGGGACCCAGCATACTCCCTCCTTGCCCCTGCATGCTGGGATTGATAGCATTGCCTCCTCCTTCCCAGCATGCCAGGACTAGGGACCTGGCACCTCTAGGCCCCTCACATGTTGGGATTGGGCCCTGTGGCTGCCCCCACCCAGCCCTGTGCACTAGGATCAGGTGCACAGTTGAGTACACAAGTAGGGTGGCCATCATAGAGGACATTCCAGTTTTCTGCTACTCTGTCCTCTATTGACGCCTTGAAGAGAAAAATAGAGGACATAAAGGTGTCTGATTTCATATCAAGAGAGTACAGAAGATCACCAGACTGTCTTCTATGGCCACCCTATGCACAAGACCCACTCCAGATATTTGGTGGTGGGGAAGCAGTGGCACCATTCCCCCACCAAATTTCCAGACCTGTGGGAAGCTCTGCAGGTTGGATGACATGGGGCTGTGAGCTAGATCTGGCCATAGGCCAGGGGTTAAGCACCACTGGCTTAGATGGATAACAGAATAGGATAGGGATTACTTAGAGGAACTAGATGCTTTCAGGTCAGCACACCCCGGATGGAATTCATCATACAGTACTGATGGAACTGGCTGGAGGTAAGTTCAGAACCACTGGCTGTCCTCTGAGAAGATTTGTCAAGGTTGGGTGAGGTCCTGGATGACTGGAAAAGGACAAATACAGTGTCCATCTTTAAGAAAAGGGATAAAGGGGGATCTGGGCAACTACAGACCAGTCAACCTGACATGAATATCTAGAAAGATCATGGTGCAGATTCTCAAGGAACCTTTTATGAAGTGCCTAGAGGAGAACAAGGTGATCAGGAACAGCCAGCATGGATTCACCAAGAGCAAGGCATGCATGACCAACCTGATTTCCTTCTATGATAAGGAAGCAGGCTTTGTGGACAGGGGGAGAGCAGTAGATGCAATATACATTGAGTTTAGCAAGGCTTTTGGCCCTGTCTCTCATGACATTCTCATTAACAAGCTAAGGAAATACAGACTAGATGAATGACCATTAGGTGGATACATACCAGGTTGGATGATCATACTCAATAAGTAATCATCAATGGCTCAATGTCTAGTTGGGTGGAGGTATCAAGTAGGGTTCCCCAGTGATCTGTCCTGGGTCTGGAATTGTTTAGCATTTTAATTCATTCTCTAGATAATGGGATCAAGAGTATATTTAGCAAATTTGTGGATGGCACCAAGTTGGGTAGTTGTAGATACTCTAGAAAGTAGGGCTAGTATCCAGAATGACCTGCATAGACTAGAGAAATGTTCCACAATCAATCAGATAAGATTCAGCAAAGACAAGTGCAAAGTCCTGCCCTTGGGACAGAATAATTGCATGCAAAAATACAGACTGGGGAATGACTGGCTAGGCTGTAGTAACCCCCAGGGCTTTCCCTGCAGTACAGTAGACCATAAGCTGAATATGAACCAACAGTATACTGAGTTGAATTGACAGGCATGTCACTTGAAAAATCCAGATAATTAATCCTTTTTCTATATTTGGCATTGGTGAGGCCTCATCTGGAGTAATGAGTAGTTTGGGGCCCTACGCTTCAAGAAGGATGTGGACAGATTGAAAAGAGTGCAGTGGAGAGTGACAAAAATTATTAGAGGGCTTGGAGGCAAGACTTATGAGGAAAGGTGGGAAAGCTAGGTTTACTTAGTTTGGAGAAGAGAAGACTGAGTGGGGATTTGATAACAGTCTTCCAACACTTAAAAAGTGATTACAGAAAGGACGGAGATGGACTTTCCTCTGTCGCCATAAGGGACAGGACTCAGAAATGCCCTCAAGCATCAGAAGGGTAAATTTAGTTTGGAGATTAGGAGGAACTTTGAGTATGAAGATGGTCGAGCACTGGAACAGGCTACCTAGAGAATTTGTGGAACCCCCATCTTTGGAAGGTCGCAAAAGCAGGTTAGACAGACATTTGGCTGGGATAATTTAGTCAAGTGTTATCCTGCCATGAGCAGAGGGCTGGACTAGATGACCTCATGAGGTCTCTTCCAGCCCTACTTTCCTATGATTTAGACATGCATAAAATGCCACAAATAATAAAAACCACTAATCTCCTGCCTAAGAAATAAAACAGAATAATATACCTACCTAGGATCAATCCATCCACAATAGTAAAATGACCCATATCCCAAAGATGGTTTACTAAGGACAAAATTAGAGTTCACAATTCTAATATTACAAACAAATACATTTGTTATAAGTGATGGAGATTTCCCTGGGGAAATTATGCCAGCCCCAAAGCAGTAGGAAATAAAGATTAATCTGACTGAAAAACACTAGCACCAGATTTAGGGTAGTTTAAAATGGTCTGAGCGTGATCTTTCAGTGAGGGATAAACTACTGTCGATTAATTTAATCTAATCTACCATGGGGCAACAGCATGTACAAGGGCAGATACAGTGGACCAGCAGATACATAGCAAATTCCCCACCCCCCGTTTCCTCACAGGAACTAGTTTGTATGTACATTAGTGACAATGGCAGAATAAGCTTGATTTGAAAGAGAAACGGATGATGAGTATTTGGGAGGTTAGGTCTGCATGGCACAGCAAGCTAGCTTGGGTACTGTAAGCAGTGTCATCACATGACCACAGTGCTCTGCTCAGGTTTAAAGCTAGCTCAGGTATTTCTGCACTGCATTGTACTGCATAGACAGTGTCACTGAAAGTATGTACGGCAAAGCAAATAAGGCATACAGGCCACATGGCTTTAAACTGTGTTTTCTGGTTTACATAGATTTGTGTGTGGCAAAATTGTGCTCTAGCAAATTTAGCTTGTTTGCACAAAACATCTTTTATATCTGAATTTTCCTAGTTCTTTTTAAATGTTTTAAATAATTTGAAGTTAAAACAGATATTAACAATGTTTCAAATTCTTTTATTTCCAGCTGAAATGCACTTTTTTCCTCTTTTCTAAGAGAGGCAAACAAACCAACATTTTTAGAGATGGATTTTTTTAGTTTAAAAGTGCATGGGGTATGGAAAAAAATTCTGACTCCATGATAGCAATTGGAAGCTATTCTAAGATCACATGACTATATTTATATTTTGTTGCAGCAGTTGGTGGAAATGTTAAATACAATAAATTTTCAACAATTAAACAGCAATGGTTTGATCTAATTAGAGAGAGGTAGTTAGCTGTGAAGTCATCTGATTAAGTAAACCACTGCTTACAAAAGCTCATGCTATACATCTCCAATTTAGTTCATCTGTAACAGTGATTCTCCACGAGGGTGGTGGGGCACTGTGGTATTCCACCGATCCTTTGAATGATGCCACAAGGTTTGAGGAGATAAGCAGGTAAACACAGGCTCAGACTTGTCCCTGCCTGGCTAATCACCCACCCCCACTGCCCAGCCCCTCTGCAAGGAGGTAAGTACTATAATATAGAAATTATTTTTGATATTGGGTGCCACTCAATTCACAGGAGTTAGAGAGAGGTGCAATTATGCTGAGAACTACTGGTCTACAAGGTACAAGTCTACCCTGCTTTCTGCTTGATGTAATTACCTGGTGGTGTCCCTTTCAACCTGTTTCATCCTTCCCAGGTGTCATCTTTTCACTCCTAATGTTAGGTTTGACCTAGAAACCACTACACATAGCCCAAGCAAAAGTCTCTGTTCTGTAACTAATGCTCAATTGCAATGATAAGGAGAAGACAGTCTTAGATAAAGGAGACTTGAAAACAAAAACAGAATTAGTGGAGTAGGGCAAAGAGCTGATTTAAATATTAAGATTCACACCCCTGGGTGGGGAGAAAGTATGCTAATGAAACATACATGTATGGAAATGAGATACATAGCTAAAACACAGGCATAGAGACATGCTCAGTAAAGAACTCCTTGCGTCACTCCCTTATAACCAATTAGCAAACAAGAATGCTTATGAAGGTCCAATACTCCTGTATAAAAGATGCTCATAATTAAGAATCTGTGTGCTTGTTACGTGAAATTATTCCGCTTGCACCTTGTATTGCTAGCAATAAATCTTTATACTTTCACCCCTGGTATCTTTATTGGCTTTTGCATACCGGGCACGATCCCAGACTTGAGCTGGGGCTCAACAGTTTTTGGCGACCCAGATGGGACTGCCTTAGATAACTTTGCCCGGACTAGCTGACGACCAGACACAGCTCTTACTTATCAAATCCTTATCAAATGTCAGGCGCGCCCTGGGATCTCTTTTCCCGGTGAGACTTTTGTTTCAGGGGGAGCTGGATTGCTGAGGCGTCAGTAGCCTAACGGTGCAAAGCCATAGAGTGAAAGTATCAGTAACAGGCACCTGGGTGAGAGGGTAGAAAGGGCATAAGGCCTACCGTCAGCACGCCTGCCTGGGATTATCTCTGTAAGTATTCTGTCTGGCCCGAGTCCAAGACCAGTGATTTTTCCCCTGTGAGGACGAGGACTAAGAACAGATCCCTGGATCCCAGGTAAGTCGGACGGTCAGGACCGGGAAGGCAGCCCTGAGATGGGTACTATTAACAGTAAGGTTAGGAAATGTACCCCCCTCTCTTGTGCATTGGGACATTGGGCAGAGTTTGGTGGAGATCCTATGACTAAGAAGAAAGCTAAATTCTTCTGTGAAACTGCATGGCCACGCTATCAGCTAGATGATCAAGAACATTGGCCTCCGGAGGGAAGTGTTAATTATAATACTATCTTACAATTGATTTTGTTCTGCCGGCAGAATGGTAAATGGGAGGAATTGATGTATGCGCAAGCGTTTATGTCTCTTTGTAGAAATAGAAAGGTTTTGGAGGAATGTGGACTGGGGGAGGGAGTTGGGGTCTGTGAGATGACTTTGGTAGCTAATAAATCCTGTCCTGGACTGTCCGGAGCCGGAGGCTCTTCCCCCTCTGCTGCCTTTACCATATTCTCTTCCTCTTCCTCCTCCTCCTCCTGATACATCTGATTCCTTGCTGGCATCTGCTCTTCCTGCTTCTTCCCCCCCACCCCCGAGGCGGAGATTGAAAATACTCCCCGACCTAGGAATCTGGAACAGCACCAGCCCTGGCTGTCAGGTGTTTGGCAATCTCCAGATTCCCCGACTTCTCCTGATATAACCCCGGGAGGTGGGTGGAGAGTACAGTTAAGAGCAGACTCCGGGGTTAAGGGAAAACATCACAGGGAATCTGATCCTGGCCGTGGGAAGGGAAATGGGGTATTTCCCCTAAGAGAACAAGTGGTACCTGGGCCTCTAGAAGATGATGGGGAGCCAACCTACCGTCGAACCTTTGTGCACATTCCTTTCACTACATCAGATTTGTATAATTGGCGGAACAATACCCCCAGCTTGAGAGAAGGTACTGAAAAGGTACATAACCTGTTTAAAATGATTTTCAAAACCCATAACCCAACCTGGGCAGATGTTCAGTCTCTTTTAGATATCCTGTTGACACCAGAGGAGAGGAGAATGGTAGTGGGCAAAGCCCATGAGTACGTGGAAAAGGAGATTACTGCAGGGAACTTGCAAGGAAATAGGGACAATCATGTCCCCACCCAGGAGCCAGATTGGAAACCAGACCAAGATATGACCTCTATCCGTGCCTATCGAGAATATATCCTCCAAGGATTGAGAGATGCTGTGAAAAAACCCCAGAATCTCAGTAAGGTGTATGAGGTCCGACAGGAGACAAATGAGACCCCGAGTGCTTTCTTGGAAAGAATTTACACTACTTTCAGACAATACACTCGTGAGAACCCGGAGGATACATCAAACGCTCGCATGGTAAATATGATTTTTATAGGTCAGAGTGCACCGGACATTAGAAAGAAATTGCAGAAGACAGACGGAGCAACAGGTATGCCTATTTCCCAACTAGTAGATATTGCTTACCAAGTATTTACTAACCGAGAAAGTGTTCAGGAAAAGCAACAGGACAAAAAAAGAGGAGAGAAAGATAAAAATGCAGGCAGCCCTACTGGCAGCTGCAATCACAAGAAAACCTAGAAATGAGGGATCCCGGAGACAGCCTCAGAGACGGGATCCATTAGAGAAAGATCAGTGTGCCTATTGCAAACAAAAAGGACATTGGAGGCGGGAATGCCCCCGTCGGAAAGTTGGGGAAGGTGAAAAGAAAAAAGAGGAGAGCAGTGGACTGTTTGCTTTTGGAAGGGATTCAGATTGAAGGACACCGGAGGCCCGGGAGGGAAAGATAACCCAGATCCCAGTGTCCCCTGATGAGCCTCTGGTTAAAATGCAACTAGGGGACAAAGATGAATTGGTAAATTTTCTCGTTGATACAGGTGCTGCCCATTCTGTCTTAACTCAAAAACTGAAACCTTTAAGTAAAAAGGCTGCGCCGGTGGTAGGGATTACAGGGAAGGCAGTAACACGACCCTTTTTTACAGCCAATGACCTGTAATCTTGGGCAGACTGAAGTCACCCATCAATTTTTGTACATGCCAGACTGCCCTGTTCCCCTTTTAGGAAGAGACCTCCTCTGTAAACTGCATGCTATGTTGTCATTCCAGGATGGGCAAATGTTTTTAACAGTGCCTTCTGAAAAGGGGTGGCATTTGCAGGCTTGCCTTCTCGGCCTTCTCTGAGAGGAAAGTACACCGGATATCCCTCAAACCCTGCTCGATGCTGTTGTTCCATGGGTATGGGCAGGTCATCGACCCGGAAAGGCTAAAATGCTGACCCTGTAAAGATTCAACTTGTGCCAGGAGCCCAGCCTCCATGTGTGAAACAATATCCAATGCGGATGGAAGCCAGGAAAGGAGTGAAGCTGTTAGTTGAACAGTTCCTGGAGTATGGCCTTCTCCGTGAATGCACATCAGCTTTTAACACACCCATCTTGCCTGTGAAGAAGCCTAAGAGTGATGAATATCGTTTCGTCCAAGACTTGAGAGCTGTAAATAAAAAAAAAATTGGCCATTTTTCGCACTGTAAATCCAGCAACACTGCTGCCATCTATGGCTGACACACCAGATCTTGTACATGACTGCCTGCAAACATTGGAAGCTGTTTATTCTTCAAGGCCAAATCTGAGAGACAAACAATTGATAAAAGAGTTTCAAGCAAAGAAGGGGGAGCACGGGTGGCTGGTAGCAAGGGATGGCCGCATTATCATCCCAGCTGCCTGGGTTCATGTGGTAGTAAAGAGCACTCATCATGGTACCCACTACGGACCCAGGGCCCTGGTAAGATGGATCAGTTACTATGTAACTAGAGTGGGATTAAGAGAGGCTGCCAAGGAGGTATCAGAGACATGTGAGGTCTGCCAGAGAAATAACCCAAAAGGAGGGAGAAGAGAAACTTCAGGACATCAGAGAATAGGCAATGGGCCAGGAGAAGAATAGCAGGTGGATTTTACTGAGTTGCCCCGGCAACAAGAGATAAAATATCTCCTTGTCTTTGTGGACACTTTCTCTAATTGGGTTGAGTGCTTCCCATGTCGGACTGCCCAAGCCCGGGAGGTAGTCAAGACACTCCTACGAGAAATCATACCTCGCTTCGGACTTCCAAAAGGAATAGGGTCAGACAATGGCCCACATTTCATTGCACAAATTACTCAGAAGGTTTCTGAGTTCCTGGGAATCAGCTGGCATTTACACACCCCTTGGAGACCTCAGTCCAGTGGAAAGGTGGAACGTATGAATCAGACCTTAAAAAGACACCTTGCAAAGATTTGCCAAGAAGCTCGACTCAAATGGCCAGAGGCCCTACCCTTGGCCCTGTTACGAGTAAGGGTCGCACCACATTCTAAATTGGGATTAAGCCCGTTTGAAATAATGTATGGTAAGCCTTACCCTCTGAGTCTGCCCATGGGTACTGAACAACAGTTACATGTTTTAGGAGAGGGAATGATTAGAGAATATGTATGGTCCTTGGTTTCTGTTTTGTCTTCCATCCATCAGCAGGTACGGGACGTGCTGCAGACACAGGACCAGTATCCTGCCCTGGGAAATCGATTATTACCTGGGAGTTACGTCCTTGTGAAAGATTGGAACGAGGAACCACTTCGAGCCAGATGGAAAGGCCCATATAGGGTACTTCTAACGACCCCGACGGCCGCAAAGCTCGAAGGAATCAAGACTTGGATACATTCCAGTCGCCTAAAGCCGGTGGCTGGACCAGAACAAGAAGGAATCCCTGCAGACTCCGGGACCGGAGACAGAGAACAGTGGAAGGTGGAGCCAATAAGAGACTTGAAATTCCTATTCAAAAGAAAGGAACTTTGAATAATTTGACAATCTTTGATTAAGTTTTATAAGCCTTATTATGAAATTGTTCAAGGTTTTATTGTGGGGCACCCTGATCTGTCCACTCCTACTTATAGGAGGGGAAACCCTTTTACAACAAAAATTTGACCCTCAGGAAAATGTCTGGATTTATCTGGCCCGGGAAATTTTAAATAGAACGGACTTCTGCTTAGCGGGAGGGATCAATGCTCACCTGGTTTTTACCTCATGCTTAATCGCAGTACCAACCCCTTTAAAAATTTTACAAAATTATACTATGCTGAAGAATGTAGAGAAGAAAAGTACATATCAGAATATATATAAGTGGGGGACTATTGTAAAAGAGAAGAATAGAGACATGTTTTCCGTACGGGTTCAGGCAACAGCTAATGCTTCTGAATGTTTCCTAATAGTTAATTGTACTAATAATTGCTTCAAATTGAACCAAGGTAGAAGAATCCTTTGTAACAAGACCAATCAAATATCCTATGTATACAATGTTCACCTGTCGTCTTATCTATCTTCAGACCTAAGGTGAATCAAATGATTTTACAAACGAAGCAAGCTGAGAATACTAGGTTTGTGTTGAAACAAATTGAGTGGAGCAATTATAATAAAAATAATTAAAAATGCTCCAGAGGGGGAAAATGTTAGGTTTGACCTAGAAACCACTACACATAGCCCAAGCAAAAGTCTCTGTTCTGTAACTAATGCTCAATTGCAATGATAAGGAGAAGACAGTCTTAGATAAAGGAGACTTGAAAACAAAAACAGAATTAGTGGAGTAGGGCAAAGAGCTGATTTAAATATTAAGATTCACACCCCTGGGTGGGGAGAAAGTATGCTAATGAAACATACATGTATGGAAATGAGATACATAGCTAAAACACAGGCATAGAGACATGCTCAGTAAAGAACTCCTTGCGTCACTCCCTTATAACCAATTAGCAAACAAGAATGCTTATGAAGGTCCAATACTCCTGTATAAAAGATGCTCATAATTAAGAATCTGTGTGCTTGTTACGTGAAATTATTCCGCTTGCACCTTGTATTGCTAGCAATAAATCTTTATACTTTCACCCCTGGTATCTTTATTGGCTTTTGCATACCGGGCACGATCCCAGACTTGAGCTGGGGCTCAACACTAACCCCATTCTGCCCATTTGCTCTGCTTTGGTAATCCTTATTGGTTCCTCTGGTTGCTTTGAATCCAACAGGGAGTCCAAGTAAATGTTGTATTCCCTATCACTGCCCTCTCCCCAGGTTGCTGGGTTCCTGTTCCTGGCTGTCCCCACCCACTTGTAGGCCTTAGGAAGTCATTCCCTAACTTTCCCTTCTACAAGAACCTCTCTGAACTTTTTCTAGCCTTAGATTGCCTGCCTCCCCAGAAAGGAAAGTATATCAGTGAGATTACATCATTGTAGCTTGGGGTAGGATTTAGCCCTTCCTCTTTAAATTTAGCGATGTATTCTCCTGATTAATCATCTGTATTATAATGCAATCTTTTCACCCTGGAGAAAACAAATTGAGTTCCTTTGGTTACAATCCCATTACAGGCTGCTTCAGCCTGCAATAACTGTAGATGTATTAGTAAAACTCAACAGTAGGCAAGCAGTTTCATAATTTCTTCAGATTCTAATTGGCTTGTTTTCTTAACTCAAAAGGCAGCACCATCTCCGCACGCTCCTATATATGTACCCTGAATTACAGGAGGTAGAGGTGGCATATTCTTCAGGATTTTGTTAAACCTCTAATTTGTACAAAAAAAGTCACAAAGAATGGTTCTGCTAACAAGATTTTGACCTTCCAACAAGATAAAATTCTACTAGATCAAAAAATGCATTGAGAAAGAAATGTGTCATGAATCAATTTGTCAAGACTAAAGAGAGAATATATTGCAGGGAGCAATCATGTAGAAAGGGAGTGCGAGGAGGGCGACAGGACCTGCTTCCAAGGACAGCCATGGCATCCCCCGGCAGCTGCACGAATCCTGCTCTACTGCCCTGTCATCATCTGCCACAACTTTTGATGGTAAATATTAATTTTGGAGGATGCCCTCAGAATACCAGAGAGAGTCTTGGGTGTTTCACTCTGCCCCGCTTTGATTTGGCCCAATCTCTGCCTTGAACAAGATTTTGTTCTTTATGACTGCCCTCAGCCACCTACTTCTGGTTATCTTTCTACACTGAGAGACAAGTTCATCTCTAAAATGTAAATTTAGGCATTAGTGTTCAAATCTCAGGAATACTGCTGATAGAATATTACTCATATAAAGCAACAGTGTTGCTTACATAAAAAACAATGTTGTAAAACGACTTTTCTCTAGTGGAAACAAAGGAATGTAGCTTTCATATACTAGGGGTTTTATTTCTAAACAGATGCAATCTTAAATGGTATTTGTTTGCTTAGCTGAGCTTCAGGATTTTATATTTACTAGTAAATATTTTCTGTGAAATGTGGTTCCCTATTAGGCTGACACAGTTTAATACTGATACAAAGTCTCCAGGATATCCCTATAGGTATTTTAAAAAGTAAGAGCATAAGATTCAGAGCTACATGAAATATGTTGTTCTAGTAATATACATTTAGGAAGGAGTTAATATACTGAAATCATTGTGGTATAGACACATTCTTTTATTCAGCTGCATTTTAGCAATGCTGGCAAGAAGACAAACAAACAAAACAATTTATTGCTGTAGAAGACCAGTAGGATTCATCATGTCCATCCAAATGACTAATACTCTTAGATATTTCCCTCGACACAAACACAGTGCCATTCTTGTAGGTGAGGATAATCTAGCTAAGTCTAGACAGCCAACATTAAAATGGAAACTTTCACTGCAGTTACATCATGCTAAACAGAGGTCACAGCTTGCATTCTGACAAAATGATGGATGATAAACTACAAAATACAGTTATTTGATGCAAAAAATTAGTTCCTAGCCAGGGTGCGAGATAAAAACATACTTCAGATGCTTCACAGGCTACACATTTAACCGTACATACTATCAATCAAATCAAGGTTTAGCTGTTAAGCAATGTAAAAATTTCCTGTCTTAATAATTAATATATTTGATGCTTCTGCTTAACACTGGCATTATACAATTGGTTCCTGCTTTATGTCAAGTGCAATTATTTTGTCAGCTGTTCAGGGCACGGACCATGTCTTTCCACATTCTCTATACTGCATAGCACAATAGGGCCCTGGAGCCTTTATCCTAATAAATCATGTCTAATTTTGAAGGATGGCTAAAATCATAACAAGGAAAGGTGGTGGGATATTTTTTGAAGAAGGAATTAAACAGAATGTAAGCTGAGGTCTGCTGTTTACCCATGGCCAATATATGCTATTGAAAGGAAAACTGATAAATCTTCCCATCCTTCTTCCAGATTAACCTTTTCTAGGAATGGGAAGATGTCTTCCTGGCTGTTCTTTCTTAAGTTATTCCTCCACACTGGGCATGTCTACATGTACATTAATGTGCCTTTGCTTCTGTGCATTAAGTTTAGTACCTCTAATATGAGGTCATGCCAAAAACTGTGCTAATGCACAGTAGCAAAGGCGAACATTTTTTGTGACTTTTAATGAGGAGTAGACTAATTCCACTGTGCATTAGCACAGTTTTTGGCATGACACACTAATGTGCAGTAGAACAGTCCACTGAGCATTAAGACATCTTATGTAAACATGCCCACTGATGACTAGTTCTTTCCCAAAGACCTGAGGAAGGGTACTGTGGTTCCTGAAAGCCTAAGTCTATCCATACTATGAAGTCCAATAAAAAAAAAATAGCACCCACAAAAACCCTTGCCTCCTACAAGCAGTTTTATATAGTTATACTAATTAATAATAACATTAATATTGTAGAAAGCTGGAGTCAGTGGAGTTGCACCTGACAAGTATTATGGAGCTAAAACCTGCTTCTTTCTATGCAGATGTATCAAGACACAAGTGTAAATAAATTGACAGCCTGCATGACAACAAGACTGTACAGGAATTTAAGTGGGAGGGTGTTCAAGATATAATATACACATATGAGATAATCTCAGTCCTGAACATTAAATTTAGCTTTTGCACAAAGGGATGCAATTCCCCTTAAACAAGAGTTCTGTCCATTTATTCCAGGACAGAAATTAGCCCGAGGGTGAGAAACATATGAGTGCATAGCACACTAACCAGGAATCCAAGAAGTGAGCATGAAGACAGGGAGAAGTGGTGGGACCAACCAGTAACCCAAAAGCTGCCTACACAGCCATATGAAGCCTGGACAAGATAACCACAAAAGCAGCAACAAGAGGCACCCTGTGGTTTCTATGCTGCCTCAGTGTGCCTTCCTGCTCTGCCCAATTAGGACTTCCTTTGGCTAGAAGGAACCTGCTATCCCTTGAGTTCCACAGAATAGCAATGGTCCATGGCTAGGCCCTTGCCCTCGTCTGGGGGGTGATGGCTGGGGTCTTCCTTCAGGAACAGACATGATCAAAGTGAGCTAGTTCATTCATAACAGGAGGCTGCATTTTTCCAACATTTTCAGAAGTCATGGAAATGCACTAATACATTGCGCACACACCTAGCAGTCTTGAGACTTGGCCTGTTACTGCCTGTGACTTGCTGTGTAACCACAAGCAAGTCATTAAACTTTTCTGTGCTTCCATTTTAAAGAAGGAAGAGATAATTTGCCAGCTTTGGAAAGATCTTTGAGATAACAATAAATATGCTTTCTGTATGTGGCGAGGATATTTAGGATACAACAGTGATTCTCAACCTGGGAGCCACAAGTACCTTGAGATCTTTTCAAGCATTCCAAGGGATGCCACACAACACTAGTATTGTTAGGTGTGCAAATGTAATTCCCAAGATAAAACCCAGAGATTTCAAATAGGAATCCATTGTGTTAAAACATTCTAACTTGTTGTGGGGTTTTCTGAGTTCTTTGCAATAGAAGAATTACTTTGCTCCATTCTGCCCCTAGAGCACCTTCCCTTCTTACTCACCATGCCTTGATGGAATAATACTGATAGGGAGGCTGCCCCAGGCCTTCACATGGCCCCAATCCAACTGGATCCCCCACTGTGGTTCCTCAGCATCCTAATGGTCTCTGCCCTGCTACTCCCAGGCCCCTCACTGGGCTGCTCTGGGCAACTGTGCCCTGCAGGGAACCTAAAGCCTTATAGGCCAATTGTGTGGCTTCAATCCTCCCCTAAACCACACCCCAAGCCTTGTGAGTGTTATAGTATTATTGGTCACTTAATTTCATAGTTGGTAGGGTCAGAAGGGACCTGAGCAGATCATCAAGTCTGACCCCGTGCCATGGCAGGAAAGAATGCTGGGGTCAAACGACCCCGGCTAGGTGTCTATCTAGCCTCCTTTTGAAGGCCCTCAGGGTAGGAGCGAGCACCACATCCCTTGGAAGTTGATTTCAGAACCTAGCCACCCTGACTGAAGTAGTGCCTTCTGATGTCTAGCCTGAATCTACTCTCAGTCAACTTATGGCCGCTATTCCTTCTTACTCCCGGTAGTGCTTGGGGGAACAGGGACTCTCCCATTCCCCGCTGATCCCCCTTGGCCCGTTTCTAGACAGCCACTAGATCCCCTCTCAGCCTTCTCTCATGGAGGCTGAACAGGTTCAGGTCCCATAGCCTCTCCTCATAGGGCCTGCCTTGCTGCCCCCTGATCATGCGAGTGGCCCTCCTCTGGACCCTCTCGATGCTGGCCACATCTCGCCTAAAATGCAGCGCCCAGAACTGGACGCAGTACTCCAACTGCGGCCTAACCAGTATCGCATAGAGGGGGAGAATCACCTCCTTGGACCTGCTCATGATGCATCTGTGGATGCATGACAAGATGCGGTTAGCATTCCAGACTGCATCCTCGCATTGGACAAATGGGCAGAAAACAATAGAATGTAGTTTAACAAGGAGAAATGCAAAGTGCTGCACCTAGGGAGGAAAAATGTCCAGCACACCTACAGCCTAGGGAATGACCTGCTTGGTAGCACGAAAGCAGAAAGGGATCTTGGAGTCCTAGCAGACTCCAAGATGAATATGAGTCGTCAGTGTGATGAAGTCATCAGAAAAGCTAACTGCACTTTATCATGCATCAGCAGGTGCATGACAAACAGATCCAAGGAGGTGATAATTTCCCTCTATCAGGCACTGGTCAGACCGCAGTTGGAGTACTGCGTGCAGTTTTGGGCCCCACACTTCAAGAGGGATGTGGATAACCTGGAGAGGGTCCAGAGAAGGGCCACTCATATGGTTAAGGGCTTGCAGGCCAAGCCCTATGAGGAGAGACTGGGGCACCTGGACCTCTTCAGCCTCCGCAAGAGAAGGTTGAGAGGCAACCTTGTGGCTGCCTATAAGTTCATCATGGGGGCACAGAAGGGAATTGGTGAGGTTTTATTCACCAAGGCGCCCCCGGGGGTTACAAGAAATAATGGCCACAAGCTAGCAGAGAGCAGATTTAGACTGGACATTAGGAAGAACTTCTTCACAGTTAGAGTAGCCAAGGTCTGGAATGGGCTCCCAAGGGAGGTGGTGCTCTTCCCTACCCTGGGGGTCTTCAAGAGGAGGTTAGATAGGCATCTGGCTGGGGTCATCTGAACCCAGCAATCTTTCCTGTCTATGCAGGGGGTCGGACTCGATGATCTATTGAGGTCCCTTCCGACCCTAGCATCTATGAATCTATTGGGGGTCCATGTTCATCTTGGAATCGATAATGACTCCAAGATCCTTTTCTGCCTCTGTGCTGACGAGAAGGGAGTTCACTTGTTGGGGCTTTTGCCTCCTTGGCCTCTGGCTCCTTACTCTCAGCTCAGCCTTCTAGCCCAGGCCCCTGTATTGGGCCTGGCTTTGAGGCACTAGCTCTGGTCTAGCCCTTAGGGGCCAGGGGCCCAGTGCCCAAATCTGCTGGGATCCTGACCCCCATCTGTCTGCATCTCCCTCAGGTGCCAGGCCCCTGTCTGGCTCTGTGACCACAGTCTCTGCCCGCTCCGGACTCAACAGTTGCTTAAGCCTTGAGCCTGCCCCTGGCAGGGCTCAAGACAATCATGTGCCCCTCAAGCGCCAATGGGGCCTCTGTTTTCTGCCCCTACAGTCCCAACCCAAACCACCGGTATAACTTCAATGTAAACCTAAGTCCCCCAGCTATAACATAAACATCATGGGGAAACAGCTCTCTGCCCCTTTAAGAGGGAAAACCTTCCTTCACCTCTCAGCTAGCATACCTTCTAGCCCTGGGATCCTTGTGCGCTCCCCGAGCCTGACTGTTCCCACAGGCAGCATAGCAGTCAGTTTAGTGTCCCCAGGCAGCTCTCCTGAGCAGGAGCTCCTTCCCCTGTGGCTGCCAGGGAAAGACTAGCCTGCTAGCTCAAGTCTCAGGCTTATATCCTCCCAGGGCCCTGCCCACTTCCTATCAGCACACTGCCTGGGCTGCCTGCTAATTGTCCAATTGCCCTGCAGCAGCTGCACTCTGCCTACTCGGCAGTGCTTCCCCGCTGGGCTGCTTTTGCCTTAAAGGATCGGAGAGCCATAGACACTCTGTTACAGCCTCGAATCTAGGTTGAGAATCATTGCATTAGTACATTTCACTGTGTACACACACACACACTCTAAACCCTAATTTTGTAATGAGTTCATGTATATATTCTCTATATACAAAAGCCTTAGTCTGTCTGTCTGTCTGTAAAGATTTATTTGCACTCTGATTGGCTGAAGGAAACAACAAATCAGTGCTCCAAGAGCATCTGGACAGGAGACAGTGCAGTGGAGTGCTGCCGTGACAGTGGGGACACAGGAGACAGAGCTCCCTGCAGTCAGCGCCGATGGAGCAGAGGGGAGGAGGGCAGCAGGACCGTTCCCCACCTCCCCCGACCAAACGAAAAGTGAGGGCAGGGCCAGATGCAGGGGGACGTGGAGCCACAGGGCCCTGACAGATGCTGGCAGGGAGGAGGAGGGAGGGTGGAGATTGGGAGGGAGAGAGGGAGGCACAGTGCGTCTGCCGCAACACCCCAACAACAGCCCCGAATGGGGGGAGGAGGGTAGTGGGCCCAGCCCCAAAGCAGCAGGGGCAAGGGGAGCATGCCTCCGCCACCCTGCTGCCAGCACTCCCCAACAAGAGCCGGCAGGGAGGGGGAGGGAGTGGCATGCCCTGCCACCACCAGGCTTTGACAATACCTCACAAGAGGTATGCTGCCTCCCTGGAGCAAAGATTCGGGATGTGACGGAGGTAATCCAGGCCAGGATCAAGCCCACCAATTACTACCCCATGGTCCTAGTCCATGTGGGTACTAATGATGCGGCCAGGAGAACCCCTGATCACCTGATGGCGGACTACAGTGCTCTGGGCGGCGTGCTGAAGGAGTTCGGTGCACAGGTGGTATTCTCTTCCATCCTACCAGCGAACGGACGCGGAAGACGGCATGAGAACTGCATCCGAGAGACCAACTGGTGGCTTCGGCAGTGGTGTCTCGAGGCAGGCTTCGGCTTCCTGGACAACGACCCGCACATCACGACGAGGGACATGCTCAGCTGGGATGGGCTTCACCTGTCCCCCAAAGGTAAGTGTGTGTCTTCTTCTAGGTTGGCGGATCTCCTCCAGCGGGCTTTAAACTAGGCTCG
>NW_005842280.1:309402-309919 GCF_000455745.1 Alligator sinensis | reverse complement strand
GCTGGTCAGACCGCAGTTGGAGTACTGTGTGCAATTCTGGGCGCCGCACTTCAAGAGGGATGCGGATAACCTGGAGAGGGTCCAGAGAAGGGCCACTCGTATGGTTAAGGGCTTGCAGACCAAGCCCTACGAGGAGAGACTAGAGAAACTGGCCCTCTTCAGCCTCCGCAAGAGAAGGTTGAGAGGCGACCTTGTGGCTGCCTATAAGTTCATCACGGGGGCACAGAAGGGAATTGGTGAGGATTTATTCACCAAGGCGCCCCCGGGGGTTACAAGAAATAATGGCCACAAGCTAGCAGAGAGCAGATTTAGATTGGACATTAGGAAGAACTTCTTCACAGTTAGAGTGGCCAGGGTCTGGAACGGGCTCCCAAGGGAGGTGGTGCTCTCCCCTACCCTGGGGGGCTTCAAGAGGAGGTTAGATGAGTATCTAGCTGGGGTCATCTAGACCCAGCACCCTTTCCTGCTTATGCAGGGGGTTGGACTCGATGATCTATTGAGGTCCCTTCCGACCCTA
>NW_005842280.1:285382-309323 GCF_000455745.1 Alligator sinensis | reverse complement strand
CCGCCCCCCCCCAGTCATTCTTGATGGGCAATTGGCTAGTATGCATGTGTGTGTGTCATTATATTTTTTTTTCACGCACACACACTCACCGCCCCCCACAAATCCTACTTTTGTAATGAGTTCATGTCTAAGTTTTCTAATAAGTAAACATACCAAGAAAAAGTACAAGCTATATAAAAGTGAGATATTATCATTTCCTCACCAGTCTTTTTCCCCCCTAACTCAATGCCACAGCAGTATACATTTCTGGAGAAACAACAGAATCATTAACATAAAAATGCTGAGTTCAAGTAACAGTTTATAATAGTTCATCAGATAAAGTAAAAACACAAACTCATATAAAATAAGCATTAATTATGTGTTTGCTCTGCAACTGGTTTGCAAATATTATTCACTCTGAAAGCTTGAGGAAAATTCACCTGGATATATGACATAGCTAGAGTTCATAGGAGTGGCAGGAATCTAGCATTTGGCAGCATCAAATCCAGATCGTGTGACTCCCATGCCAAAGGTTCTGAATCAAAATATAAATGTCCTCCTAAAAGTCTGTATTTGCTTCATGCCAGCATATAGCAACCATACCAGTCCAATCAGCAAAATTAATCTCATTTATCTTAATGACCAGACCTTTATTTCAATAGATAATATAATACATGATGTTGTAAAAAACACCAACTACGTGATTAAGGCAAAAGTATGTGCTTGTGTATTAGTATCTAGCAGACATAGACCATGGTCTGCTTTTCGAATTCCAAATGTATATTTATATTAAATGTATACTAAATGCATTGGACCATAGCATCAAAATTAAAAGTCAACCATTTAAAAGGTTCTGCTTCTACATGGACAAAAATATACATTTTCTACCACGTTTGAAAGCTGAGGCTCTATTTTTAACTCTTTAATGAGAGGATATTTTTAATAAATATTCACTTTATTATTAAAGCTTGCTAACTTTTGCCATTATAACCTGGCTTCATTTGCTTATCACTGCAAATTTCTAAGCATTTGGTCAAGACTTTCATTCTTTGGCCTCAGCTTTAAGTTGACTAGTTTGAGAAAATATTAAAAATGGTTTAGCTGTTTTTCAGAATGAGAAAAAAAGGTTGTTTCAACAGTTTTAATAGATTTTCTGACCCACCCACAACTTTCCTTTTTTATGGAGCAGTGACAAAACCATTAGCAAAGGGCTAAAGCTGGGTTCAAGGATGCCTTTTACTGCCTTTTCTGACTGTGGCCGGTTCTAAGCCACACTTAATCACCATTTGCACATGCATGAGAAAGTGTGGATACTGGCCATGAAAATCTGTGTGTATATTACTACAAATGTTACCCAGCTCAGAAAGCCGCCGCAGTTACAAGCACCATACCAGCTCCTCTTCTCCTGTTGCCTCCCCCCATCACCTGTTTTATTAGCACACAGATCAGGTGGTGCTCTGGAATCAGAAACAGAGCTGTGTTATGAAGGCAACTCTTGTATGTAGGACCTTATTCTATTTGTTGCAGTAGTTGGAAGATGTATAGTGTATGAAGCAAAGAACTGTGAGAAGAGAAAGGATAGTCTTGCATTTAACACACACCTCTGAGAGCAGGGATCTGTTTTGTAGTTACGTTGGTCTGAGAAAAAAAAGAGATACACAAAAAGCTCTTGCTTCAGAGGTGATCTCTTTTATTAGACCAACTAAATAGAAGCAAAAAAGTCTTTCTTTGCAAGCTTTTGGGTGCACACATCAGGCTGAGGAGAATTCAAAGACTTTAAAAGTCCTCCTAATTAGAAAAATAAAATAATAAAAGATACCACCTCTGAACCAAGAGCTTGCCTATCTCTTTTTTCTCAGACCAACACGGCTACAAAATAGATCCCTGAAACATGGAAGATGTAATATTTTAGCCATTTGGAAAAATAAACTTCATTGCTAAACAAGAAAGAAAGATTTTTTTTCACTTTGGCTGCCTCTGACATCGGACACCTCCAGGGAAGAAGACAGCTAACTCTGCACATCACAGAGCAACACTCTCACAAAAGGACTCCCAGATTCCCAGGGGAATAGAAGCTGGAAGTGTATCTCCCCTGTGTAAAATGAAGTTTATTTTCTACTTTTGACAAGGAGGAGGAGGACTCTGACAATCTTTGAATTCTCCTCAGCCTGATGAAGGGTGTATGTGCCCGAAAGCTTGCAAAGAAAGAATTTTTGTTGCTGCTATTTAGTTGGTCCAACAAAAGATATCACCTCTGAACCAAGAGCTTTGTGTACCTCTGACAGAAGGGTTTTATCACTGGCTTATGCCCCCCACTTCTTATCTGAGGGTGGGCATGTCACTTAAACCAACGTTTTTGGAGGCAGCCATTAAGGGGCAGATCCTAATCAATCTCTAAGATGCACGCACTTAGACTGTGCAAAAACTAAAATGCAGCCTACCTGTCCTGTCTTAAACCTAACTGACAGTGTTAAGCCCTTAGGTTTCTTATGCATGAATGGGGAGTCCCACATGATCTGCATTGCCTCATTGTCCAACAGGAATGCTAAGCAGAGGGGTATGATTGAATTCCTTTTTCCTCTTGAAGCATAGACATCTGTCTTAGAGCTGTAAAGGAGGCACTCTGTTCCTATCGCAGCCCAGAATTCTCAAGGGGAAGACATCTATTTAAAACAGGATGCCCTGAACAACAAATTGAGTCCCTCGTTCATACTTGAGTATACCTGGTGGTGGTGCAGTGCTCACTTTTCCCCCGATAGCCTAGTGACAGGAACACTTGCCTGGGAAATCCAGAGACCTGGATTCTAGATCTTCCTCACCCAGACAGCATTCAAACCCATCTCGTACTTCTAGGAGAGTGCCCTAATCAGCAGATGACTTTTATGCATTTCACAATGAACAGCTGCTGGTTAAAAAAAAACAACCAAAAAACCCAAACACACCAGAAATAACCCTGGTAGTCGGGGCCAGAACCCAGACCTCTCTCTTCTAGGGAGCACTGTAACCACTGGACAACAGGGCCAGACTCCCACTTGCTTACTGTCCTTCTGGCCTCCTTTGAATTGCAACAGAGCTTAGGCAGGAATGAGGCATCTGAGTGCCTGATTTGCATAGTTTATAAGCAGCCCCAGTATTTGAAGCTCGGGCAGTTCTAGTGCCACTAAGAGGGATCAATTTGAATAATTCTTTATGACTTAAGCATTTGAGAGAGTTCAGCGAAGAGCCACGCGCATAATCAGAGGTCAGGAAAACAGACCTTACGATGACAGGCTGAGAGCTATGGGACTCTTTAGCCTGGAAAAGCGCAGGCTCAGGGGTGATCTGATGGCCACCTATAAGTTTATCAGGGGAGACCACCAGTATCTGGGGGCATGTTTGTTCACCAGAGCGCCCCAAGGGATGACGAGGTTGAACGGTTATAAACTCCAGCAAGACCGTTTCAGGCTGGACATAAGGAAGAATTTCTTTACTGTCCTAGCCCCCAAGGTCTGGAATAGCCTGTCATCGGAGGTGGTTCAAGCACCTACTTTGAACGCCTTCAAGAGAAATTTGCATGTTTATCTTGCTGGGATCCTATGACCCCAGCTGACTTCCTGCCCCTGGGGCAGGGGGCTGGACTCGATGATCTTCTGAGGTCCCTTCCAGCCCTAATGTCTATGAAATCTACATTTTTATATAAGCCTTATTTAGGTGCCCTGGAGATCTGTTAAGATCTGACTACAACTAGCTAGCTGATAGGGAAAAAAAAGCCTAGTTTTCAGTAAATTTCGAATGTGTTTTGCAAAGTATGAAACACACCGTTTAAAAATATATATTTATATTTTTTCAAAACTTTCCCAGTTTTAACATTACATTTTTTTATGCAAGAAAATGACAGAAAAAGAAAGTCTGGTGAGGGAGAGGGAGAGGGAGAGGAAGAGAGGAAGGGAGGGAGAGAGGAAGGAAAGAAAATTGAAATTCTGCTTCTGCAAATCAAATTAAGGTTATAGGGCAAGATTTTCAGAAGCGTCTAAAAGGCAGGAGCCCATGGCCAACGACAGTCAATAAGATCTAGACTCCTAAATTTCTCAGGGAGTATCCACACTGATCAAACTCTGAGGTTTGCCCTCAACCAGACCAAGCCATGTGAGCTGCTCTCCCCATCTACATCTTACCTTATGGCCAGCACCAAGATTGTCCTCACTGGCCTTCCTCAAGCAGAGGCCTCTTAGGAATCAACCTGATCACTATCTGTCTTCTGTACTTGGCTAAGATTTTGGAAGGTAGAGAGAGGAGGTAGGGTATAGAAAGGCTGGAAAAGGACTGTGGGATTGTTGCTGGTGGGTTTCCTGTGCTCTGTGCCTGTGGCACCCAAATACACTTCAAATAGGGGTGGGTTGGGAGCAAACACAGCATCAGGCTTGAGGTTCAATTCTGAGGTCACTGGGAGCTGAGTTTACAGATGCTGGCTGGTATGGGCTGAAGGGTGGTCTTCCAGCAGTGTATTACAGATGCTGGCTGGTATGGGCTGAAGGGGGGTCTTCCAGCAGAGAAGATGTATCCTTCAGTGCTTATGAAGATTTTGTCCCATATCATTTTGGAAGAAAATTCTACTTAGAGGAACCAGTCTGATTCTGCCGCATGGGATTTGGGAAGGGACAGGGTTTGGGAAGTTTGTACTGGCAGCCCTGAACAATCTGGCTCTGTTCACCTGAGCTTTATCGACTTATTCATCACAGCGCAGAAGAGTATGTAGAAGGCAGGACTGTATATACTGATGATAAATTCATGACCATGAAATTCTACTGGCTTAATCCTTCCATGTGGGAGTGAAGATGTTGCAGAAGCTACTGCAGACCAGAAGCTGCTGGAGTAGCCATATAGTACCTCTGTTAATTTTCTATAGCATAAATGGGATGATTTCATCTTCCACAGAGTTCTTTTGGGTTTGGCATAGTGGAGAGGATTTGACCCTGAGCACAGAATCTATTGGCATGAAGAGAGAAAAGGCCAGTACCCCCAGCAGAATATAGCTTTGAGACAGCAGTGTCTTTCTGCTGCCCTTTAATGTAGTGTTGCCATAATAGACATAAAGGTATCTATTGCTGTTCACTAAAGAGCCTGGCTCTGAGGAGATACAGAATAGCAGTTCAACAAAGAACATAAAAGCAATTACAGAAGCTGCAGGGAAACTAGATAACCTTTCAATCCATTTATCACAATGCTTGCAGTTTCCATTTAAAGGCCGGTAAAACAATACTAAATACTGAACAAAGGAAGTTAATCTATATCTAAAAAATTATATTTAAAACAGTGAAACTGTATACTTTGCTCTTCCCAACAGTTAGGCAACAAGTATTTGCAAACCCAACTACCATTTCTGTCACAATTGTCAAAGATTAGAACCGTCACTTGCATTTTACTTTTAGCTTCCAGAATTGCAAAACCTGTGTCTTGTTCATTCTTAAGGAAAGAGGCAACAAGCTAAATCTCTCTGACCCCCAGTTCTCAGTTGTTGGAGGTAATTTATGCATCCACACACGATGAATATGTATTTTTACCTACAGGTTTTTTTTATAAAATAATTACAGCCTGGCATACATTTGCATTGGAAAAAAATGTTGTTATGGAGCCATGTTGTTGGTTTGGGGAGACAAAGGCAGAAGTCATGCTCCTGGTTAAAGGTGTATAGCTGTCTGAGTTCCTATGCAGGATAACCCACTAGTACAGCAAGTTACATAGCATTTTGTTTGATTTTATTTTTGTTTTAGCTTACATATAAGTGATATGCCCAACTTTTGGGGAGCAATATCCAGGACACTGTCTCAGATGCCTGACAGAACTCCAGACTCAGAGCTCCATACCACTGCTAGTTCCAGTTAGAGTAGCTGCCTTAGTGCCAAGAAGCAGAACTATGCAGCCTGCCCACAGAGCTGTGTGAACAGGGCTATGCTGCTTCTGCCTCAAGAATCACCAAATGGCATTGACAGGAATACAGTTGACTTTGTCCTGATAAATAAATGATGGAAAAGTGCACTGGTAGATGTCTCATTGGATGAGAGTCTAAGCTGTAAAGGCCAGTAAAATCTATTATGGAGGTGCTAGAAAGGCCAGCTATAAGGAAGGAATAGGAGGAGAGGGTCAGCTAAGAGCCTTGAACTAAGCACTAAGGTATGGCTAGAAGAGATTAAGTGAGCCTTACAAAGTCAGCTGCCTCAGGTCTACTAAGGGGTAAAAAGGCAGCTAGGTAGACTGAAGTATATCAGAAGAAATCCTCCATGTGGCCAATGAAAAGCAAAAGCTAAAGTGAAGAGGGTCCTATTAGTCATATGTAGCTGTACCAGAATGCCAGACTAGTGAAGAGGGCAGTTATGCTGGACAAGGAGACCTAGCTCAAAGAAGAGTACTGCAGCACTGAGAAGTTTGTAGGAGAGCTCAAGTCAAGAGAAGTATTCATCATAGTTAGGATGGTGAGGAAGAAGAACCAGCCTAGACTCTGCACCATTAAAGATAATGATGGCTCAGTTGTTTCAGAAAAGAGTGATCCTAAGCAATGAGCTGAATATTGTGAGGGCCTTTTTAAGTTTGACAGAGTGAAGATAAACAGGCTCTCAAAGACCTGGAAATTATAGCCTTGCCAGGGCAGAGAGACAACAAGGATGACATCTTGATGGAGTTGAGAAAATTATCAGAGGACTAAAGAAAAAACAAAAGCCCAGGAGTGGATAGCATATTTGTAGGGCAGATTGCAGAAGGAAGCAGAGATTTAATTAGGAAGCTGCATACAACAATATCTGGAAAGAAGAAAAGACCCCTGAAGAATGGGGAAAGTTGATCTGGGTGATGAGAGCCAAGAAAAGAGACTGCACAAATTACAAGATGATCTCTCTGGTCACCCACCTGAGTACAGTACACCTCACAGTGTTTCTTAAAAGATTCACAACCTAGATAGTAAAAACTTATTGTAGGGGCAGGCAAGTTTCCACAAAGACAGCAGGATGGAGCAGCAAATCTTGGGCCCAGAGCTGATGAAAAAATAAAGAAAGTTTGATAGGATGTTCATCAACCTCAAAACAGGAATGTCAGGAGCTGGGAAAAAATACTGTTCACTAGGGCACCCCAAGAAGGACAAGGAACAATGGCCATAAACTTTTAGAGGATAGTTTCAGGTTGGATGTAAGGAATAATTTATTTACAGTAAGGGTGACCAGAATCTGGAATAGACTTCCAAAGGAGGTGGTGCAGTCCCCAACCGTGGAAGTCTTCAAAAGAAGACTGAACAGACACCTTGCTGGGATCATTTGATCTCAGCAGTATTCCTGCCCAGAGCAGGGTGTTTTGACTTGATCTTTTGAGGTCCCTTCCAGCCCTTAATGTCTATGATTTTATATGATTCTATGAAAATAACATCAACTCAGTATGGTACAGTGTGGGCTGTGAGCAAGAAGCTGCTATAGCCACGATCAAAAACATTTATAAAGAGGTGATGTTTGCAATCCTGGTAAATAGTAAGCTAAGCTGCTGTTCAAGATGATGATCAGCTACAGAGTGAACAGAAATCTCCTTCCTGACCTGTCTTGACAGATTGATGGATGGAGTTGAAACAACCGAAGGTGTTGGAATAAGGTTCATGGCAGAGAGACTATGGTCTGATAGACACAGAGAACAAAGGCTTGCAGAGCCTTATTGATGCCTCCACAGGACTGTCAAATGATTTGGGCTGTTTAACAACATGTACAAGACAATGGGAAAACAAATACTCTAAGGAGATTGGAAGGAAGATACAGCTGGTGTAGGCAGCCCTGAGTGACCTGAAGTCAATAAGGCGAGATGAGGGAATCTCCCAACACACAAAAATCAGAATGCTCAAGGCACGTGTACGCTCAATCCTGCTCTATTTGACAGAAACATGCACCTTTAGGAAGGCTGATGCACAAAGACAGTTGGCCTTTGAAATTAAATGTTATGATGAGAGCACACCAGAAGTGAAACAAGCGGAAATGGGATCACAGTGAAAGGAAAAGTCATTGCCTCCATAATGAGAAGGAAGCTACAGCTGTTTGGAAACATGTGTCAAGTAAAGGATGACCACCTGCTAAAGACCATGCTTCTCAGTCTCAGAGGACCAGATCAAGAAGCAGACTATACAATGGTATAGTGCAACAAGGGCCTACAGACACTTTATGCTGAAGGGTGAGTCAGAGCATAAAGGAGATGTAGAGAACAATGCATGACTGACCCCTACAGATGCTACAGGCTATGGGGTGGGGAGGGAAGAGGGTTTAGCTGTTTATGACTGTGGTTATCTTCATTCTACAGTAAATTCTTCTGAACATTTCATAGTATTATTGAAAGTGACTTTATTTATGTGGCTCAAATAATGAATGGCTATGTTCCAGCACATGCAACGGGCTATTCACTATTCTGTCATTCATTCTGCTAGTCTCAGTTCATTGTGACAGCATATCCATTTTGGTGGTGTTAAAGACAGAGCTGTCCTGAGTTGAAAATGATCTATATTAAATGCTTTTGGAAAGGCAACACATAAAGACTCTTGTAAAATTTTGTTTAAGTGGCACAATCTTGGGGATAGATTTCTTAAAATTCTATCCAATTTCCATGTTCCAAAGACCCCATAAATACAGTATATTCCAGTTTTCATGCTACTCCATATCAGGAATCAGCACATGGATAGAATTTTTATTGACTGACCTTTGGAAGAGCAGGAGTTGGGGGGGGAAGTGGCAGGGAGAGAAAGCCAGGGTAGGCAGTGGGGGGCAGAGGCAGTGGGGCCCAGTGGGGTGGAGCAGCAGCTCCAGCTCTGACTGACTCCAACCCTGAGCCCAGGTTAGGACTGAAACCACCCCTGAGCCACAGCAGTTGCCTTCTTCCCCCCTCCTCCCCTCCCCACCCCCCCACCCCAACAGCTTGTACTCAAAATTCAGCATCAGGAACTTTTCTCCCACATGTTGAAAAAAAAAATGGTCTTGGATTTGCGTAAATATGGTACATTTAATTACCGCAAATGTTGTTCCCTCACTCTTGATCATGTTCAGGAATTCCAACAATCAGCACAGTGCCATCACTGACACCCTCAGCAATATCAACTTCCCATTTATAGTATCTAAAATATGACCTCTAAGCTTCTATAAGGTGATTGTTTTATGTCTGTAACTACTAAGTATACATTATTGATTAAGACTGCATTTAAAATGTTAGCAATATAGATGAAGGTACACTTTGGAAGAGTAAATATTAATTCTGGTACTACTTACCATGAAGAAATACAACTCACTTCATTCAGCATAACCACAAAGGCCCTAAACTTTAAGTTTAATCTGTTTTGAATTCAATTTCATTGTAAAAAAAATGGGTAACATAACCTCAAAGATGAGCATTTAAATGTATACAAGTCAGAAAACTGAATTGTTAAGGCTTCTGCAGCAGTGCTATCAGAAACAAATCACACTTGTGACATATGGTTAAAACCTACGGTGTTATTCATGCAAAGGTCCCTTTGACTCAAGAAGCATAGCTATTGAAATAAATACATGGTTGTTCAAAGGGTGTACTTGGTAGCCGTGTTGGTCCGAGACAAAAAGACATACAAAAAACTAGAACTCTTGGCTCCAAAATGATCTTTTATTAGACCAACTGGAAAATGGCAAGAAAATTGTCCTTTTCTGCAAGCTTTTGGGATCAAAGTCCCTTCGTCAGGCTCTGGGAAAAGTGTAGATGGTACAAGATGGTAAAAAGTCCCCATAGGTAGGAAATAAACTTCATTTTGCACAGAGGGAGCTGAAGATGGAAGTCTGTCCCTCTGGGTCCATGAGAGTGTCTTTGTGAGCTGTGTTGAGTAGCTCTTTGATGTGTTGATCAGGTAGAATTCCTTCCCTGGAGGTGTCAGATGGCAGGCAGGGAGGCAAAAAAAACTTCCTTGTTGTTCTGCAATGAAGCTTAAAATCCAAAATCGGCTAAAATTCGGCATCTTCCATGTTTCAGGGGTGTACTTGGTAGCCGTGTTGGTCTGAGACAAAAAGACACGTTGTTTAAAGGCATATATGCTTCCTTTGGACATCAGTGTGTTTATTTGGCACCTCTATTTGCCTGTGCAGCAGTGGCAGATTTTTGCCTAAAATCATGCACGATCATCCCTAAGATGATCACATCAGTTAGCAGGGCCCTCCTGTGGCACAAAGTTGACATAGCAATCCTTTATGCCAGAAGACTAGGGGCTAAAGAAAGCAAATACAGATTTCCCTCTATTTATGTGGGTTCTATATATGCAATTTCTCTCTTATGCAATGACCCTTGTTATACCCTGGAACAGGGTGGCTTCCTTGTCAGGTCTCTGCCTTGCTTCTGGGGTAACTGCCCGCTTCACTTGCCTTCCACGCCTTGATGGAAAAATTTGAGAATTGTTACTAAGGCGGGAGGCTACCCATTACTCACCCTGCTGACAGGGGCCTTAATCCCTGCTCTGACCTGCCCTCCATGGGTCCTATGCCTCGCAGATGTTGCTCTGTGTGTTACCTCTCCAGCTTACAGCAAGAGCAAACTGGGCACACAGTTATAGTTCTACCCTGCTCTTCCAAAGGGCCACTTACACACCACCCCTCTCTCACCGGGGTCCCCTTCACTCTGCTGGCTCTCACCCAGCCTCTTTCATACTGCCCTGTCTCTTGGGCCACAATCATACCGCCCGGCCTTGCTGGGCTTATCTCACCATGCCTCAGTCAGCCCCGGAGCGGTCTGTTGAGTGTCCCCCGCTACCCTCACCCGAGTGTTGACTGTGCAATTCTACAACTGCTGGCTTACTTTGCTTCTGGCCCCTCACTGGGCCACTATGCCCCCACTGGGCCTCTTCAATCGCCCACACTCAAGGGGTCTCCTCCCCTGCCCTCTTGATACTCTCAAAGCAGCCTCTCAACCTGATGTTACCTCCTTCCTCCTGCAACAAACTGCAGCCCAACTTATATCCCTGGGTCCAAAATGGCTGCCCTCCTCAGGCACCTGGCTGCTGCCTGTTTTCTGCCCTTAAAGTGGCAGGCACCAAAAGTGCCCTGCCACATACCCAGCTTCATTATATATGAAGTAAAGTCACTCTTATGTGATTGGCTCCGGAGCGCCGCTTGTCCCCACTCACCCCAGCCCCTGGGTTGCGCCATGCCGTGGTGCAGGCAGGTGGTGTCGGCTGCTCCCAGGGCTGCTGCAGCAGGTACGGGGGTGAGTGGGGAGAAACGGAGGCCCAGGGCGCGGCGAGGTAAGTCTGGGGGGGAAGGGGCAGGGGAGGGACACGGTGCAGTCCGTCAGTCGCTCCTGGGGCTGCAGCAAGGACCAAAACAGAGGAAAGTGTGAATGGGTGTGGGGTGTGGCTCTTGCTGCTACACGCACCCCGGGAGGGCTGCAGACTGCGGGGTTGCGCCAGGCTCTGCACACAGGATGAGAGCAGGTTGCTGGCTGGGCCCAGCAGCAGCACCGGGCTCTTCCTAATGTTCAGGGCTGGTGGCAGCCTACTCTCGTCCTGCTACAGACTGGGGCTGCAGGCCGCTGCAGGCTGGGGCCAGCGGCACTGGGCTCTTCCCGGTGCTCGGTGTCGGCACTGGGAGGGAAGGTTGGGGGGGGACTATGGTGAATGTTGGGGTGGCAGCAGCCCCTCCCATCACTGCAGCCCATCCTGAGTGCCAGGAAGAGTCTGGTGTCACCACCAGGCTCAGCCTGCAATGGCTGCCAGCCCCAGCCTGCTCTCATCGTGCTGCAGCCTGCTGCCCACCCTGAATGCTGGGAAGAGCCCGGTGCTGCCCCTGGCCCCAGCCTGCAGCAGGATGAGAGCAGGCTGCCACCAGCCTCAAGCACCAGAAAGAGCCCAGTGCCATCACTGGTCCCAGCTTACAGTGGGATGAGAGCAGGCTGCCACCCACCCCGAGTGCCAGGAAGAGCTGAGTGTCTGGAAGCAGCGGACGCTGCCTGCTTGCAGCTGCTGGGCTGCGCTGCACCCCTCTCTCCACCTCTTCCCTAGCCCCAGACACTCTCCCTCCCCCACTCCCCGCCATGGAAACATATCCCTATTTGTTACATTATAAACTGGGTTCCCTTTATGCAATTTTGATTATGCATCTACCATATAAATTGAGGGAAACCTGTACAGTAGAAGAGCCTTCCTAGGTTTAGGTTACTGATCCCACTGTAAAAATGAGGGTTTGCAAATCAACAGCAAATGGAGCTGCCCAGCTGATTGCATAGGACTGCTGAGCTGCCCAGCTGATTGCTATTTTGAAAGGCATCACTTCTCTGATTAGCTGTGCAGGGCTGCTGATGAACTCCAGCTACATGGAGAAGCAGCACTGCTGAAATAAAAGCCAAAGCTAAAAGCTGAGCAGGTTGGTGTTAATTTGGCAACCTTCTGTAAATCAAGCAGGTTGTGAATCACCCTGATGCAAACAATCCAGGTTCTACTGTAGAATTAAAGCCAAGCTGCAGCCCACAAGCCCCCACCTGCCAGTTTGGCCCTTTGGGGTCATTAGCAGTAGCTGTAACTTAGACCATCTCTAATTTATATCAGGAGTTTAGACAAATCCACCACTGCCCCTTTGACGAGAGAGTATTTGCAAGCCTTCCTAAACTGTGCTGTTAGCTCCTTAGCAGCAGATGATTTGAATCAAACTGTTTCTGTTCCATTGGAATTCAATAGCAAATTTTGCAAAGGACCAGTATCCTTTGCTACATAAGAACAGTAGCAAGACATTTATGTATTTAAAAAATTATACCATTGGGAAGGGTTATAATTCTTTAACTAAGATCATAAGAATGGTTTGTATTTACTTATACCAAGGAAATGCAAAAAATTCCAAGGCTTTTTTTTTTTTTTTAATAGTTTCATTCATTAGATTGGCAAGAAAGAACAGCAATTTAAATTGGCTTCACCATAATTTGGAATAAAACCAGACACACAAAATTCACCTTATAATTCACCTTTTGAGTCAGCATCTTGTTCTGTACATCTGGTCACAGCATCTTTCAGAACTTTGATCCATATATATATATTTTACCCTCTCAAATCAAAACACAGATGGTTGGAGCCAGAATGAAAAGTTTTGGTTTTTGTAACAAAAGTCCTTTATTTTTTTGCAATTTTACTTGTATCACTTGCCTAGCATATTTCTCAGCAGGAGATTGAAGAGTTCCCTTTATAGTTAAAAATAAGACAGCTTACTCACTGGAAATAAAAGAAAGAAATACAGACCATAAAAAAATAACAAATCTCAATTACTAATTGAAATTATTTTAACTACTAGCTAAAATAAATAGATGCAGATATAATAAAGCAGACTATAAATAACACTTCTTTAACTATAATTATATTATAGGAGATGGATTATAATAGTACAACAAAGGACCCAATCCAGCAGACCTTCAAGGAAAATTCTCATTGAAACCACTGGTGCTAATGCTGATAGAAGATTTTCCTGAGAAATAATGAGGCCTACAGTTAAGCACACTGATTTAGAACTCAACCTCTAGAAAAGCTGAACAATCCAAAGCAAACTGAGGCCAGCTTGGGTATGTGTTGCAACTGATATTCATGGGAGAGTGTAATTTGATTCTACCTTGTGGATGTGTCTTCAAGTGCCCCTGACTGTGCAGTTGCTACTGCAGAGTCATTTAGTACTTGATAAATGTACTAAATGTAGCATTCAAGCAGACATTGGGGGACGCTGTCCTTTTGCAACTATCTATGTAGTGCAAAGGAGAAGAAACAAAAAATCTGGATAAAGTTGTTCAGTCTGGAACTAATAATGCCCCTTTGTAAGATGCACATAATCAACAAATAACTAAGTTCCTAAGATCCACTCCCTGCCATTTTACCATATGCAAAGGGTTTAATCTGGCATGAACTATGTGTTATCAAGTTTCTCAAGCATCTTTCATTTCAAGGAATGCCATTCATTTGAGTTCTGAAGTTACCTTTATTCCACATAAATGTGATATCCTCTCACTTTTATAGCTGAAAATGACTTTGAGTAGAAATGCAGAATAACGAAACTACATTTATATACCATTTTAGCCTTATGTGCATCCTGCATCCTTGTAAATTTTGCAAAGTAGGGGCCTAATTCCAATGAACTATCAGTGGGATTAGGTCCTGCAACACTGCAGACTTAGAGCCATGGGCATTCACTCCCAAATATCTTCCTACTCAGAATTCTCCACTGTTTGTTGATAGCTTTCTCTCTTTCCTGCCTTGTGTCAAGGCCCTATGGACTACAGCCAAGCATTTCTCTCAATGTTTTATAACCAGAAAATTCTTTAGACTTGGCATTTTTATGTCTTTCAGAGATTACAAAAGAAAAAAGAATCATTGTACTTTAAACAATCTTTCAGGTTGAGGCAGTAATTATTTATATGGGAAGGAAGGTTTTACCAGTTCTTAAAGACTGCAAATGGAATCAGATTTCCCCTTTCCATTAGGTGAAGGGCAAGAATGAATACCACAACTCATCCAGTGGGTCTATTAATGGAGGCTCTGTTAATTTGCAGTTGATGACTGAGCTTAAGAAAGCCAATTTGCTTTATATGTTCATCATTCAGTATACTTTCCAAGCATTCAAAAATGGGAATAATAATGATAATGCACCTTTTTTCCATCATCCCATATCAGATACAGCTTGATTAGCTTCTGTGCAGGTGGATATTTATGTATAGATGTTATTGAAGGAAAGCCTTGTAAAAAAAAGTTTATGATTTTTACATATATTTTGGAGAGTTAAGGTGTGCAGGTACTTTGCTCTTTTGAGAAAACAGGTTCTGTAGTGCACATCCAGCTTCTGCCATAGCTTTCCTTTCACTCCTACTCAGGCACCCTCCACTGACTGGTTGATAATTTCTTTGCTCAAGCAACATGCAAATGTCTCAGGAGCCAATGATTACAGAGGAGAAAGAAATCTGTCAGGTAGGTAGGACTAGTCACAAGGACAACCTGAATATCAGGATACAAATCTTGATTTACACTCTTTAGTCATGTTGGAGCTGATGTAGAGAGAAGAAAGTTTAGAGTAATGTACTGCTAAGCAGACAGGCTGCTACATTTTGTAGCATCTGGATTTTTTCAGGTGCAGAGTTTTCTAGGTTGAGTCTCAAATGGCCGGTATCTCCCAGAACAAGAGGTAAACCAATGTTTCCATTTCCAGTTCTATGGCTCCCCTTTCTCTTTCAGAGCTGCCTTGTCTTACCACCTTTCTCTAGCTTTTCATATTGCTGTGTGACAGGCTGGCTGGCAGTGACTTAGCTCAGGGGTTTTGAAGAGGCAAAAGATGATTGGAGGACTTGGGATTCCTTTTCCTCACCAATCAGGCCCCAGAGACTCACCCTCCATGTCCCCTGATTGGCCCCTTGGGTCACCTGGAGGGGGATAAAAGAGGCAGCGTGGCTGACTCAAGACAGACCAGTGAGGGACCACAAGGAAGGAGCTTCAAAGAGCTGGGCCAGTGCAGTGGAAGCAGTTGCCCCAGAAGAGCCTGAAGGAGTGGGACCTGTAGGCAGCAGTTGGACCCTCAGGAGTGCAGCATGCGGCCGGCAGGAGAGGCTCCCCGCTGTGCTCCAGGATCACCTATGAGAGGCTGTGGCCAGCAGGAAAGGCTCCCCCTGCTCCAGCAAGGATCTGAGCAGTGACCTGAGAGGTTCCCAGCTCTGCTTCCAGTTCCTCCAATAAGAGACCAGGCAGTGCGACATGAGGCCGGGGTTCTGGGAAGGTCAAGACCCCTAGCAGTTTGTAACAGTGCCACCAGTAGTGGCTGTATAGCAGTGTTTCTGTCTATCATGTGGGAGATTTGAGTTCAAGTCCCAGCTAGGGTGACTTGGGGTGAGTGAACTAACAAGAAGAAAATCTTCTTGCAGTGGAAAGGGGCCATTGTGTTTTCCCCCTTTCTCCCCCTCCAGGTACCTAGGCCCTATACTTCCTTGTCATTTGACATTTTGTATTTGTGCCTTTTTATATTTCACCAACCAGTATGGTTTGCTCTGCTGTTTTTTGTTCTATATTTTGTTAGCCCTTTTGTCAATGATTGTAAGTGTCTAACCTTTGTTGAATCCTGCCCCCTCAGGGTGTTGTAGTGTCCCCTATACCCCCTGGTTTATGCCTGTTATGTTCCCAGTACTGTTCCCTCATTAAAAGGTATATGGTTAAGGTCCACTGGTGGTCTGGCTATGCTCTATAGGGGGGAGGACAGTCCCTACACCTCCCACAGCCCTTGTGCACCTGGTTTGATCCCTTCAATTGGAGAGGGGGGTACCTCTTGGAGTACCACCTGGGTTACAGCTGCATTTCTGGAAATTTGATTAAGGCTTTAAACCAGGACTAGTTTACTAATCCTGAGGCATCTCAGTCACTCAGGACCATTGGAACTCATTGGAACATAGTTGGTAAATATGCTCTGACAGCAGCAGAATTGGTCTGCTTTATGCCTGGCTTATGCCGGCACTAGTAATCCTCCACTTCCATGAGCAATAAACTCCCTTCTAAATCTCAAAGAAAAAGAATCTATTGCTGAAAGAAGTGTCAGAGCACAATGCACAATTTACTATAATTAATCAAAAGAACATTTGTGAGACCAGTGCTGTGGATGTAGGGCAATCATGCCCTATATCTCAATATGTCATCCATTTTGTTGAAGTTCTCCTCAGGGACTGAAACTGCCAAAGTAAAGGCACCATGTTTTCAAACCTCAATTGCTCCAGTTGCCTGTTTTGCTTTTGATGATGACACTAGTTGCCTCTGAGCATTGGCTAAAAGACCTACAGAACTTCCAAGTTCCTTGGAGGACAGTCTGTGTCACAGTAGTGACTGTTATTCTGTAACTCTCTTTATTTTGGCACACATGCACAAACCATTGTCATGAAGTAACTTCAAATTCCAGATTTTTAAAAATAGTAAAGAAAGTTAGTGCAACTGAAAAGTGACCACAGTAGTCTTCTGTTCATATCCTGTCCTGCAGCTGAATTGAGCTTAGTGGAAATCACAAGGAATGGGTGCAAAAAGCAACCTTGAGGCACCCTAGGCACATCTACACATGCTATTAATTTGACTGAATAAACTCTGGTACAGTTTGCACTGTAGTTTATTGTGCCTGGGTACTGTGTTTACATGTGCACACAGGACTGCAGCACATTGAGCTGAGGCAGAGCAGACCCAGCTGGCAGGGGTTAGCCTGCCAGCCTGGGGCTGCTCCAACTTGGCTCAACATGCTGCGAAGGGGCTGGCTGAGCCATGAAGGTGCTTCAGTGCAGGGCTAGCCAGCAGGCAGCTCCTGTACTGATGCACCCTTCTGTCCCAGCCAGTCCCATCAGCATCTACACGTACGCTGTGATGGAGTAAATAATGCTGCCAAAGAACAGCACTTGGGTTGACAAGTACTATCATATGGCAGCGTTTATTAGTTTACTGTGGCCTAACAGGGCTGCACATGTAGACACTGAGACTTTACTGCAGAGCTAATTGGACAACAACACAGTAAACATCTTGTGTAGATGCACTCCGAGTCCTTGGAGAAGCTAATTGCTGGTGTAATTCCACACAAGCAGACCAGCTGCCAAAGTTTATGCAGAAATGTTCCCATCATGTCAACTTTCCCTTGGAAATTCCATCTGCACTGTGGGCCTTGAAGGGAAATGATGGGGTAACAGTGCATTTTTTATTTTATATATTTTACACACACACACACACACACACACACACACACACACACACACACACACACACACACACACACACACACACACACACACACACACACACACACACACACACACACACACACACACACACACACACACACACACTATTCTTTTAGATAGGGAAAGGCTCCATTTTCAGTTGAATTGAGTTCAACTGCTGTAGATTTCTTTCTGCTGCTCCACTCCTCCCCTCTGTGCCTTCCCTGCAGCAGCTCTAGCAGCAGGGAGAGCATAGCAGCAGTGGTGGCACATGGTGTAGGAATGTAACAAGGTGAGAGGGAAAGGGGAGAAAGTAAGTCTGCTCACACTCTCCCCCAGAACATGGGTCGGGGCCTGCCTCCATTGTGAGTGGCTTCACTGAGATGCCACCCTAGCACGGAGCCAACCACTCATGCTATCTTGGCATGAAACCCAAAATAAATGCTTAGACTGTCCAGCAAGGGAAGCCCCAAGTGGGGAACCAGTGAAACCCAGCAATGCACTTGGAACTTGAAAGCCCCAGATTCCCATCTCCACCAGGAGCTTTCCCCACTCAATGAAGGCATGCTCACCTGCAGGGGACTGGAACACCATAACGCAGGAGGCTCTCATCCCTGACTGGCTGGTCACTTCATGAGGCTGCAGAAAGACAGGAACAGGTGTGAATGGAAAGACCCCTGGGTGGAAGGCCAAGAAACACGCACCAGAAATTGGAGAGGGGCAGACGCTCTGCCTGTATTTTTGTTTGTTTGTAAAGAACGGACTTTTAGGGATCCTGAGCAGAAAGATGGGAACTGAACATTAGCATACACACCCAAGCCAGGACTGGAAGGCTTGGTGTCCTATCAGATCTCCTAACTCAAACACAGGGCTTGAGTGACTCAATATAGACAAAGACGTATAGCCTCCCACTCGGGATGGTGTCAGCTAAAATGGGGTAGAACAGAGCTTTCCAAACTGTGCCACGACACATTAGTGTGTCGGCGGCAGTGTGTAGGTGTGTCGCGCGAAATGCAGAAAATTTTGCGGAAGGGCATCGCGGAGCTCCCTTACTCGCGTCTGCTTCCCTTGGCCCCTCCCCCGGAACTGAATTACTGTGTCGCGAAATGATGCATGTCTAAAAAGTGTGTCACCAACATGAAAAGTTTGGAAAGCTCTGGGGTAGAAGATTCCCCAGATTGCGTTGTGGGGGGGGAATACCTGGTCAATAGACCCCAGATGGCATGAAAGCAGCAAGTGTACTAGGTGACAAGGAGCGATGTGAATAGTGAGCTGGAAAAGCAAAGCCAGAGATACCAGCTGGGGAAAAGGGGAAGACTCCACTGAAGAACTTCTATCTTTTAACATTAGGTTGCAGGGAGCAAGTCAGAAGGTGGGACTGACCCCTTTGGTCTGAGGATGGTAACAGGGGAGCCAGCTGGCCTCAGCCGTGACCTCTTACAAGGAGCAATGGACAGAGATTCACTGCTGTAAGGAGAAAGATGTCCCCTCCTTTTTTCTTGGCTGCCAAAAATCAGTATTTAAATGGCTGCTTGACACGTGTCAGCAACAAGAAAAGCTGCAGCAGCAAACTTCTGGCTGCTGCTCTTGCATCATGTGTTGCTGGCACCCAGTATTATATGGTATCGACTAGTTATACCTCTGCTCCGTTTACTTGTACTGATTTAAATGTGATCATACAATTCAATATTTTTAATACATAAGGGGGTGTTTCAGTTGATTGGTTCAAGTAGCCAGGTTTATTGTGGACATAGGAATGTTGAATTGTAAGGGCAAGAGGCAGCTGGAGTGCAAGGACTTCCATACTACCTTATGGTGACTGAAAACTAGCCTGTGGTCCTGACTGTGCTGACTCCCTGAGACTAGGCTTTTCAGTATAACAACGCACCATCCAACAATGATTTGTGCTGCAAATTAAGTTTTGGTTTGTAACAATGCTTATGTAGGTGGTATACTTGGTACGACTGGTTGCTTAGCAACTTAATTTCAGATAGGGAAATTTAATTTCTTTTATTATTATTATTACTTCTTAACAGACAGACACAAGTAATAAATTCTTCCATTTGGCTACCCGGGAAGAACTGCACATCTAGCATTTAAACTTTTCCTCAGAGCTAAAGCGACAGGATTCTGAAGTCACAAGAGAAAAAATGTAAGGAAAATACAGAATGTAGGCCAAAATTCAGCCTACCTTTAAGTTATAATTAAACAGAGGAATGTCCCAAAATTCTAATAATTTAATTTAAGAATCCACGGCTTTTCTGCTGAAAATAATAAGCCTTGTTCAAAGGAGTATAGAAATAATGCATGAACATCACATCTTTACAAAAAAAGCAGTCCCTTTCTCAAAGCCCTTACAATGCAAAGAATTCCTGGAATCATGTAAGCAGGTGTCCCCACATTAGAGAAGAGAAACTGAAAGGCAACAAAGATCCGTGGGACAAATATCCTATTATCTGGCCCAATACTGCCTGTGGATCTTAGACTGGACTAATACACTGCACATGGCATACCTCCGCCTGGCCCCACATGCCACATGCAGCATGTGCTGGCCCCAGCCCCATGCGTTATATGCAGTGCATGAAGCTGGTCTAGTACACAGGGCTGAAGCTGGTGCATACGCTGTATGTGGAGCTGGTCTGGTGCGTGCTGCATGCACTGTGTGGGGCTGCAGCTGGCATGTGTGCTACAAGCATACGCTGTATGTGGAGCTGGTCTGGTGCATGCTGCATGCACTGTGTGGGGCTGCAGCTGGCATGTGTGCTACAATGCAGCCAGTGTAAGGCGTGCCCTGCATGCAATGTCCATGCCAGACCAGCCCTGCACGCTGGATCTGGCATGTGGAGCGGGTCTGTGGACTCAACCAAGTCCGCAGACCAGCCCCACACCCCTCATCTGGCCCACAGGCCTGATGAGCTTGATACCCCCGTCTTACAGTGAAAAAACATTCAGTAAAGATGCCCTGTTGGGAAAATGTCGCTCCCCTCTATTGAAAAGCTTCTGTAACACAGCAAGGTATCGGGCAGCAGCAGTGGGAAGGGCAGGAGCTTGTTGTTCAGGTTGCTCTCATCTCTTTCCAGTAGGCAAAGATCTCTCTCTCCTACAAGCATCTCACACAGAATGAGTATGTGGGTGGCTCGAGGCTCCAGCCAGTGTTTAGAGTGCCACCCAGTGTTGTGCACAATACTAAATGGGGACAGGGATACCAGTGTCAGTGTAACAGTTTTCACCCAGAGAGAAGGCTCTGCTATAGAACGCAGATCTAAAATCTAAAAAATTACCGAAGCAGAAAGCTCTATTTTTGCAAGTATTTCAGAATGCAATGAGTAAAGTCCACATTTCTAAGGGGAGAGCAGTTTCTTATGCAAATTATACCTCAATAGAAATCTCTAAGGAGAGGAAATTGAGATAACTGTCTAATGCAGGAGTTTGCAACCTGCAGCCCACAAGCTGACTAGAGTCTGTGGACATGGGGCTTCAGCAACATTCAGTGGTAGGGGGCTTTGGCTGTGGGCACTTCCCTCATGCCACCAGAGAGACAAGTGACAGTGGCAGCCTCGTCCTAGCATCCAACCCCCCGCCCACATACCTCTGACTCAGGGTGGGTCATTCTGGTTCACAGAGATAACAGGTTGCCTACCTCTGGTCTGATCAGACTAAGGGCTGATGCACACAGATTTGCACTGTGAATTAAAAACATATTAATCATTTTAGTGTAGACTTTATTTTATTTTGGAAAAAAGTAGCTAAAGCTAATTTATCTAAAGTCATTAGTAAAGCAATTGGCACTAGCCATTTTTATTCTAAAAAACAGTCATACACATACTTGCACTTGAATTAATCACAGCAACTTTTGTAATTTTGTATGTTTGTGGTAAGTCAGTGCTAAACAGATATAACACTGAAAGTATCACTGGAGATATCACATAACTGCAGTGTTCAGTGTCATATCTATGTATGACATGTTAAGTCAAGTGTTAGCCACTCCTAGAAGCCAAGCCTAATCCAGTTAATTGGATCAAATAATTATTCTAGTTGATTTGTCAACTCCTAAATTTTTTATGCATGCATGATGGAATTACCTGACATACCAGATAGGCAAATATAAATGAAATCTTAGAACTATTACTTACCAGATCTACATTGAACAGCACTCCAAACCCAAATACAATCATAAGTGTGTAGAGCTGAATATCATGCAGATTTCCCACCCTGTGGGAATTCTAAAGATTTTTAATTTTTTGCCCACCCCGACTTGTGACAAAAGGCAAAAATCTAAAAAATGTTTGTAAACCAAAAATTCACTTCCAGTACATTGAAATGGTTTCTTCTGACAAGTTTCAAAACATTTTGTTTCTATTTTAACTTTTTCTTTTTAATGGTAATTAGCCTAAACGTTTAAATGAAAAATCATTTTCAACTGGAAAACAGGAACTTTTTTTTTAAATATCAACACAAAATATTTAGAAACTTTAAAAAAAATGTTTCAGTTGGGCTTTCATCAATGCCAACCTTTCTTGCAAACAGTCCATTAGCAATGAATTGGGATGTTCCAGCATTTTGTCAGAAAATTCCTAACCAGCTCCAAATATAGGTAGATGTAAATACCAGGCATACCGTAGCAATGCCAACAGCAGTGACAGGCAAAGTTTCTTTAACCGCATTTTGAAAACAATTTTGAAAAGTTTGGATAATGTGATTGATCAGGCTGACTTATAGTTTCCAGTATCTTTATCCACACTCTCTGCAAATGTCATTACCCTGCCTCCCACCACTGGGGATACACTTTCTTTCCTCAGACCTCACAAGGGAGCTTTGTTACTACATGGCAGCAGATCCTTAATTATAGAGGGAAATAATCTGTTCAAATATACTGCCAGATGTGAAAGCAAAGGTCACAATTACACAACCAAGTGTAAGAAGTGAAATGTGCTACATCTTTTCACAAGAAGGTCCCATGCCATGGCATAATCAATTTCACAACAGTGTCCTACACGCTACTGATTTGTTTCAGTACGCATTCATAGAATCATAGAAAATGAGGGTTGGAAGGGACCTCGGGAGGTCATCTAGTCCAACCCCCTGATCAAAGCAGGACCAGCCCCACCTATATGATCGCAACCAAGGCTTTGTCTAGCCAGGTCTTCAGCTCTTAAAACCTCCCAAGAACGGCCCCTCCCCAGCCGCTCTAGGTAACCTGTTCCAGTGCTTTACTACCCTCCAAGCGAGAAAGTTTTTCCTAGTATCTAACCTAAACTTCACTTGCTGCAACTTGAGACCATTGCTCCTTGTTCTGTCATCTACCACCACTGAGAACAGTCAAGCGCCATCCTCTTTGGAACCACCTTTCAGGTAGTTGAAGGCTCCTATTAAATCCCCTCTCAGTCTTCTCTTCTCCAGACTAAATAAGCCCAGTTCCCCCAGCCCCCTAACCATTTTCATTGTGCTCCACTGGTTTCTCTCCAATTTGTTCACATCCTTTCTGTAGTGGGGCCCCAAAACTGGACACACTGCTCCAGATGCGGCCTCACCAGTGCCAAATAGGAGAGAAATAATCACTTCCCTTGATTTGTTGGCAACACTCCTACCAATGCAGCCCAGTATGTTATTAGTCTTCTTGGCAACAGGGGCACACTGTTGACTCATATTCAGCTTATTGCCCACTGTATCCCCCAGGTCCTTTTCTGAAGAGCTGCTACCTACCCAGTCAGTCCACAGTCTGTACTAGTGCATGGGATTGTTCCCTCCTAAGTACAGGACTTTGCACTTGTCCTTATTGAACCTCATGAGATTTCTTTTGGTCCAATCCTCCAATTTGTCTAGGTGACTCTGAATCCTCACCCTACCCTCCAGCGTATCTGCTATTCCCCCCAGCCTGGTGTCTGCAAGCTTGCTGAGGGTGCACTCTGTCATCTTCCAGGTCATTTGTGAAGATATTGGACAAAACCAGCCCCAGGACCAACTCGTGGGGCACTCTACTTGATACTGGCTGCCAACTAGACATCAAGCCATTGACTACTACCCTTTGAGTCTGATGATCCAGCCAGTTTTCTATCCACCTTACAGTCTATTCATCCAACCTGTACTTTCTTAGCTTGCCTGCAAGAATGTTGTGGGCGGCCATATCAAAAGCCTTGCTAAAGTCAAGGTATGTCACATCACATCCACTGGTCTCCCTGCATCCACATAGCCAGTCACCTCATAGTTTCATAGTTGGTAGGGTCGGAAGGGACCTGAGCAGATCATCAAGTCCGACCCCCTGCCATGGCAGGGA
>NW_005842280.1:276637-285227 GCF_000455745.1 Alligator sinensis | reverse complement strand
CCTCTGCCTAGTTTGTAACAGGCCACTAGACCCCCCCTCAGCCTTCTCTTGTGGAGGCTGAACAGGTTCAGGTCCCTTAGCCTCTCCCCATAGGGCCTGCCCTGCTGCCCCCTGATCATGCAAGTGACCCTCCTCTGGACCCTCTCAATGCTGTCCACATCCCTCTTGAAGTGCGGCACCCAGAACTGGATGCAGTACTCCAACTGCGGCCTGACCAGTGTTGCATAGAGGGGGAGGATCACCTCCTTGGACCTGCTCGAGATGCATCTGTGGATGCATGACAAGGTGTGGTTGGCCTTCCTGACCGCGTCCCCACACTCTCGGCCCATGTTTATTTTGGCATCAATAATGACTCCAAGATCCTTTTCTACCTCTGCACTGATGAGAAGGGAGTTCCCCAGCCTGTAGGTATGCTGCTGGTTCTTCCTCCCCAGGTGCAGTACCTTGCACTGGTCAGTGTTGAAACCCATCCTGTTCTCATCCGCCCACCCCTGTAACCTGTCCAGGTCCAATTGCAGCCTATTCCTTCCTTCTAGTGTGCCCCCTTCTCCCCACATCTTAGTGTCATCTGCGAATTTGAACAGGGTACTTTTTACCCCTTTATCCAAGTCATTGATGAAGATGTTGAACAGTGCGGGCCCAAGAATGGAGCCCTGGGGGACCCCACTGCCCACATCCCTCCAGGTCAAATAAGACCTGTCCACCACCACTCTCTGGGTGCGGCCCTCCAGGCATCTGGCTGTAGGTATCGATGCCACAGTCTCCTAGTTTTTTTTAATGAGGATGGGGTGAGAGTCAGTGTCAAAGGCCTTCCTAAAGTCCAGAAAGACTATGTTCACCACGACACCTGCGTCCAAGGATTTTGTGACCTGCTCATAGAAGGCCACCAGGTTGGTCTGACAGGACCTGCCTCTAATGAACCCATGTTGGTTGCCCCTAAGCATAATCTCCCCTGCTGGCCCCTCGCGGACATGCGCCAGGATAATTCTCTCAAAAAGTTTACCCAGGACCGAGGTAAGACTAACTGGCCTATAGTTTTCTAGGTCCCCCTTCCTCCCTTTTTTGAAAATGTGAACCACATTGGCCCTTTTCCAGTCCTCTGGCACAACGCCAGAACATCATGGGTGCTCATAAAGCTGTGCCAGGGGTTATGCAACCATAGAAGGCAATCAGGTTGGTCGTCAAGCATGACTTGCCCTTGGTGAATCCATGCTGATTGTCCCTAATCACCTTCTCCTCCAAGTGCTTAGAAATATATTCCTTGAGGATCTGCTCCATGATTTTTCCAGGAACTGAGGTTAGGCAACCAGTCTGTAGTTCTCTGGATTCTCTTTTTACCCTCTCTTAAATATGGGCACTATATTTGCCCTTTTCCAATCATCCATGACCTCTCCCGATCACTTATGAGTTTTCCAAGAGGATGGCCAGTGGCTCTGCAATCACATTGGTCAACTCCCTCAGCACCCTTGGCTGCATCCTGTCCAGGCCCATGGAGTTGTATATGTCCAGCTTTTCTAAATAATCCCTAGCCTGTTCTTTTTGCCACAGTTGGCTGCTCACTGCGCCTCCTCCCCAAACTATGTTGGCGGGCGCAGTAGTCTGAGAGCTGACCTTGCCTGTGAAGACTGAGGTGAAGAAGGTATCAAGTACTACAGCCTTTTCTGCATCCTCTGTCACTAGGTTGCCACCCCCATTCAGTAAGGGACCAACACTTTCCCTGATTTTCTGTTGCTGACATACTTGTAGAAATCTGTTTTGTTACCCTTCAAATCCCTTGCTAGCTGCAACTCCAATTGTGCTTTGGCTTTCCTCATTTCACCCCTGCGTGCCCGAGCAATACTCTTATACTCCTCCCTAGTTGTTTGTCCAAGTTTCCACTTCTTATTATAAACTTCCTTTCTGTGATTTAGTTTACTAAAGAGTTCTCTGCTAAACCATACTGGTCTTCTGCCATACTTGCTAGTCTTCCTGCAGTCAGGATGGTTTGTTCCTGCACTCTCAGTAAGGATTCTTTAAAGTACAGCAAGCTCTCCTGGACTTCTCTCTCCTTCAGACTGGCTTCCCAGTGGATCCTGCCCATGATTTCCCTGAGCAAGTCAAAGTCTGCTTTATGAAGTCCAGGGTCCTTACTCTGCTGCTCTCTTTCCTTCGTTTCCTCAGTATCCCAAACTCAATCATCTTGTGGTCGCTGCTGCCCAAGTTGCCATCCACTACTACGTTCCCCACTAGTTTTTCCCTGTTTGTGAGCAGCAGGTCAAGAAGAGCATGGCCCTTAGCTGGCCACTCCAGCACTTAAACCAAGAAGTTGTCCTGAATACTCTCCAAAAACTTCCTGGATTGCCTGCACACTGCTGAATTGCCTTCCCAGCAGATGTCAGGGTGAAGTCCCCCATGAGAGCCGGGGCCTGTGATCAGGAAACTTCCCCTAGCCATTATGGGAAACCTTCTAGTAAAGTACTGTGTGCTCTTCTGGCGAGCACACTTAATGAAGGATATGAGGATATGGCAGGACTGGCAGTGCCACCAAAATGATGCATTTGCTGGAAAGCAAACTTTACTCTTTAAGGCTTAAAAAGGTCAGTCATTCAGTTAACTGAAGGCAAAGTTGAGCAGTACCTTGATCAGTTTTAAGGACCTAAGGATAAACACTTAAGCCCAATACAAGTCCAGTTCAGTATACAGATAACTGGATTAAACTGAATAGCCTGTAACATGGAAGGCAAGTCTCTGTGTGTGAGCTCACCTCTTTTTTAACTCTCAAAAACTATAACATTAAACAATTAATAAACTCATTGCTTGCACATACTCCCACTTTAGTGAGTTGTGCCCTTTTTCTTATATCTACGCTTTCTTTCACTCAATAAATACTAACAAACAATATTGTTTACTCCATGAAGTCATTGCATCATTTTCAAAGGACATCCATGTAATTTTTATGTGTAGTTCTCTAGCTACATACACATGATTAAGACAGTGAATATTCTCTTAAATTACTGCTCCAGAGGTTGAAAAAAGTCAATTACTAAACACAGTTGGTCTTATTGAATCTCACACAGTGTATTCTTCAGAGAAATGTTAAGAGTCCATAGAGAGGTAATTTTCTTGGAACAGGAAGCAACAAGCAATATAGTAATTCATCAGAAAAATCTTCAGAGAGCTTTAAAGTTTCTGAACAGATTTATTGAAAACTGGGTATGCATCTGGGGAAATACATATTGTCTCCAAGAAGAGAAGAATAAAATAATGAATGGAACAGGCTCTCTTACTTTTCCCTTCCAAAGATGGCAGAAGCTTTTAGAAACCATGACTTGCACAGAAATGTTTCTAAGTAGTTCTAGCTCTCCTGAAACACCCTTTTGACTACAGCAGGGGCACTCGATCCCACCTTCAGACCCAACTCTCTTTCTGTTAGAGGAAAAAATAAGGGTAGAAGAGGATGAGGCCAAAGCCATGAATGATTTGTTGTGAAAGTCTAGCTTCGGAAAAGTGGCAGCAGATCCCTTCAGCCTGTTGAAACAGTACAAGAGGAAACATCCAGAATTCATTGAATAGATCTATTTTAAGACTGTTCTATGGTGGATACCAGAGAGACTACTTCTGGATTAGGCTGGCAAAAATGATTGATTTATTTAGGCAATGAAAGCAGGATATAATTCAAAGAGCTGGAAATCCCTGAATTTAACTGCATCCAAGGTTTACCTTCTGTGTCTTTGTCCTTTGTGGAGTACATAAGTTCTGGAAAGTGAGCTTCCTTCTCCTCTTCACAGGTTTGCATGAGGCCATGGACACACCGTCAGAGGATGCTGAGGTTACCACTACTGGATCTGGGAACAGTGATCACTTCCAACAAACTGTATTTTGCTCTCCCTTAATAAATGGGACTACTTGTGAAGAGAGGTATTATTCAGTAAGTAAAAGTGGAAGAATCTGGCCCACCGTGAGTGTACATTACCTGAAGCAGCTGTGAACAGGGTCTTCCAGGACCACAAAAAATACTTTCAAGATTTTGTCCCAATTTTAACTTTTTCAGCTGCATGATATTTCACACGAAACCAACATTATGACACCACACAAGCAGGTATTTCTTCCCCATTTCTCCAGTAAGACAGAAATCAACTTCCCAAATGAGGAAAAGCTACTAAGGGTTATAGTTTGACTGGTTCATTCCTTTTCTGTTGCTTCATGTCCCTTTAACATACTGACCTTACATCTCTGTTACGCACCCCTGGCACTAAAGGTTCGCCAAAGCACAGTCAAGATAGAGTTTAACTTGGAATACATCTCACACAATTCAACTTAACTAAAATCTAACTTTATTAAATACATTAAACGCATTGATAGTTTCTACATATAGGAGAAAAATACTTAGTTCAATAGTCTCACCCAATCCCAGATGTTACTCTACTTCACAGAAAAGGTGACCAATCAGTTCCTGAAAGAAGAGGGTGGTCATCTGTGGGTAATGGCTGTTTTTCAGTCCAGATGTTGTTGGACAACAACGCACACCCAACTTCCTTGTTGCCCCCCTTTTATGCTCTCTCATTAGCTTTACTCCTCTGATGATTCTTCATTTCTGGGAACCATTGATTGGTTTCCCTATGATCATCATACTGTTCATGTTTTTATCCTGTCAGCATATTTCTTTTTTTTCAATAAACCCATCACATGGACACTTCTTAACTGGCCTTTTACCGGTGTCTTAATTTAGGCATGCCCTGGACTCCTAATTTGGTCTGTCCATCAACTCTGGGAATTCCAAGGGCTCTGCAACTGGGCAATGTCCAATTGGTCCCCTCTTATCACTCTTCATTAACATAACCAATCATGTCATCCCTCCAATTCAGTCAGTTAATGCCAAATTCAGTTAATCTGAGCTAGTAACAAGGCTTACATTTTACATGCCTATGTTGATAATGTTAGACGAACAAACTGCTTCTCAATGTGCAGCAAGCTCAAGGCAAGCTCAGAATGCAGAAGTTCAAATAATAATAAGGCTATACAAAAACTTAAGTAATAGTTAAATAAGGCTGAATATAAAAGAAAAGTTCAAATAATACTATAATTCACCACTCAAGTAAGTGTAACTACAGCTAAATGCGACAAGCTACCCTAACATTTCTTCTGTGGGTTTTCTTTTTGTTATTGTTGTTTTGTTTACCTTTTTTGGGGGGGGAGGGAAGAAGTGAGCTAAGGGAGGAGTTCATTTATTCTATGTTTTAAAAAGAAATAACATAAAGACTGTGTAGCAGGGACCCAGCCAAGCCCCGCACATAATGGGGTAATGGCTGCCAGAGTGCTTCACAGGCAGTGTACTCCCACTTGGCCCTGGGCTGACAGCACACTCCTCAACATCCCCATTCCCTGGGTGGGATAGGTAGCCCCCTCCATGGGCCCATTCCCTGGGCCAGAGTGAGAGCTGGAAGCTGGGCTCCTGGTGGGCCAAGGACTCAACCCAAGAGGAAGGCAGGTGGCTGGCACAGCCAATGCTACCCAGGGCCTGGAAGCTACAATTGCAGGAGCCAGTGAACCCCTCTGAGGCTCTCAGCACCTGCTGATGGCCGCAGGGCAAGTGGGGGAAGGCAGGGGTCCAGGTTGGCTCAGGTCAACCCAAAACTTCTTGTAAAAGGCAGCACTGGCTTCAGAAATGGGGAAACCATCAGTGTAGGCACTGTCCCACATCACCTTCCTCCACTAGCAGAGCCATGGACTTGTGCTTGAAGACCAGCTCAACACCGGCTCTCCCCGCAGAACCCTGTCACACAGCTGCTGGAGGCCAGGTACCTGCAGGGGTTCATGATACCCATGGCCCCAGGATACCCAAAGGCCTCAGTTCGATACAGGTCAGGCCACTCAGATGGGGCTCATAACAGGGGGCGAACCCTGAAGAGCCCTGACCACCTGGAGAAAGGTAGTCATGTTATTCTACTGGGCTGAGGCAGGGCTGAAGCAAACACAGACATTATTATTTAAGTTATATTGGTTTATTCATTTTCTTACACAGCCTGGATGCCGTTGACCACAGACCTTTAACAAGACCCCTGGGCTCAGCCAACTTATGCTGACCCTGGGCCACTTGGTTTTCTTCCTACATGGACCTGTCTACCTAGCACATGAAGCTAGGTACCCAGGAAAACCAGGTGCCTGCTCTAATCACCAACAGAACACCCAAGTAGGAAGGGGTGGGGTGTAGGAGAGGTGGAGCCCCATGGAAGACTTGGACATTGTGACCCACACCACTCTCACCAAACCCTATATGATCAGGTACCACCTCCTGATATCCTTTATAGTTACACCAAGTTATGGCAGGTGAGATACAAAAGTAGGGGAATAAGACACCCGTTGAACATGCAGCACCCAGCTCTACCCCCGTGTGGCTGCTCAGTCTGGGTCCCTCTACAACAGAGAGATCACAAAACCATGCTCTAAGAAAACAGTAGGGTGTTATAGTGAGTAATGGTATAGCAAACATAGAAGTAAGAAAATGCCTTGTCAGCCAAAGCACACAGATACTCTAATACAATAAAATATTTCTATTCACCAGGTGCTGTCATTATTTTTGTAGTGTCATTTTGTTCATATACCAGCAACTGCAGACCTGCAATGTAAAATGGCACATCTGTGTTTTCTGACTATATTTTTATTTGTCTGTATCTAATATGCACCATATCCTTTGAAACAAAACAATGGCATCTGGGAGATTTTACATTTCTCAGCATTTAGTCAGTGGGCATCTGGCTAAGACCAATGTGCATACTGCACTGTATAAATAGCAGAGAGATGACTTTCAAGGAGAAATGATCATGGCATAACTAGATCAAATCCATTCTGGTGTCACTTTATGGGAGTCAGTGGGCTTTTGTGCCAGGAAATTGATCTGCCCACATGCATGGTCTGGAATACAGGATGTGGTGCTGAGATTATTAAGCATTTGAATATAAGTGGTGTGTTTTTCTTCCATATTTTTTGTGCAAGTGTGGCCTCAGTTTTCATATCTGGTAGCATATTTGACAGGTTCTGCTCCTTTATTATCAAGGATTTGCTGATACAAAGTAACATGAAGCCCTCTTGCAAAGTCCAAGGAAAACAAGTACAGGTCTTTCTTATCCCCAGGAGGGAGGGTAAGTGAGGGGGGTTAAAGAGAGCATGGCTGGGAATGTGGGATTTGGGAAATCAAATAATGTCTTAACCTTGATAATCATAATCAAGAAAGAAACCAAAGCTACTTGGAAAAGAAACCAAAATTTCACTTGACATTTTTTTAAACAGAGAAAACATTCTTGATTAGAAACCTTTCTAGAAATCTTAGGCATACCCTTCCCAAGGACTCAGTTAACCATTTTCCATTTTGCTTAATGCAAAGTCAAAGCTTCTTCTATCTCAGGTTGGAAGGGGAGAGTGAACAGCCAGACCATCTGTACCTCTCAATTCCTCATGTTTTCAGATGCTATACAGATCAATGTAACTAATGACCAAACAGATTAGATTGCTGCCTTCATCTCTCTCTTTTTAGCAACAACCAAATCACTACCAGGAAAACCTGTCTGGGCATCAAACTAATGTTACTGTATTGTCCTCCAGGGGTGTCCAGATGAGCGCACACATGCAGTTTGCAGCACCTCAAAGCTGTTTGAGGTGCTGCAAACTGCATGCAGTGCATGTGTAAGCATTCACCGTGCTGCTAATTTGTAGCTTGGTGCCAAAATTTGACACCAGGAGATCCCAGTGTAAAAAAAAAAAGCTGCAAAAAGTGGTGTGGTGCACATATCAGCAGTGTGCACTGCCAGGAACGGAGCCTGGCCGGCCAGAGGTATGCTCTAGCTGCTGGCCAGGCTCTGAGCATCTGGATCGGCTCTGTTGGTGCCCTGGAAGGCCCCCAGGATCCCAGGTAAGGCTCCTGGGGCCAGCACAGGTGGGGACACACCCCAGATAGCTACTAAGGAGTGGAAACATGGATCTAACTACCCATTCCTAGACATTTCCTCACTGTCCTGTTATTGAATTAATTTGACATTTGCCTACAGTAAACACAGGTCAACTCATAATATTAATAAGTTATTACAGGCAACTCTAACCATGATGTCATGATTCAAGGCTGACTCAATAGCTACAAAAGGGTGAGGGGGTGGAAGGGGTGGGGTGTGGAAGAGAGTCCTTCCTTATCTGAAGAGGCTGAGAATTTCTAAATTAGATGTGGCCATTGCTAGCTACTGTTCTCAAGGGAGACTCTTTATGGGTCTCAGTTCAAGATGGAAGTATGCAGAAATGAACAGGACAAAAGGAAAACCACATTGACAGGTGTCAATGTTAGTAATCCAGGTTAGACTGGATAAGTGAGTCTAACCAAGAAAAGCACCAAGCGCCTCTAAATCCCACTGAAGTCTCTCACAAACATCAGTAAATATTAGGGGTGCACTGATAGAGATTTGGGGCCTGATACCGATAGCCAACATTTAAGAAGGCATATCGGCCAATACCGATCCAATATCCAATACAGCTACGTGCACCTGGTAAGTCCAGTGTGGCGGAAGGGGGGGGGGGAGGGAAGGGGCATGGGGGGGGGAGCAAAGCGCCAAGCAGTGAAAGAGGGGGC
>NW_005842280.1:261925-276580 GCF_000455745.1 Alligator sinensis | reverse complement strand
GCCCCCTGCCGCTGCATGCACCCCAGGAGGGGGTAGCCCCGCCCCAAACCCAGACCCCACCACCGTGTGTTCTGCGTGTGTTCTGAGAAGAACACTGCGCAGCCCTGGCTCCAGCTCACAGCTGTAGCCTGCCCACCCCACAGATTCAGGGGCACACCCCCTCCTCCATGCCCTCCCAAGGTGCAAAAAGCAGTGGGAGCTGCCCCATTAGCTGTGGCTCCATCCCATGCCCTGCCACACCCAGGTTGGGCAGCACCTGCCCCTGCTCCCTCCTTTACCACAGGGCATTAATCTGCACTGTGTCCCCTCCCTTTCCCCTCCCCTTCCATCACAACGGACTTACTAGCTGCACGCAGCTCTGCTCCTCACTGCCTGAGTGCTCAGCTGTGGCTAGACGCATGTATGAGCATTTATGGCCCAATTATCGGCTGCATTGGGCCAATTTCCAATACAGCCAATTTTCTTTAGATTGGTACTGATCCGATATCGAACCAATGTATCAGTGCACCTCTAGTAAATATCATAGTTGAAGGTTCTCAGTAGCAGACAGAGCCTTAACTTCACTTCTCCTGAGTCATTAGCAGAAGCCCAAAAATTATCTGCATATGTTCTGAGCCAGAGGTGAGCATGAAGAAAAGACTGTTCTAAAGATTACCAGAGGGAGGCAAAGAGCCAATCCTGAATTTTCTTTAGTGACAACACACTGCTTCTATCCCAGAGAAATATAACTGCTGCTCTTAACATGCGTGATGTCAGCTGGAGGAACAGATGGCTCAATGGTTCATTTCAAATGGTTCACTCAGCCAAACAGCACAAATTGCATTAATTGCCTCACAGTACCAGAAAAGAACTGAATGCTCTACATATCCGCAGCTGTGAATCACTGAAACTTCTTAGCATTATTCTAATTTGACAGGTCAGTTGGGAACTTATCTACACATTCAATAAAAAGCCAAGTGAGAGAGGTAGAACAAGCACATTGCAGGAAAAAAATAAGATCTGCAATGTGTCCTCTGCAGGTGATCAGAGATTCTGTACCCAATTTTTTTTGGCAGCATGAAAGTTGTTTGATAAGCAAAATGCCCCTTTGGGAGCTAGATTTGTTTATATCAAATACGCATAAAAATATGCTTACTGAAACATTTGGGGGGGGAAGAAGGCAATTCTCACTTATTGTCTCATCTCATCTAAAACAAACCCAAACCAGGGAAATATCCTCCTGGACTGACACCAAGCAAGTGTGACTACTCTTTGAACACGATTATCCAACCAGATAAACATCTACCTTACAGTAGTTCTACCTAGACCAGAGGTCAGCAAACTATGGACTGAGGACCAGATTCAGTCCATGACAAGACGGGATCCAGCCCATGGCAGGTCAGGAATCAGCAGCAGTCCAAGCAGCAGAGGATGCGTCCCAAGGGTCCTAGTGCCTGCATTTATTCCCCTCACATCATCTGCTGATTGTTTGGGGGGAGTGCAGAGCTACAGTCCATGGTGAAGGTTTGGTTACAAGTGGCAGCCCATGGTGGTAAAAGGTTGCAGATCTGTGACCTAGACCACATCTCTTTACCTTATGTGGTAAAAAACAGTGTAAAAAAAGCCTTATTAAAATCAAGGCATACACGTCTTCTGCTCTCCACACATCTACAAAGCCTGTAACCTTGTCATAGAAGGAAATCAGGTCTATTACGTATGCCTTGCTCTTGACAAACTCATGCTGGCCGATTTTCCATCTTGTTATCCTCTGTCATCATTAACCATTTGTTATCAAATCAATAAAATGCTGAAGAATCTTTCTAGGTATTGAAGTGGGATGACAGATCTATAATGTCTGAGGTTCTCCTTTTTCCTTTGTAAAGATAGGCACTATACTAGGCCTTTTCTAGTCTTCTAGAATGTTACCTTTGCCCCATAAATTCTCAAAGATGATAACCCATGGTTCTGCTCCAGCCAGTTCCTTACACACTAGAGAATAAATGTCATTAGGCCTCATTGATTTGAAAACATCCACTTTTTCTACAAGTAAGTTAGCAACAAGAGGAAAGTTAAAGAAATTGTGGGTCCCTTACTGAATGGAAGAGGCAATCTAGTGTCAGATGATGAGGAAAAGGCTGAAATACTCCATGCCTTTTTTACTTCACAGGCAAGGTCAGCTCTCAGACTACTGCAATGAATGGCACAGTTTGGGGAGAAAATGAGCAGCCCTCAGTAGCGAAAGAACAGGTTGGGACTATTTAGAAAAGCTGGACATGTAGAAGTCCATGGGGCCAGATGCAATGCATCCTAGGCTGCTGAGGGAATGGGCTGATGTGATAGCAGAGCCTCTGACCATTATCTTTGAAAACTCATGGTGACTGGGGGAGGTCCCAGATCATTAGAAAAGGGCAAATATAGTGCCCATCTTTAAGAAAGGGAAGAAGGAGGATCCATGGAACTACAGACCAGTCAGCCTCACCTCAGTTCCTGGAAAAATCATGGAGCAGGTTCTCAAAGAATCCATTTGTAAGGATGGAGGAGAAGAAGGTAATAAGGAACAGTCAGCATAGATTCAGCAAGGGCAAGTCATGCCTGACCAACCTGATTGCCTTCTATGATAAGAAAACTGGCACTGTGGATGTGGGGAAAGCAGTGGATGTAATATGTCTTCACTTTAGCAAGGCTTTTGATACCATCTCCCACAGCATTCTTGCAAGCAAGCTGAGGAAGTATGGGTTGGATAAATGGACTGTAAGGTGGATAAAAAGCTGGCTGGATTGTTGGGCTCAACAGGTAGTAATCAATAGCTCAATTTCTAGTGGGCAGCCAGTAGCAAGTGGAGTGCTCCAGGGGTCAGTCCTGGGGCTGGTTTTGCTCAATATCTTCAGCAATGACCTCAAAGATGGCATAGAGTGCACCCTCAGCACGTTTGCAGATGACACCAAGCTGGGGGGAGTAGTAGATATGCTGGAGGGTAGGGCTAGGATTCAGTGACCTACACAAATTGGAGGATCGGGCCAAAAGAAATCTCATGAGGTTCAACAAGGACAAGTGCAAAGTCCTGCACTTAGGACAGAAGAATCCTATGCACTGGTACAGCCTGGGGACTGACTGGCTAAGCAGCTCTGTAGAAAAGGACCTGGGGGTTACAGTGGACAATAAAATGGATATGAGTCAACTGTGTGCCTTTGTTGCCAAGAAGGCTAACAGCATACTGACTGCATTAGTAGGAGTGTTGCCAGCAGATTGAGGGAAATAATTATTCCACATTATTCTGCACTGGTGAGACCACATCTGGAACACTGTGTCCAGTTTTGGGCCCCCCACTATAGAAAGGATGTGGACAAGTTGGAGAGAGTCCAGTGAAGAGAAATGAAAATAATTCGGGGTCTGGGGCACATGACTTCTGAGGAGAGGCTGAGGGAACTGGGTTTATTTAGTATGCAAAAAGAAGACAGAGGGGATTTGATAGCAGCCTTTAATTACCTAAGGGGTGGTTCCAAAGAAGATGTGGCTAGACCAGGGGTGGGCAAAATACGGTCTACAGGCCAGATTTGGCCTGCCAGGCACTTTTATCTGGCCCAGGGCACCCATCAACTAATTGTACCTAGCCCACGCACCTCGTTCAAACCCTTGTGTGGAAAGACCTGGCCCAGCCACAACACAGCTTCCTGGCGGGGCTGCTGCTGCCACTGCTACAGCTGCTGGGGGACCTGCTCAGTTTCCCTGGCATCCTGTGGCTCCTCCTCATCTCACTGCTGCAGCTCTCACTCCAGCCAGCAGCAAGGAAATGGTAGAGATGGGGGGAGGAGAAGCTGCAGCTGGGCAGGAGCACAGAGCTTGTGGCTGGTGGAAGCGCAGAGCCCACACCAAGGGGGCCGGTAGCATGGAGTTTGGGTAGATAGGGTGTGGGTGAGAGAGGGTGGGGAGGTGTGGGGCCCCGCCTACACACTCCTCCTCCTCCCCATGGCACACAACCCCCGGTGGCGGTGGTGGTGGTGGCGGCAGCAGGCCCTCGGGGTGCTCATGACTCATGCAGGCACTGCCACCCAGTAGCACGGCTCCAACCAGCACTGCACATGATGGCAAGGAGTGCAGCAAGGCCAGCCCGCTTCTATTGCACAGGGCTCCCCTTCGTGTCTAGCAAAGTCCCAGGACCTGCACAGCAGGGGCAGGAAAGTCAGCTGGCTCCATTGCACAGGACTTCCTCCTGATGCCACACAAGTGCTGGGAGCTGCATGTGCACTGTAGGGAGCCCAGTGCAACAGAGGCAGGCTGACCTGGGTGCTCTCCTTGTCATCACATGCAGTGCTGGCTGGAACCATGCACCACTACACAGAAGCACCTGTACAGGCCATGAGCACCCTGGGTACCCACCGCCTGCTGCTGCGGGCTGTGCCCCATGGTCTGGAATGTGTGGGGGGGACCACATCCCCCCACCCTCCCTCACACCCCACAAACCCCCCCACTTCCACACCCTGCACCAACATATACATCCAACATACTCTATACCCCTCCACACCCCACCATACACATACACCCATGCCCAACCACACCCCACACAATATACAAAATACTTTATTTTTGAGTTACTATGCAATCACTTCTATATACATGACGCAAACACAAATCAAGACAAATATTTGTTTTAAAATAAAATGTAAACATGTTATAAGTTTGACTTCAGTATAGGATTTAGGGTTTTTTTCTGGTTCAAAGATGGCAATCCCCCCCTCCCCCCAGGAGTACTTCTGAGGGCAAGGGGAAAGACTTCTAGAGAGAGAAAGGTCGGGGATTAGGGGTGGGACTTCCAGTCCCAAAATAGCAACCAGGGGGTGGGCCACTTGTCAGAAGGTGGGGCTATCCTTGTGGCCCTCAACAGCTCACCAAAATTCAGTAAGCATCCCTTCAGCCAAAATAATAGCCCACCCCTCAGCTAAACTGTTCTCAGTAGTGACAGATGACAGAACAAGGAGCAATGGTCTCAAGTTGCAGCAAAGGATATTTAAGTTGGATATTAGGAAAAACTCTCATTAGGAGGGTGGGGAAGCACAGGAACAGGTTATCTAGAGAGGTTGTGGAATCTCTATCCTTGGAGGTTTTTAAGGCCTGGCTCAGCAAAGCCCTAGCTGGAATGATCTAGTTGGGGATGGTCCTGCCTTGAGCAGGGGGTTGGACTAGATGAGCTCCTGAGGTCTCTTCCAACCCTAACTTTCTATGATTCTATATAAGTAATCCCTAACCTATTCTTTCTACTCTAGGCTGAGCAACTACCTGCCACTCCACCCCAGCCCCATTGATGATAGCAATGTTCACCATTGCTGTTTGTGAGGACAGAACTAAATAAAGGCAGTAAGCACTTTAGCTTTCTCTACATGGCCCATTATTAAATCCCCCTCCTCCGTTCAATAAGAGTCCTACACTTTCCCTGGCCTTCCTTTTGTTTCTATTGTATTTCTAGAATTTTTTTGCTTTTTGTTTCTTGCTTGCTCTTAGTTTGTGCCTTGGCCTGTCTTGTGCACTATTCTCTTATATTCATCCTCAGTAATACGGTCAAAATTCTGTGTTCTGCAGGATTCCATTTTTTGTATTGAGTCATCACAAATCCCCAGGTTTAACCAAGCAAGTCTCTTACCATGCTTCCTAGCCTTTCTTCACATTGGAACATTATGCTCTTGTGGCCTTAATATAGTCTCTTCAAAGAATAAACACATGCCCCTGGACTCCTTTCCCCCCTAAAGTTGGCACCTAAAATCACTGGACATTTGTGAAAATATCAACCTGTGTCTAAACTGACAGGAGTTAATGACCCTCTCTCCTTATTAACGGTATTAGTATTCCAGTAATCAATCTATTTTCTTCTGCAATTTTGGTATTTTAGTTTCTCCTGGTAGTGTAGTTCCTACTTCACAGCCCTGCAGACTGTTTTCTTAACACTCTAAGAACATTAACTTGGGCGAACAGTAACTTGAGCATGGAAATAACTTTCAGTGAAGTACTGGATGCACTGTCAAGATGCTCAAGGTTTGATTTAGTTTTATGAATCTGAAAGAGATGAATATTTAATTATAATGCTGACAGAACTGAAGGAACAACCAGTTTTGATTATTTTTGCCTAATTTGTTGTTTCTCAATTCAAAATGTATGATATAGCAAATTAATGCACATTCCAATAAAGCTATATTTGTATTTGCTTTGATCTTAAACTGAATAATATAGCCCTAGGCCCCAAGCAAGTCATAAAGTTTCTAGTTTCTTTTTACCTGGAAAAAAATATGTAGTGTGTTATATGTGATAATGCACCATATCTATACCCCACCCCCTTTCAAAATTCTAGATCCACCCATGCCTCCCCTAAAAGTGTTTCTCAGTTAACATGGAACGTATTAATTCCTTCTTTTTACTGATTAAAAGATTGCTCCGAGACTTGCATACAAACCATCTGGAGAAAAAAAGCCAATAATTTTGGTTTTATCTTCTTTGATGTCTCTACTTTGATGTGAGATGCAGTTCTGGAAGCTAATGGCTTCAGCCAGCTCTACTAGATCTCCAGCAGCAAACCTCTTATTTCAGAAAATGATCGATTTGCATCTCTATCCCTTGAGCCATCCTGTCGTTTAAATGTTCACTCCTTACTCACTTGCATCAGCATCAGTAATGTCACGGATCCAGTGTTCCTTGAACCTACTTGCCACCTCCCGAAATCAATGGCTGTAATACCACCTTCAGCACCCTCAGCAACCTTCAGATGCTTCCCACAGCTTTGCTTTGAAAACACACTGCTGCTTCAAAGTATTTTCTTTAATGCATTTAGATACACAGAGCAGGTGGCCCATATTCTCTCAGATACGTCTGTTTAGAATCAAAATCTTATTCTGCTTCTGAGGTCCAGCTCCTCCTTTTTTGTTCATTAAAAACACAAGCCTAAAGCCAAGTGGTATATTAAGTGTAAAACAGGTACCAATTTCTGCATTCACTCATGAAATAGGCAACAGTTCCAGCCTCCTACGAAGTTTCAAATGTTAATGTATCAGCCTCCAAGCAGAGCTGCTTTGTGTGGGCTGGAAATGTTCCTCTGGGCCACTGCACAGGAACTAAAGACATGTAATGACACCTTCTTTCTATAGATCTAATCACAATCCCACTGAACTTACTGTAAACCTTACTGTGGAGTTTAATGGGACCTAAATCAGGCCCTAACTCTGGTCTGGGTTTTTGCTTTATTTATAAATTTCACCTTAATAAAAACTGCTCACATCTCCAGAGGTGGATGAGTAGCAGACACTGCAGAGACTAGAATCAAACTACAAAGTGACCTGGACAAATTAGAACAGTGGGGACTTCAGACAACAAAAGGAGATTATGTTTATTAATACCCAATGTCCTGCTCTTAGAGAAGAAAACAAACAGCACAGCAGGAAGAGTGAGCTATAAAGCTGCATGATAATTACATTTCATCCCCTTTCCTTAAATCTGGCATATTTATATGGTCATATATCCAGATACAAGGACTGCATCAGGAAAGACTTGGTTTGGGAGGGGAAACTATACCTTTAAGACGCAGCCCTTGGTGGGAAAATATTCCAGCCCTACCACGCAGCAATTACAATAGCACCAAGTGCTTCAGGGAAGCCCCAGGATACCTCATTTTAGGCTAAGGTGGGATGACCCGTCTTCCATGATGAGTTTTTTAATAGCCCAAGGTGAGAGAAGGGTTGAATGTTTGAATCAGGTGGTTTAGGGTCTTCTGGACTGCACGATCATACTAACACTCATCATTCTGATTATTCTTGCTATTCATATAAATATCTAAAAACTTCTTTGAACCTTGCTAAGTTGTTGGCTTTAGGGCCATTCTGACAATGAGATCTGCAGCCTCATCACACTTGGGAAGAAGCATTTCATTTCTTCTGTTGGCTCTGAATTTCTCACTTGTTAATTTCATGGAATGCCCCCCTCCCTGCCCCTTCTCCCATTGTACTTGGGAACAGAAAACAGAAGGGGCTGATCTACTTTCTCAAGGCCATTTCTTCTTTCATATACCCCCATTCCTTTTTCTCATCTCTTCTTATAGGCAACTCTCTCCTTACAATAGCTCTCCCAGACCTCTGATCCCTTTAGTCACTCTTGACATGTCAAAAAGAATGAGTTCAGGGAGACTAATAGTTCCTGGTGAAGATCCACCATTGGTTTATATACAGGTGTATAATTTCAGTATTAGTTTTCATCCCTTTATATATCCTATGATTGTTCATTTTTATAACCCCAGCTGCAGAGACTGAGCTGTCTGTTCAGATCTCTTCCTGAGCTGAAGCAGTTAAAACAAGAATGAACTGTTTAAATTTTGCTTTTCAACATGAACTACTTTTGTATCTGTTGACACAGCATTCTGTGTAACCCATGTATCTAGCTCTCCGAGACTCTCATAAAGTTCCTCATATTCTTTGCTGCACTTGAGTAACCCAAATAGCTTTGTCATCTGAAAATTGTGCTTCCCTGCTGCAAAACCCACTTTCCAGGGAGTTAAAATACAGGACCAAGTACTAAACTTTGAGGCACCCTCCTAGTAACTTTTTGCTATTATGAAAATTAACCATTGCTCCTGCTTGGGTTTAGAAGTGAGCTAGTGCTGAGCCTTTCAAGTGAGCTAGTGCTCAGACCTTTCAAGAATGGGACAGTTCTGAGACATGCACGGAAGTGCCATTCAAGGCACCTAGGGAACATCAAGGAATGAATCTCCACTGAAGCATAGCCCTCTCCACAAACTACTGGAAGCTGAATAGGGGTTTCTGGATTGCCATTTTGAACTCAGCTGCCTTATACAGACCAGGCCCCAGAGGCAGCTGTGACACCACCCGGTGGTCAAATAGCTCTTGCCTAGCTCTGCCTCTAAGCTACCCTCCCTTTGTTCTCTCCTGCCATGTCTTGCTGTTCTTAATAGATTTGAAAAGGGAGGCTGTCCAAGGGTCTTAGAGTGAACCTTGGCCTGCCTTCTGGCCAGTGGATTCCTCTTGGATCTATCTTTAATGCTACATGGACCATCCTGGTCTGTACAGGCCCCCAGGACACCAGATGCCTCATGGGCTTCCATGGCCTCCAACCTCCCCTTCAGCCATACCCATGCCTTGCAGGTGTTACCAGCCACTCATCAGTGGGTGCTCAGCCCCCAATCTGTGCTCCAGCCCATTCAGGCCTCCTTGCCTTTTCTCAGGCTCTGTCCCTCCTGGGGCTCAGGCTTCTGAGCATCAGCCACTGCCCCTCCTAGGGTTCATGCTTCTATTTCTTTGTTCTTTTGCCCCTCCTGGGTTTCTGGCCCTAGTTCTCAGCCCTTGGGCTACAGGCTCCCTGGCCCTGTTTATTCTCACCCAATTTGTGCAACAAGCCCCCAGGCCTAGTCCTTGCCCCACTCGGGCTGTGATTTCACCCCTTGGGGCACTGTTTTCTATTTTCTCTCTCTCTCTCCCCCCCGCCCCCCCCCCACTTTAGGTTCCTGCCAGGGGAAGTAAGCCTATTTTGCATCTTGGCCCCTGGCAGGGCTCCCCAAAACCATTGTGCCCCAGTCTGACACCACTGGGACCTCCTAACCTCTCCCATCAGTCCCACCCAGTCCACCAGTTATAACATAAGCACACAGGCTACCACACAAGTCGTAAGCCTACTGGCTATTTAAAGATCCTAGTTCTGTAAGCCTTTAATCCCTTAATTACAGTCTTCATGGCAGCCACCTCCCAGAAAGTCTCTCAGCTATGGTTCCTTGAATGTAGAGCTCATTCCTAGTTTCATAGTAGGTAGGGTCAGAAGGGACCCAAGCAGATCATCAAGTCTGACCCCCTACCATGGGCAGGAAATAATGCTGGGGTCAAATGACCCTGGCTAGGTGTCTATCTAGCCTCCTTTTGAAGACCCCCCAGGGCAGGAGTGAGCACCACTTCCCTTGGAAGCTGGTTCCAGATCCTAGCTGCCCTGACTGTGGAGTAGTGCTTCCTGATGTCTAGCCTGAACCTACTCTCAATCAACTTGTGGCCATTATTCCTAGTTACTCCTGGAAGTGCCCAGGAGAACAGGGACTGTCCCATTCCCTGCAGGTCCCCCCTGGTAAGTTTATAGATGGCCACCAGGTCCCCCCTCAGCCTTCTCTTGGGGAGGCTAAACAGGTTCAGGTCCCATAGCCTCTTGTAGGGGCAGCAGGGGGCCTGCCCTGCTGCCCCCTGACCATGCGAGTGGCCCTCCTCTGGACCCTCTCAATGCTGTCCACATCCCTCCTGAAGTACGGTGCCCAGAACTGGATGCAGTACTCCAACTGCAGCCTGACCAGGGTCGCATAGAGGGGGAGGATCACCTCCTTGGACCTGCTCGTGATGCATCTGTGGATGCATGACAAGGTGTGATTAGCCTTACTGACCACGTCCTCATGTTAGCGGCCCATGTTCATCCTGGAATCAGTAATGACTCCAAGATCCCTTTCTGCCTGTGCATCGATAAGAAGAGAGTTCCCTAACCTATACATATGCTGCTGGTTCTTTCTCCCTAGGTGCAGTACCCTGTACTTGTCAGTATTGAATCCCATCCTATTTTCATCCGCCCACCCCTGTAACCTGTCCAGATCTAGTTGTAGCCTGTCCCTCCCTTCTTTCATGCCCACCTCTCCCTATATCTTAGTGTCATCCACGAATCTGAACAAGGTGCTTTTCATCCCCTTGCCCAAGTCGCTGATAAAGATGTTGAAGAGTACGGGCCCCGAGGACTGAGCGCTGGGGGACTCCACTGCCCACATCCCTCCAGGTCGAAAATGACCCGTCCACCACCACTCTCTAGGTGTAGCCCTCTAGCCAATTTGTGACCTATCTGACTGTAGGCATTGATGCCACAGTCACCTAATTTTTTAATGAGAATGTGGTGAGAGACAGTGTTGAAGGCCTTCCTAAAGTCTGGAAAGACCAGGTCCACTGCAACACCTGCGTCCAAGGATTTTGTGACCTGGTCATAAAAGGCAACCAGGTTGGTCCGACAGGATCTGCCTCTAATGAACTCATGCTAGTTGCCCCTAAGCATAATCTCCCCTGCTGACCCCTCGCAGATGTGTTCATGGATAATTTTCTCAAAGAGCTTCCCCAGGACCAAGATAAGACTAATGGGCCTATAGTTACCTGGGTCCTCCTTCCTCCCTTTTTTGAAAATGGGGACATTGGCCCTTTTCCAGTCTTCTGGCACCTGGCCAGAGCACCAAGAGTGCTTGTAAAGCCGTGCCCAGGATCCTGCAATGACCCCTGCCAATTCCCTCAGCACCCTGGGGTGGAGATCATCTGGACCTGCTAATTCAAACACGTCCAGCCCCACCAGAAGTTCCCTAACTAGGTTCCTCCCTGACCCTAGGCCTGGCTGCGCCTCTCCCGAGTCCATCCGGAATCCCAGTTAGTGGGGGATGTCCCGGTCCCTGCTCAGAAAAATGGGAGGCAAAGAATTTGTTAAAGAGGTCAGCTTTTTCGTCTGGTGCAACCACCAGATTGTGAAGCGTGTCCTGCAGGGGCCCCATGTTAACCAATGCCTTCTTTTTACTCCACATGTATTTAAAAAAGGACTTCTTGGTACCTTTGATCCTGGTTGCTAGTCCTAGTTCTGTCTCTGCCTTCCTAACAGCCCCCCTACAGTCTCGAGCAACGGTGGTATAGTCCTCCTTGGTGATAGCCCCTCCCTTCCACCAGGTGTATGTCTCCTTTTTAGCTTTCAGATGTTCCTGAATGCCTTTGGTGAGCCATGGGGGCTTTTGAGCACTCTCGCCCACTTTGATTCGTGTTGGGACTGTCACCCTTTGGGCTTGGAGGATCATCTCCTTAAGGAACAACCACTCGTCTTGGACTCCCAACTCTCTTATCCTCAGTGCCTCTCCCACTAATCTCCTTAACTCACTGAAATCGGCCCTCCTGAAGTCAAGAGCTACTGCCTTGCTGCAGGCCTTTGACACCCCGCGCTGGATAGTGAATTCCAGTAGGCGATGATCACTGAATCGCCCAGGTTCTTTGAGTAGCTTGCAGCCCTCAGGGCAAGCAGCCCCTGCAGGTCAGGTGAGACTCTCCCCACCACCTGCAGGGATTGCTCATCAGGACCTGTTATCTAATTTCCAAGGGAGCTTACAGTTACCGCTACTGCTGCTTCCTTGTTGCCTGTCCAGGTTCTGCCCTGTTCCCTTACGGAAGTAGAGCTACCTCTGCAACTAGGCACTCCTAGTCTTTGGCACCTAATTGACTGCCTTGTTGCAGCCAGTGAGCTGGCTGCAATTGTTCCTTTTTTCCTTAATGTGCAGCTCCCTGCCACAGGAACAGTGCTCCCTGGTTGCCTACTCCTTTGCAGCTAACCTTCATTCTGCTGCCTGGCCTGTGCCTGCCACAAATTTTCCCTTAAAGTAACAGGAGCATTAGTCTCCCTGTTATATGCCTATATTCTGCTTCAGTCCCACTGTGGGTGCCTAAGCCCTTTATTGGTTCTGGCCCATAGCTTTTTCAGTAGTCTCTTCCATGGGACCTTGTCAAAGGCCTTTTAAAAGTCTAAAAAACACAAAAATTCTCATTTAGATACTTCTTTACTGACATTCACATCAGTGATTATACTGGGCTGATCCAACTAATGGCTTAGAGTAGCTCCTTAAATCCATGATTCAGTGTTCCTTTCTCTGATGGAAAAAGAGGGTGTACAGCTAGAATCATACATTCTTGTCTTCTTTGCAAACCCATTAATTAAATGACAATAATGTCTTTCTATATCCAAAACCTAGTACAAGTAAATAACAGAGATAACTGCCTAATACATAATAATAAGGTACCAGCTACACTTTTTCAAGTTTTGGCCCACAGTACCAAGCAGTGTTGTTATATGGATGTAAGCGTGCATTGACTATGGGTTTCAAACAGGTTTAATGGTGTTACTGCAGCTTTACACCAGTGTAGTCGAAAAGAATTTGGCCCAGAAACATTGGTATATTGTGTTGAGAAGACAGGCCCTGGGTGTGTTTTTCGTGTTTCATCTGAAAGACTAGAGGCCAAATTCTGTTCTTAGTTACAATGGCATAATTATGTACTGTATTGCTTCCCTGTTATTGTCCTATTTTTGTCCTATAATGTTGCTTTTTCCCTGCCCTGTAGCTCACTCCTTGACACTTGGTTTTCTGAAGATCCCTGAATCCCATTTACATAACTCAAACAATCTCTTCTCCTCCAGATACCAGCCAGAGCTTTAACCATTCCAATGTTTCCACTCCTAGGTTTCTGGTCCCAAGAGGGCAGTAAGCAAATCCCTCTGGTATTTAGCTTTTCATATAGAAGTGGTGGGCTCAGTCCAATTCCTGGAAGTACACTACTGTTCATGTCTCAGAACCAAGAACAACTAGAAACTAATAGGCCATGCCTCTCCAGATATTTAAAAAGCATCCATCCCTGTAGGAACTGGTATTGCCCATCTGGTTCAGCACCATGGACAAGGATTTTAAGTGTCACACCTACCAAATGCTGTTCACTCCCAAGTTATGAGAGGCACATTCGGAATATAAATACAATAATAAATATGTATAATAACATGCTGTGTTGTACTTCTCTCAGGTGTAGAAGATGCTTCTAGTAGTTTTATATTTATTTTGTGCCCTTCCTATTCTAGCTTGTTCCAGTCCCGTGGGGGGAAGGAGGAAGGGAGGAGGGAAGAGCACCTAGAAGCTCAAGAGGAGAAAAAAAAACAACAAACAAACGAGAGAAGCAGAAAAGAAAAAACACAAAGCTATGTTTTGGCTTTAGGAGGAATGAGTGTGGCAGATATAGTGCAGCTGTTCTGGGCTGTTCCAGGCAGGCAGCCCTAGAGATCTATTTAGGGTACAGCAACTTCTCCTGGCCTTCATACAGGTTGCAGCAATGACTGGAAACTGCACAATGCTATGCACTCAGACCCCTGCAACATGACCACTGAAGCCCTAGCTCCTCTACACCAGGGCATGTGAAGAGGTACTTCTGGACAAAGCATTACCACTCATCCCCAAGGCCTCTGTGCTACCCCCAGGCAAGTTACACAGTTTAATGTCTCTTTACCCCATACTTGCATAGGAGGGCTGGAGTGGAGGCAGAGATCTCACCTGTGGCATAGGGGACATTTCACTACAGCACTGTGAAGCAGCATAAGCTTACTGTGCCCAGTGCTGTTTCATGATTGGTTTTAGACCATCTGAACCTCTGTTTAGTCTTTGACTAAAAATGTTTCTAGACATGGTGCTACCATATTTACTGACAAACCACACGAAACACCCAACATCAGCCCTTCAAAGTTTGGATACCCGTCTTAAGCAGGGAAGTTGATTTTTTCACTAGCGTAGAAGCAAAGAGAAGTTGTGCTACTAAATGGCTGCCCCTTCCCTCTGGGACAGCAAGCAGGACAAGCCAAGTCCACTGTTAACCAATTCAGTAATAGTTGCAAAATGATTAACAGCGGACTCCACACCTCCTGCTGCTGTCCCAGAGAGCAGAGGCAGTCATTTTGCAGCACAGCCTCTTCATAAAAAAAGCCAACTCTCTGTCAAGACTCTGGAAAAATATTTTTGTACATGGGCCTTCTAAAAACCAAGGCCCATGTCTTATTTGAGGGTGTGTAGTATGTGAGAAATACATTATTTATGCTTCCCGACAATCCTGCTGTAGAACCAAC
>NW_005842280.1:249473-261872 GCF_000455745.1 Alligator sinensis | reverse complement strand
GGAATGCTTGGCAACCAGGTCTAAAGAGTTTACTTCTATGAGGTTTTAAGTTTAAAGCCAAGACAGCATAACTAATACAGTCTGCATGACTCTGAAAGAATTGTTGATTCCACTTTTGTTAACAAGGCTGCTATAGTTCTCTCTCACATGGATTACAATATCCTAATCGTTTCTGCTCCAAGTTCAGTTTCCCCAGCTCTACGGCCCCGGCAGCTCCTTAGCCACCTGAAGTATGGCCTCGCATCCTGCAGCAAGGCTTGACAAACCTATTATCCTGGTTTTAGTTATATTTATATATAATGATGCGAGATACATTGCAACAGAGCTCATTAGTGAAAGGAACAATGTTCACATGCACACACAACTATAACTTCCACCAGTGATCAATTATTTGGACTTCTCAAATGCTAGAAGAGTCACTACAAAGATCTCAAAGAAGAACTCCTTATCTGTGTTTATTTTTAACCTTTAACTGGAATTCCCCAGGCTAACCACTAATGCAGACCTTCAGCACTACTACACTGGCAGCTGGCGTCAGGAAATCTTAGTGCCTGGTAAGACAGCTCACTCTCTCAGGTCAGAAGTCTTTTTTTTTAAATGCAAGTACTGTCAAATTCATCTCCCCAGTACAGAGAAGGTCCTAAGGTACTTATAAACACAGAATATTTTAAGCCAGCATCAGGGCCTTGAAATGGTAGCTCAGGAGCCAATGGACACAATTTGTTTCTGGCTCAAGATGAGAAGTTACACAACAGCTGTGCATTTACTGAACTGCTTGATAGGTGAATGTCCTTCTGTGCCACAATAATGTGCAATTAAGTCTTTAAACCATTTTGAAAATAAAATGCCAGTTATTATCATGGGGTTAGATTCCATTTATACGTCAGGTACCTTAGGGTCATTTCAACTTCAGTAACTAGTGCCGAGAAAGAAAAACCATGCAGAAAACCAGATGCAACATGCAGCCAGATTTTAAACGTAGTCATGGCAGAGTTACACGAGGGTGGCTGAGATCAAGAATTGACCTGCTTTTAGAGGTTACCTCTTCCTAGCAAAGACTTTTAAATTACTGGTCATAGTCTGAGCAACTTCCCTAATACAAGAAGGGCCAAACTCATACAGTGGTAACTTGGTCTCCTTAGTGCTCCTATTAAAGCTCCATGCAACTAAAAATGTTTCAGGGGCCAGGGAGGGGAATCACTGATAATCACAGAGATAAGTCATTGATGCAGTGCTTACAGTCAGCAAGTTTGCATCAAACCTGCTGAAAGCAGAACACGCCCCTTCCCCTTCAAGTATATGCGGGCTGACACTCACTGCAACACAGAAATGCTGATTTTAATGGGTAAGGTGCCACTTACTCCAACAGACACAAGGCTTTAAAGAGCCACATGCAGCGTTAAATCTAGTTTAAGAGTAGTATTTTCTAGTGCACTTTGTATTGACCTACTTTATCTCCCACCAAAGTACACCAAAATTCTAACATCAGCTTCAGCTGGAGCAAGTGAGTGCTATAAATCCCACTTCATGTGCTTTTTACAGCTGACAGTATATCAGGCTTGTAATGGATTCAGGGGTTTCACTTTGGCAATGCAAGGATCCAGAATGTATCACTACATTAACAACCAATTAATTAATATTTATCATCAACAAATCATCTCTAAAAGTGTCACACATGCACGTATGCTTCTCTCATTCATTTGCAATTTGGCTAAGAGGACTTACTTCTTCAGAGGGTTTTCCTTACAATAAAGGGAAAAAAGGAGGGTGGAGGGGAGAAATAACATGGAAGATATTTGTATAGTTGATTAAAAACAAAAACAAACAGACAAACAAAAAAAACCCCACACAATTTGATTCTACTTTCATCCTAGTCACTGGGAACAGGAGAAAGCCCTTCAGGTTAAGATTCTGGCCAATAACCTTTCTGCTGCTTTAAAGTATAGCAAGTAGAGCAGCAATATTACATCCTTTTCTCTTCCTAAATAGATCCCCCACTTTAGCTTCCTTGGAGGTCAACTATTCACCAGTGATGGCTATAGCTGGCGGAGAGAATACTTAACCCCAGATGCTCTCATGCGCCCAACAAGAATTCATCCATGTCAAGTCTGGAAAACAGGAGGGAAGGGAGAAATGACACTGAACAGAGATTTGCTGTGTCAGTTTTTGAAAAGGAAAGAGAGAACTTCAACCTCCTGGGCTAAAGAGAAGAGGTCCATAAGCCAGAAGCAGTTAGTGTCTAGTCCCAGAAGAAAGCAAACAGCTCTAGGGACTTTGTTTCTATAAGGCTACTCAACAAGGACATTTCCAAAGATCTCAACAGGTCAGAATGTTTTGGACATTATGGATTCCTACTTGCAGTCTCTGGGTTTACCATGTCAATTATGTGTAGGTATTTGCATACTAACTGTGTTAAAATTGTGCAGCACCATTAAAAGGACTTTGTGGCACCCTAGTTGAGAATGACTGCGGTAGGGTAAGGTGGGGACCATTTAGTGTAAAAAGGCAGACCCTTGGGCTCAGAACCCAGTCTATTCTTCAAGGCTACTGATGCAGCAATATGCTTGGGCTATAGGTGGTTCCTCGTCAAAAAGGCTCACCTATACCACCCTTTCACGGACGGCAACATGGAGTGTAAGCATGGTAGAACTTCTTTGGATGCACCCTCATTACCTTCCTGCAAAACAAGCAAATAGAAGTTGCCTTCGCTGAAAGAAAGTAGAGATTCTCTGACAGGGTATGTGAAAAATGGAGTGGAGTGAAGTGATCTGACAGAAGGTACTTCTCACACCAGGACCATTTAGTAAATATGCAGACAGAACACATAGGAGAAAAGTAGTTCAAACTCAAATCTGGAATCTACCTTGTTCACTTAAACAAGTGGCTCTCAACCTTATTTGATGCAAGATACCCCCACGTAAGACTTTGTTAAATGAGCAGCACCAAAAAATAAATGTATTACAGCGCTTACCTCTTCAGAGACACTGGGCAATAGGGGTGGAACAGGAGCCAGCGAGTCTGCACTTACCTCCCTGCACCTGCTCAGTTCCTCACACCTCATGGCTTCCTTCAAAAAGATCTCGTGGCACCCCAGGGTGCCTCAGCACACTGATTGAGAATCACCAGCATCAACAAAGGGGTGGGGAGGAAAAAAATCTTATACACTTATTTTGTTTCCATCACTGCTTTAAATCAGAATATTTAAATGTACAAATTAACTCTTTAAAATTAATTCCAGGAAAATACTTGAGGAGGAGAAGGAGGTAGAGAAAATTCATTAAACACTTAATATTAAGAAACAACATTAAAAAGTGTGTTAGGAAAAAAGACCCAAGTCCATACACACAGCGTGGTTCATAGGCTTGCTTACTCATTTTCTCCAGTAACAAAGAGGTGCACACTTTTGTCAGACTGCAGCATTTGAGCAGCACGCTCTATACCCACAACAGCAGCCAGTTTCTGCACATCGTACTTTGAATAAAGAACAGTACATGTCCAAGTAGCTTCCTCTCCATTGTTGGCCTTCATCATATTGCAGATCTCACTGTAGAAATGGGAGTATGTTGGTAGCTCATAGAAAATGAGATTTCTAATCCCTCGTATTGTATATCTGTATTAAAAGAAAAAAAAAGTGTTGTCACAATGACGGGTATCTGCTATCTACACACCTATGAATGTAAAGCAGTATATCAGGGGCTTAGTTTTGTGAAGCTCAGAGTTCTCACTGTAACTTGTAGGAACTGGGAGAATGGCCTTCTGCCTCTTGCATGCCTCAACTCAGAAAGTGAGTGCATCCACTTAAACCTAGGATGTTGTGACAACAGAACTGAGAGTCTAAATCATGCAAAGTGCTCAGCACCATCAACTCCCAAACTCAAATCGACTTTTTGGAACTCCATCTAAAACCCAGTCCAAAGTTATGCTATTTTGATAAAAACTGCATTTTTGATAGAAAGCCATCATTTTCCCCCTGACTCTGGTCAGGACTGGGTAAGCTCCAACTACCTACACTTGTTGCTTACAGGGCAGAATATTGGGGGTTTTATTAAAAATCCAACATTTGCTTACTTGCAATGCTCCCCACACCCCTCCAGATCATGGTCAAGAGAAAAAATGTCCTTTAAATGACTGACTAGATGGGCTGTCAGACTAGGCACACTGCATTCTACAATAGTCACCACAGGGATTACAGTATCAAGCACAAGACTTGGGAGCCAGCAAGTCTGAAGTTCTAACTTCTGACATTTCATTTACATGCCAAATGAAGAATTGAGAATGAATTCATTAAAGGCTATAAAGCTCCTTGACGAATTCAGCCACTTTTGTAAGGGAGCTCCACTGTATTCACTTTGCCCACTAAAATGCAATAGGAAGTGCTAAGCATTATTGCCAGTCCTGGATTTTTACTTTGAATAGCGATTTAACTGAAAAAGTTACATTTTAAAAATGAGCAAGGGTCCAGAGTATGGAAACACAACTTAAAAAAAGAAAAGAAAAAGAAAAAAAAATCCTGAAAAAAAAAACTTGCTAGAGGAGCTGTTCAATTTAGAACAGCAAGATGATCTTGAAGAGACAGCTTCAGGATACTATAAAATTCAAATGATATAGAAGTGATTACCTTACATTCAGGAAAGTTGTTTTCCATATCATTTTTATAATGTCAAATGACCTACAAAGATATCTGTCTGTCTGTGTAGGTGATCTGGCATTTTATCATATCATAAATGTATTGGGTGTGTGAAATAAATAAATATGATACATTCATATATACAGATCTACTCATGGAACAGAATAAATATATCGTTATGTTTGTCCAAGGGCATTGAAAAATTAATGACCCCAGCCACAAGTGTGGGAAGGTATTGCTAGGTTGGCAAGTACAGGCTATATTATGAACATAAAGTAAAACTGTGCATTGATTACCATCAGCAGATTCAGCAAAAAGTAGCTTTAGTTTCTCGTGGGCACATTCAACATTCATACATATGAATATGCATACATATACAAAAATTGTTTGCCCATTTGCATAGCACACTCTTCTTGAGGCAATGCTTCCAGCTGCATCCACAGCTGCCATCTTTAAATCTGATTTAAACAGACCCTGGTCACTGGTGCTCTGTAAAAGATCCCATAAACCTTGAAATCCTAACTAGAATCCTACTTCAGTAATTTTGTGCTTCCAAACTACATTCCACAAGAAGTTTCAAGAAGAATTCCTCTTCTGGTCTTTCTGAAAATGCTCTGATTGTGCTTCTGTCTTGGAACAAGTCCTTTGTTCCTTTCCAGAGGCAAAAGAAATTATCCTGACACAGATGCCAACTGTGGCAAAAGGTACTATATTATATATAGCTAGGTATGTACTGCATAGTGCTGCATTCCTTCTGACTTCATTGGGAATCAAGAGTGCTGGAAAACTACAAGCCTGAAGGCATCATTAATTCTTCAAGGGGATATCTGTAATTTTTTAAGGTTAGCATTTCAGACATTTCCTACATCAAGCTGAAAAAACACCAAACAGATTTGACAGACAGATGAAACAGCAAAAGTCATCAGTGAGTGCAAGTCTGAGACTAGAGAATTCACTCTGGGCCAGGCTCTGCCCCAGAACTGTATGTGCATACAAGTTGGATCAAAATATGGCCCAGGGCTTACCTTTTGTAAAAGTGAAAGCGCTCAGTAAAAAGTAAGAACTGCCTCTCTCCCTTGAGGAAGAACTGTCTTGCTCTGGAGATGCTAGATTTTTTGGTGTATTCACAGGTGTACGTAAAATTCAGCTCTTCCTTCTTGAAGTAGTTGCGAAGACGAACATAGTCAAAATACGATGGAACATAAATAAGAGTATGGGACATGACTGCGTCACGGTACTCAGGCAGCACTTTGTCAATAAAGAACTGGAACCTGAAGTAGGAAAATGCAAATCTGTCTTATCAAGTAAATGTTCAGCCTTTCATCATATAAATGATCTGGAGAATAAAAAGGTTTTGATCAAACAAAACCTCTATTATTTTAGGACACAGTCAAGAAAGTCTTCAACCCTGGAAATCTTAAGCCAGTTTGAAGAAGTTTAAATTCACAGCTATGGTAGTGAAACAATACCATCATACTACCTTCACCACAGCATCATTTTCTCTCTTTTAAAAGGGGAAGTGAGGACTCAGCAAAAAGGAAGAAACCAGGGCTAGAATATGCAGCATTTAACTGCATCAGAGGAGCAACAAGAGCACACTTATTTTTGGGTTTTTCCCCCCTCACTTAAAAAAAAGCATATAGACTCTGCGTTCTAGACAATCTGCTACATTCACAGATCTTAGGGCTGAAAGGGACCTTGGAAGATCATGGAGTCCTGCCCCCTGCCCAAGGGGCAGGAAGTCAGCTAGGGTCAAAGGATCCCAGCAAAATAGGCATCCAACTGTTTCTTAAAGAGAGTCCGCTAACCAAGCACCACATTTGAAACTGCAAGCATGGGGACACAGCAAAAAGGTCACAATGACAAGTTACCTTGCGTCTATTATGGAAATTAGGCTATCAGATTCCAGCCTCCGGAAAACATGAGGAAGCTGTACCACAACATGGTTAATAGAGCCAGTCATGGGTACATTCCTTACAGCTACCTGCAAGAGGAAGTCAGGACGGTTAGGGGAGTAATGAAACAAAAACACTGTGTACTTGAAAAAGCATTCACATTCCAAGTCAAATTTTCAGTTAGTGACTCACATCTATAGACAACCAATAAGGCTGTTTGGAACAAGACAAAGTCCTACTGGAACACTGCTTGCATTTGCCCAGGCCACATCTGGTAACTATGTGACATGACTTCTAGGTTGATATGACAGCAGAAATAACTGCTTATTTTATGCCTTTCCTTATGTTGAACAGCAAAAGTAGACCTTTCATTTTGTCATACCCATGGATTAATCCAACACTGCAGTGTTCAGGTTACAAACAAGAGAGGAAAAAGTATATTTTGCAAACCAAAATTCCACTCAAGTGAATAAAACTGAAATCAATGCAAAACCAAACAAAAAAGTTACTTGATTACAAGCTTTACAAAAACTTTGTCCCATCAGATGTCCCTTTAATTAACAGGTAAAATCAAAAACTGCAAGGGACAGACCGGTTCCTTCAGTCAACAAACAGGGAGCCATTAGAAAATGGTGCACAATGACATGAATTTAAAATTGAAGTATACAGGCTACATAAACTATTAGCACCTGTGCAAACAATAAAAAGTGTCTACTGCTACTCTTCCCAGGCTGAAGATTAACTTAGCATCTTCTTCATAGGTCTCAGGCTGTTATCAGCTGGTTTGTGAACTCACCTGCCCTCGGTAATTGAAGCAATGTTTATTAAAGATAGAGTTAATCTGGGGATCTTGAAGAGCACTGAACAGTAAGGTCTGACGATAATACTTGGACCAGTTATTGAGATTCAGCATGCGCACTCGTGAGAAGTCTACACCATGGGAATTCAGAGGCAGGAGGTTAAGATGGTTCATCAGGTGCTTTTAAAAATGGAAAGAAAACAGGCACATAAATTTTACACCTTGAACATATAGGCTGTAAGTAAGTTAACTGCACTATAAAGTGAGCAGAGGTGAATGAATCTGTCTACAACGTAATATATCCATGCCTCCCAAGAAATGGCTTTCTGCTTAGTCATCAAGTGAACAGTAGTTTACTGGCATCTTTTCCCCTACAGGATTTAATCAAAAGTCATTAGTTTCTTGGACTTAAGAAGCTGCAGTCTCATAATGGGAACAATTCAAGAGCTAGAATCATGTGATAATAGTAAATTCCTCTTTTCAAAAGTTGGGGTCTTTTCCAGAAATTCTTTGCTGAAATCAAGAAAGCCCAAATGGAACACCCACTGCATTCAGTGAGAGCACTCAAGTGGTCTTAGGTCTGGTGCCACCCCCTCTGTGCAATGTCTTAGCCAGAACCGTCAAAGGATTGTGCCCATGGAAAATATTTTTGATAGTTTCCATTTTGATATTATTTGACGTTGACACTCTTGAGCTGACAATCTCATTAAATTACAGAGACACACTTTAGTAGAGTGTTTCAAATCAGCAGTCACACAGAAGCCTTTTGTTTGCTTCTTTCCAAACACTGTCAACAATGCATATTCTTAACTCTGAAGAGACCCCTAAAATGTTTTACATGGTAACTTACCTCTTGATGGGCTATATTAATATCCCTATGTTTGCCGAATTAACCCATGCCACCTAACTTCTGTCAGAGAGAAGGAAGTTTCCTTGCTAAGTTCATAATGGTTGCAAACAGATACAATCATAATTCCTTCAACTAATGTGCAGTATTGCTGTAAGCGGTTGTATGACTGATACTCCCTCCCAGAGGTGAGGAAAAGAATCTGTTCCTTTCCAGAGGAGTCAACTCTGTTGCAAGAGTCCTCAGAAAACTTCAGATGAAATGGGTTATGAAAATGAAAAGCACTGAGATTTAGAGAGCAACAGGACTAGGTAGTACTGAAAACTCTGAAGAGGTTATTCTTAGGAGATAAAAAAATTCTTAGGCATGAGACAGAGAAAGAGTTTGGACACAGTTCATTGTATGTGGCACAATATGCCAAAAAAGCAAGAGCAATATTTAAAAAAAACTTACCAGAATGTGCTCCCAATTCTGCATCAGGTAAATATCTGCTTGATCAATTATGAGAATTTCTATCGATGAGAGAAAGTCAAAATCCCTCTTCTTCTCTCCCTCTGCTCCAATAACTGTTCTCAGACCAAGGGGAGAGGCAATGATGATATCAGAAGAGTAAAATGGTGCATATAATCGCATACTCTTCTGAAGAACAGCAACCCCTGATCAACAACAACCAAAAATGTTTTCTTAGCAAGCATAACATATTGGCATCTTGATCAGATTTCTTCCTTCCCAACCCCAAAGACTCATCTAAAGAGCGATAGTGGGCTTAAACTCTCCTCTCCCGCTCGTCACTGAAAGAAACACAGATTTGGGGCACCATTTTTAGAATCCAGTCAATTTCAGTAAACTGTTTTGTTAGACAGGCTAAAAAAATTTCCAGAAGAGTGAAAAAAACAAAAGGTTTTGAAATGAAATGTTTCATTTTCATATTAGTTTTAACAAAGTTTTTTTTTTTTTAAGTTCAAAAGGACAGTGTTTTGTTTCATGAAATATTATTTTATTTATGTATTCACTCTTTTCAAGTTGGCCAGAAAATAACGCCCCCCCCGAAAAATAAAATATCAATTATTCACACAGCTCTGCCCCTTGCTAAGGTATATATTTTTCCTTCTGAGACTTCTTGCAATTCTTTTCTTCCTCTGTCTAAAGAAGACTGGATAGAGCATCACTAGAGATGCACCAATACATCGGTCTAATATTGGATTGGTACCGATATAAAAAAAAGTTTGCTGTATCAGATATCGGCCCAATGGGGCCAATAAATGCCCGTGCTGTGCGTAGCCAGAGCAGCACGGAGCAGAGCCAGCAGCGTGAAGGGCTGCCTCCAGCTGGTAAAAATAAATCAGAAGGGCAGTGGGGAAGGAAGGGATGTGGGGGGCACATTAATGCCCCCTGCGGTGAGGTAGGGAGCAGAGGCAGGTGCTGCCCAGGGGGACAGGGACAGAGGATGGAGGTGTGGCTCATGGCGGGGGGTGGCTCCTGCCGCTGCTTGCACCCTGGGAGAGCGAGGGGGGTGCCTGGGGCTGGCGGTTGGTCTGGAGCCAGCGCTACATGGGGCTCTTCTCAGTGAGGGAGGGCTGGGCTCAGAGCGGGCACTGGCAGTGCTGGGAGGGGCTGCAGCCATCCCAAATTTCACCACTGTTCTGCTCCCAGCCCCGTGCCGCCAGGTGCAGCCTGGCTCCATATCCTGCCTCCGCCCACATGCTGGGAAGAGCCGAGGCTGCGCCAGGCAGCTGGTGAGTGGCAGCGAAACTTGGGGTGGCTGTAGCCCCCTCCCAGCATCCGCTCCGAGCCCACCCCTGCCAGAAGAGCCTTGGAGTAGGCACCGGTGGCACTGGGTGGGGGCTGCAGCGTGTGGGTGGAGGGACAGGGAGCCAGGCTGCACCTGGCAGTGTGGGGCTGGGAGTAGAGCGGTGGCCAAATCTGGGGTGGCTGCAGCTCCCTCCCAGCGCCACTGGTGTCCACTCCAAGCCCAGCTCCCACTGAGAAGAGTCATGCAATGCCAGTTCTAGCCCACACACCCGCGCACATCCAGGGGCACACCCCTCCCCCCCCAGGGGTGCAAGCAGCAGTGGGAACTGTCCCCTTCCCCCAGGAGTGGTGCCTTCCTCCTGTGCCCCTGTCCAACCTGGGCAGTGCCTGTCCCTGCCCCTTCCCTCCCGCACCGCGGGAGCATTAATCTGCCCCCACATGCCCCTTCCTTTCCACCACAACAGACTTACCACCTGGAGGTAGCTGTTTTGAATCGGTATCATCCAATATGCCTCCTTAAATATCAGCTATGGTATCAGCCCCCAAAAATCTCTATTGGTGCACCCCTACCGTCTTCATATGGTCATCAGAGATGTTACTAAAATATAAAGAAACCTTCTGTCAATCTTTTTCAAAGACAGGAATGGGAGCAGAATTGTTCCTTCTATCAACGAGAATTTAAAGAAACTTCACTGACACTATTGGTCCATAAGCTGACTATAAGCCAGTGTGTTTTTGTTGGGAAAAAGAAAGCCTACAGCATACTGGGTTGTATCAACAGGAGTGTCACTTGCAAGTCAAGCAAAGTGATGCTTCCTCTATTCAGTACTGATGAGGGCTCACTGCAGTGCTGTGTGCAGTTTGCCCCCCACCCTTAAGAAGGATGTGGACAGATTGGAAAGCAGCAAAAATGAATTAGGGCCCTAGGAAGCATGATATACAAAGACAGGCTGAAAGAGCTAGGGTTATTTAGTCTGGAGAAAAGAAGACTAGGGGGGAAGACTGTAACATTAATCTTCAAATACAAAAAAGGGTAATCAAAGAGAGGATGGAGAAAGACTTTTCTGTAGCCACAAAGGGACAGGACTACGACCAATGGCTCAAGCAGAAGCAGAGGAAATTTAGAAAGTTTCTCCTAATCTCCAACCTAACTATGACGGTGGTCAAGCACTGGAGCAGGCGACCTAGAGAAAAAGTTGTGGAATTTCCATCGTTGTAAATTTTCAAGAGCAGGTTAGACGGGTATTTGACTGGGATGGTTTAATCAGGGACAATCCTGCGTTAAGCAGAGCACTGGACTAGATGACCTCATGTAGTCCCTCCCAGTCTACGACTGATGAGGATTGCTTCTTTATGCAGGCCTGTGTTTCTTCACAGGTGGTAGGTCAAACAGATTTTGGCCTGGGAAGAGAATGCCTTGGCTGCAGAAAGCAGCATAACTCTCAGTGGAACAGAGACACACAGGTAGTGCCAGGGAACTGTCTATATTACCTGCTGTTATAAAATATCTGTGGATGGCAATTTATCTTTCAAGGGACAATAATTTTAAAAGCCTCTTATCTGTCAAGTTAAAACCACCTACTCATCATGGCAGCTCTAAGAATCAGACCATAACCTAATTCTCTGCATACCAAGTTACCAAACCAGCATGAAATTACAATTTATGAAACAGTCCTGACATTTTCTGCTCAACCAACATTCACACTCCCTATCCATGCTTTTGCATGCACAAAAGCTTGGCTTGAATTATATGCAATGCAGTAGAAAATTACTTTACTCCTTAGTAAATTTCTAATTTTCTTCAGATTACTATGGTTCAGTAGCTTCAGTGTGAACAAAACTAATTTTGCTTAGAGCATAGGCCCAGATCCTATTCTGTCCCTAAGATGTCTAAGCAGTTCTTTTGAGGCTTTTAGACATCTAAATCAGTAAGTGTGGTCTTATTCTAGTCAATACAGCAGCTGCTGGACTGCCTCTATTTAACCATGAAAAGATGCCCAGGTACCTAGAGTTTGGTTACTACACATGCTCAAAGGCAAACCAGACCTCAAACTGCATCTAAGCTCTGCCATGATTCATTCCATCTGGGAAACACAAGGTCTCTGTAAATCCCAGTTCCTTAGCAGGGGAATAACCACAGCGAAAGACTATTTGAAGCCGCGTTCATGCATGCAGCTCAGTGCCGATGCCAAGAACTAGAAGAGGAGGACTTACACCCATGTTGCCCAACAGCACTGTGGTCACACTACTACTGGAGGGCACCCCATGAAAGGGAAGGAGGGAGCCAGGGGTTCTGGCCCCTGCTCACAAAGATATTTATGCATTTTGCATTATATAGTCATTGAATAACATGCATCAAAAGCATTGCGAGCAGAGCCCAGGTCCCCCATTTCTTGGGCCCAGATTACTTCAGCAAAAGGCATGTGCATCCTTCCTCTCTCCCCACTCCTGCTCCACTTTTACACTGAAGTCAGTGCTG
>NW_005842280.1:243159-249442 GCF_000455745.1 Alligator sinensis | reverse complement strand
GTTCAGCAGATGTCTCCTCTCCGAGAGCTGATCTCTACAGGATAGAGCAGAGAGCATGAGGAGAGTTGTGCACTTCCCTGTGGTGGAACTAGATCACCCCGAGACAAAACAACTGTTTTTGGGGGCAAGCAGTTGGTAAATGGTCAGACTAGGAAGATTAGGATCCAGGCTATAATGGTTAGAGATTAAAAAGGTCAAATATATACATCAAGTCCTTCATCCTCTATGGCAAGGTGGACTTTCCCAGCTTCATTAAAAGGTTTATTTTAAAAGGTTTTTAAAAGTTTTAAGGTTTTACATTATACTTGATCTGAGCCTGCAAGAGACCTTAACCAAAAACCTGAAGAACCTTACATTTAAAATAATAAAATAGAAATGCACAAATTTCAACTCCAGCATGGCTTAAGGAGCTTAAGTCTCATTAGAAGTCAGTGGAACTTAGGCTTCAAAGAAATTTAGGAATAAGTTATAAACACTGCAGCCTGGTCTTGAAAGCTAAAACAAAGTTGTCTGATATGCTATTACCTATCCTGAAATGGTCATCAATGTTGCCAGCAAACACAGCTTCATAATCCTCAGGTCTTTTCAGGTTGGGGGGTTTCTCATCTGGATCAGAACCAAACTCTCCTTTGAAGCGCTTCTTGTTACTTACATCTATTTGTTTTTTGTTCCCTGATTCAAGAAGGCTGATGAAAATCTGCACCACCCGTAAGGCTGATTCGCGGAAGGGCACCACTATCAGTACCTGTGTGGACCAGAACAATTATAAAAAGGTTACTTGAAAAAGGGATGTCTTCTCTAGAGGAGGGAGGGATCCACCATGAATAAGCATATTTTTGCACTTCATTTTACGTAGTGCTGCTGCTCGCACTTCCCAACCATTCAATTAAATGTAGGCACCTCCCACAAATAAATTCCAAACCCGGCTACCATGCTTGCCAAATGACTGAACAGACAGGCTTGACCTAGTCTGACCCAAGACTAGGTCAGAAATGTGTTTTAAGGTGCCCTTTCACAGAAATGGGACTACCTGCTAGCTGCCCAAACCCCTTGTTACCAGTTAAGTATAAGCTACTCAGATGGAAAAAGGAAATGTAATACAAAGCAATAAGGGCCACTGATAAATTGTTTTACCAGGGATCGGGGTGGCTGCTTTGGGACAAAAGGTGTTACAAGTTAGCATACACCCCCAGTGCATCATGGAGATGGGGAATCGGAGGATTTACCACCATGGAGATACTTCTGTTCTCCTTGAGCAAGTAAATCCTCCCCCACACACATACACCTGTCATTGAGCTGCTTGGGTTTCCACTTGAGCCTAACTTTAGTTCCTGCAAAAGCTAAGTCACAAAGCACTCAAACTACTTACATATTAAACCTAAATAACATTGGCACAAGGAAAAGCCAAAATGGGGAGTTTTAAAGAGATGCATGGCATATTCCAGAACTCTCATGACAGTTCAACTTTGGACCTTTTAAATGAAGCTCCTTGCAAACTGAACCCATTATCCATCAATCGAGATTATAGATTACTGGCAAGCTCCCTATTAAAAGGACAATTTGACAAGACAGCTAGCACTGAATTAAGCCCCGCTGCCACTGAAAATGAAAAGCAGCTTTGCTTAAGCTTATTGGCTAGATTCACTATGTTCAATATAAAAGACTCCCTGCTGATTCTTAGCTGACACAGTGATAGAGCTATGCAATAAAAGCAAGGGAAATTTGCTACCAAGTTATACCACACCAGATATAACAAGAGCCTGAAGCACAGCATGACTTTCAGTTGCAACAGCCCTGAAGAAGCAGGGGAAGGAACTGGGGACTCATTAAATCTTGGAAGAAGAGCAATGGCTATATGGAGCAGTCCCTACAGGGCACAGGAATGACAAACAATTCTCAGAAGCCGCCTGCACAGATGTTGATCTCCAAAAGCACAGGCAACATCAGTTTTAGAGGTAGACATGAAGGTCCTTACAGTATTGCTAGTGCAGAAGCAGTGGGATCAGAATAAGGAAGAGAAGAGAAATCAAATCTCATGAAGGCACAAGAAAAACTCTTCCAGGTAAACAGCTCTCCATGGAATTAGTTTGACCACAAAACTTTCAAAGTTATCATTTCTCCTAGGCTACTTGCTTGTCAAACAGCTTCAAGACATGTTTAATGGGTCTGGAGAGATAAACCTGGGAGCATATTGACACCTTGGGGATAATGGCAGGAGAAACATCTGTATGGCAGAACAAATCGGACTGCAAAATATTATACTAATTAAGCCCTCTTACCTTTGGTCTAGTGAGCCCTTGATCCCTGAAATCATCACTGTCAGCTCCTGGCTTTTGGTCTCTTCGTTTGGCATTACTGCTGAGAACCTGGGCATTAGCCTTCAGGACATGATTCAGTGCATGTAGGCAGTAAGTCTGACGGATCTCTTCCCCATTCCCTAACGCAGTTCTTTCAGGGTAAAATAAGTCCTTGTACAAATTCATAATACAAAACAGTTCCCTTTGTAACAGTGTGAACAGGGAATCGCTTGGCTTATTTAGCATGGACAGGAGCTGGCAATTCACTTTTGGCCATGTGGAATCCAAAGGCTTGTGAAGATGAAGTTGTTTCAAATCCAGTTCTTTATCTGGCTTAAAAGTTTTCAACTTCTGTGTTATAGAAGAAAACACCAACTGGCCCAGTGTTGGCCACTGGAAGAAAAAGAAATCAAGCGTGTTGTAACCAACCATTTTGCAGTAAATGCCATGTTGCCATCACTGCTACTTTTAATAAGATAACAGATTAAGTTACTTTTTGTTTAAGCCAAAAGTGATGGATAGAGCAAAGATGAAACAGCCAGGTGCAAATTAAATAAAGCTCTAGCTTTTTCTAGCCTCTTGCCATTAAAAGTTACCACAAATCTGGGCTCTTTTGTACTACCATCCAATTTCCCCAATATATCTTGTACATCACTTTACACATCACCTATGCCTTAGTCCACACTTGCTTTGAGCCCTTCTACAACAAGAACAACAAAATCACAGTCTAGTGTTAGGCCCGCTCTACACATCACAGGTTTCCTTCGCTTTATGCTGTACATGCGTTCCTGGACAATGCTGTATAACTCAAATTTGCACAAAGAGAACCCACTTTACAATGTAACAAATAGGGATACGTTCCAAGACTGACTGTACTGACCCACCGACCCATTTCTAACACTTTTACAAGATAATTTTGGTACTCAACAACAGTAGACAGTACACACAAGCACAGGTTTAGAGATGTGAAGGCTGGGGGAAAAAAAAAACCCAGAAAAATTTGGGAAAAAGATTCCTCCCCACACCCCACCCCAAGGGCTTGCTTTTTTTTCTGAAAAATTGAAAGTGTTTTGAAAAATTAAAAAAAACCCAACCTCTTACAAAATATTTTCTTTAAGAATGATAAATGGAATGTTTAAGACAAGGTGTTCATACATTGCTACTCTTTTATGTTTTCTAAAAACTATGTAATAGGAAGACTTTTATGTAAGACTATCTACTACAGTCATTACAATTCCTGTACACCAAGGACAACCAGTACAGTACAACTCTCAAATGCAAGAGCAAGATGCATTTCTGCCCCTAGGGGGGCACTGCCATTTTCACAAGAGAAGGAAGGATTCAGTGCCTTCTTTGCTTGTGGACTTCTTCTATTGTTGACTTTTGATCTAGAGGTTGGTGGATCTGCTCCTATCCTCCTGCCTAGGCCTCAAAGGACTGGGAGTGGACACTGGCGTCTATTCATTCCTGTACAGATTAGAAACAAGCAGCTTATTGCTGTTGTTGCTCAAAAGCCTCAGGAAAGGAGACAGAGCAAGTCTAAAGATTTTGGAGTTGGAAGGAACCTGCCTCCTCTTGACCCTGTGACCTCAAGATCCACAGAAGTACAGAAGCAGCACAAAGGAGCTGAAAGAAAGTATACTTCTTTATTGGAGGGTAAGAGTTTAAATTTCTCTGAATTCGGTATATTAAACCATATTTTAGCTTCATTAGTATATTTTCATAACCTATGTAATTCATAATTGAATTCCTTCTAATCTGATGTTTTGTATCAAATCACTCAACCTTAGCAGTGAGGTGACGCCTGCAGGGCGGGGAAGTTGTTCACAGCTAACTCTGAGGAGGTCTCTCCTCCACCCACTACTAAATTTGTACATGCTGTAGCTTAGTGTTTATATATGCAAGCTAGCCGCTAAATTACATTTTTCTTTTTTCTCCCTCAATAAAATGGTGCGACTAACTTCTAGCATATGGAAGCATTTCCACACTGCAAGTTATTCTGAGAAGAAAAAAAAGGTGATTTGCAAATACTGTCAAATGAAAGATGCATTTCCAAATGCTACTAGGATGACCAAATACATCCTTGTATGTAAAAAGTGTCCTGCAGACATTAAAAAAATCCTTCATGGGTGTAAGTGAGGAGGAGGTAGATCATGATGATGAAAGCGCAAGTAGCTCTTTCCAATGTGCTCGATCCAGAAGTTCTCCTACTGCTGTTTCTTCTATACCATCAGCATCACAAAGGGTTGCCCAAGCAACACCCTCAAGTAACCAAATATTGCAACCAACTGTATGCAAAAGACTCTCAGTAGCTTCATTTCTAAAAATCCGAGGGGAGGGGGCGAGGGGGAAGGAATCGACCAAGCTCTTGCAAGAGCAATATATTCTTCTGGGACACCATTGTCAATAACTGAAAATACATAAAATACATACTAGCAGGAAGCTTTTAAATTACTAAGACCACCATGCCATTTGCCCAGCAGACATTCTTTGAGCAAGCCTCTTTTAGAGTCAGAATATGAACATGTAATGCAACCTGTGCAAGGAAAAGTCAGTGAAGCACTGTACGTACAGATGGATGGACAAACGTGTGGGGAGAAGAAATCATAAACTTTGTGATAACAACATCTCAACCAGTTTTTTACAGAAGCATTGAAACAGGAGAGAATAGGCAGAGTATATCAGTAGTAAAATATGTGAAGTCCTACAAAAGATTGGGAGTGGTAAAGTATTTGCTTTGCTGACTGACAATGAAAGTAACATTAAAGTCACGGTCTCCCTCCAGGACAAGGGAGGACTCCAGGACCTCCCACTCTGTCCAGTCAGGGGGATGGACCAAGATGGTTAAGGGCCCTAAGGCCTGCTGCACCAAGGTCCCTGCCCCGCTGGAGCTCAGCAACAGGTACAAACCTCTTGCAGCCCCAGCAGAGCCTGCTGAGTTGCCAGCTTCCGCAGGCAACACAGGCTCAACTGCAGCTACCGCCCCCGCTCTCCCCAAGACAAAACTCAAAGCGTTAGTTGTGGGAGACTCCATCCTGAGGGGGACTGAGGGGGTAACCTGCCACCTCAACCCCTTAGCCCGGGAAGTCTGCTGCTTCCCGGGGGCCCGCATCCGAGACACTGAGGAGAAGATCCCAGAGCTCCTCCAGCCCACAGACCACTATCCCATGCTCCTTATTCATGTGGGCACCAATGACACGGCTCGGAGCACTCCCAGTCGGGTCATGAGGCGCTACAGGGATTTGGGAGCGGGGCTAAAGGGCCTGGGAGCACAGGTGGTGTTTTCTTTGATTCTCCCAGCCTTGGGGTATGGGCTGAGGAGGGAGAGGAGGATCCAGGTAGTGAACTAAAGACTGCAGCACTGGTGTCATCGGGAAGGCTTTGGCTTCCATGACCACAGCCCGCTCTTTGGCGAGAGAGGCAGTGAGCTGCTGGGAAGGAACGGCCTCCATCTCTCTTCACTGGGGAGGAGGGCTCTTCTCAGCCAGACTGGCTGACCTGCTTCACCAGGCTTTAAACTAAGCCCACTGGGGGACGGGGGCACTACCACCCCTGCTGGCCCGCTGAGCAACCCTTGCAAAGCCAGCAGGCCAAGGCACTTAAGGGAGCCCACCCCTGCTCTAGCCCTGGTACAATCTGTAGGCAAGGCAAGAGCCCCCCAGGGGACACTTGCCTGCCTGTACACAAATGCCAGGAGCTTGGGGAATAAGCAGGAGGAACTCGTCCTCCTGCTTAAAAAAAAAAAGAATTACGACGTCATAGGGATAATGGAGACCTGGTGGGACTCCACCCATGACTGGTATATCTTTGAAAACTTCTGGCGCTCTGGTAAAGTGCCTAAAGACTGGAAGAAGGCCAATGTGGTACCTATCTTCAAGAAAGGGAGGAAAGTGGATCCAGCAAACTACAGGCCCATCAGCCTGACCTCTATCCCAGGGAAGGTCTTAGAAAAGTTTATTAAAGAGGCCATCCTTAAGGGACTGGCC
>NW_005842280.1:235684-243083 GCF_000455745.1 Alligator sinensis | reverse complement strand
TAATTGATGGAAGTCACTCATCGTGGTGTCCTGTGACCAGTGGGGTCCCCCAAGGCTCTGTCCTTGGACCCATATTGCTCAACATCTTCATTAATGATGTGGACATTGGAGTCAGAAGCGGACTGGCCAAGTTCACTGATGACACCAAACTCTGGGGCAAAGCATCCACACCCGAAGACAGGAGGGCGATCCAGGCTGACCTAGACAGGCTCAGCAAACGGGCGGACGAGAACCTGATGGTGTTTAACACTGAAAAATGCAAGGTTGTCCACCTTGGGAGGTAAAATCTGCAGCATCCTTATAGGCTCAGCAGTGCTACGCTGGCTAGCACTACGGAAGAAAGACTTGGAGGTCATCATTGACCACAAGATGAACATGAGCCTTCAATGCAATGCTGCGGCCAGTAAAGCAAGCAAAACGCTGGCTTGCATCCATAGATGCTTCTCAAGCAAATCCTGGGACGTCATTCTCCCCGTGTACTTGGCCTTGGTGAGGCTGCAGCTGGAGTACTGCGTCCAATTTTGGGCCCCACAATTCAAAAAGGATATGGAGAAGCTTGAGAGAGTCCAGAGAAGAGCCACACGCATGATCAGAGGTCAGGAAAACGGACCTTACAATGACAGGCTGAGAGCTATGGGGCTCTTTAGCCTAGAAAAGCGCAGGCTCAGGGGTGATCTGATGGACACCTGTAAGTGTTAGTAAAGTTCTCTTGCGCTTCATTGATGGACCAGGGAGAGGGGTAGGAGATAAGTTAGTGGGACACTTAGAAGCCATAATGGGGATGGCACCTACAGAGAGACGTGTCGCACACAACAAATGAGGGGCACAGATCCACAAATGAGACTATATTTTGATATGCATCACTCCCACAATGCACCACACAAAGCAGATGACTGTGAGCTTCCACCACACCAGTTACAAAAGAGTGAATTTACCTTGCAGATAATGAATTTTTTTTTTTTTTTTTTTTTAAACCAAAGAGTCCTTGCATAAGAGCAAATTTGCACATACAGAACCTGCATAATGCGAGGGAAACCTGTGCATGTTTTACACAATTAACTGGTTAACTGCAAAATTAATTTAGACTGGCTACATGTGCAAATTAACTAATCACACCTTAAGAAGCTTCATTCAGCTATAAAGTTAAAGTTAGAGCTGGAAAATGTGTAACAAGTTCATAGCTGGTTTCTATCCAGCTTTAAAATTTGAATGTGGAGCAAGAAGCTATACGCCTGTGGTTGGGGGCTCCTAGCTGTAGGGGTGCATCATAAGCTGCTGCATGATCCTGGGCTCCCTCTGCACCAGCAATAAGGTGTGCTTGGTTCTGACACTGGATCCCACAGTCACACCTCCAGCCATGCATATACAGTACAGCAAGAGGAGCGATTGTGTGAATCGCGTGAGATCCTATTATGCCCTCACCTAGAGGGGCCCTTAAACCACACCTACAGATTTCAGTAAGAGCATCCCAGAGGAGTTCCCTTTTGTCAGTGAGCTATGTTGGACTCACTTCATTGCCATCCCCCATACAAGATGCCCTAGTGAAAAATGTTTAGTTATAAAAACTTAAATCAGAGCATAGTGATTTGGGCCAGGGCTCTTTGGTTTTTTACTCTAATTCTTGCTTTGGATGCCACATGCCCAGGGTTAAAGCCCTGGATGAACCTGAGTTTCTGAAACTCTCTCTCTAGTCCATGGAGCAGGCAATTATTTGGGCTGGAGGGCCACTCAGAGAGTTTTGGTGTGGTGTTGCAGACCAAGTCAGAATCTTCATCCCTTTCTTTCCCCAACCTGCAACAGCTCACCAAAACTCCATGTTGTCACTGCCTGGTGATCCCAGGGTCTCCACAGAGACTGGCATGGGACCCACACAAGCAGAGCATGCTCAGGTGGACAGATGGGTTGGGGACACAAGTAGGTGGGGAGTGGTGTCTGGGAGTGGAATGGGCAGACAAGGCCAGGGCCAGGATCGCAGGGCGGTGACAGCGCGGGCCATGGCAGAGCCACAATCCACTGCCCGAGTGGACTGCAGATCTGCCCCATGCCTTGGCCCCCAGCCCTGCATTATCACTGCCCTGCAATTCCAGCCCTGGCCATCCTGCTCCCAAATGCTGCTTTCTGTCCTCTCATGGGGATGGGCACCATCCCATCTACCCAGCTAAGCGTGTCATGCCTGCACGGGTCCCAGGCTGGCCTCCATTGAGACCCCACCCACCCACTGTCTGGCACCCCCTAGAGGTGGGTGAAGGACAGATGGGACAGTATCCGGGGAGTCAGCTGCATGCCAGGGTGCAGTGGGTTGCATGCACCACTAGCTGCATGGACCGTGGTTTGGGCTGTACCCTGAGCCTGGGCCAGGCTGAGGGATCCACCACAGGCCAGATAAAATTCCTTGCTGGACCAGATCTTGCCCACCTTGAATCTAGTCTAGCCACCTTTCCTATCTTAAAATCCATAGAACAAGATCAAAGTTTCCAGCTGGATAATTCAAATGGTAATGACAGGATTTCAGCTCAGAGGCCTATCACAGAAATTGCTCGTCACCCCCCAACCCCACACCCCAAAAAATCAGACCTGGAACGGCTAATGTTACCCTCATCAAAACTCAACACCTTTACTGATTTCAATATACTACAAACTGGACCCTAAGGCCTAGATTCTCAGCTGTACTCACGTATATCAGTTGCAGGAACTGGTCTTTGATTTTGACTTTAGCTTGAGATAAACGAAGAATGAATTGTTGCTGGGATTTTATCTGAACACTGACAACACCAGTTCCACCACCCAATAAACATTCTGAATCTAGTCCAGTGCCAACTATGCAACTGTGGAATAATAATACATACAAAAGAACTAACTTTCACCAACAATCCAATTATGCTATAAACTCAGGACTAGGCAACAAGACAATATTACCTTCAACTGACTTGTAGTTTTAGAACATGCTGAAATGTTTTCTATTTCTTTTTCTTCCAGTTCTTTGTTCATATGTGCTCTATATGGATCTAGTTCCAAAAAAAAAATTAAAAAAAAAAAAAAACAAGAAGCATTATGATTAAAACTCTAATAGTATTTCTGAATGGGTTTTGCATGTTGAGTCAGACGTGATTTTTAAAGCCACACAAAGCAAGTCACTAGGAAGTAACAGACATTCTACTTGTACACAATATAAAATATTCTGTACATGAACTAAATTAAAATGCCACTATTGTATAAACAGAAAATCTTCCAAACAAACAAACAAACAAACAAAACACAACTGTAAATAAGGTTACAACATTTGATATAAGGTAAGGGAGAATATTCCAAATGTGTAGTAAATTATCTTAGAGTTTCATAGCAATGCCCATCATTTAATATCTCAGTTCCTTGCATATGAAATCAGTTGCCAATAGGATTGTCCTTAATGAGCTCATTTGCCTTTTAAATCTCTAAAAAAAAATTCTGGTATATGTGCAGTGCTTTTGGCTGATGCTGCGACTCCTGTTTGGGTTATGGTGGAAAAAAAATTAATCAAATGAGATTTTTTCAAGATTTCCCTAGAGGTGGATAGACAAGTCAGAGTCAATCTCCCTGCAAAGAACTCCAGGACTTCAAGGAGCTGATTTTCATTTAAGTTAAGCAAAGAATTGCAAAGCATAGCAAGAAGTCATGCAGGCACAGTGGCATGCACGATCACATGTATAGCTTCTCAAATTCAGAACCTGTGTAATGACCATATTTCACAGGACTGTTCACTGAATAAAGAAAATGCCCACTATATAAATAATCCTAGTGTCTATAACGGAATAGTGAGAACTTCCTGAGGTTATCCAGATCTAGATCCTTTTGCTTCCAAATTGTGGCAATGCTGTGGGTATCTTCCAAATGATGCAACTGAACAGGATATCAATAACAATATAGTACAGCCTCTCTTTTCCAGCTGAACTTGTTCTGGTAAGATACTACATTTTCACCTGTGAAGAATGCTACAGGCTAACACATGATACATATCATTAAATCCATACCAGTCAAAATATTAATTCACAGTAAAACTGAAAGACTAATTTATTGCACAATATCCATAAAATTATTTTTCTAACCCACGTACAAATACAGTACTGAATTCAATGAAGTTTAAAAAGAGAATAGTTTTACACAACAACAGTGGTTACCAGTTAGTAAAACTAAGTCACCATTCAAAGAACTGAGAGTTTGGCTAACTGAGCATGTCCTATAGATTTATTTCCTCCATTACTGGTTTTACAGACTCCAGAACTAGTCAGTCTCAGCAGTGGCATGTGTCATATATCCAAGACCATTCACTACCTCGTGATAAGAGCAGAAAAGAAATTTGTTCCCTGCCAACATGCATCCATGTCTGCTGCTGTTCTAGAAACTCTCATTTCTCCTCTTTGACTATAGGTGCAAACAAGCACTCAGAAGACCTGACTCAGGTCTAGACAGCTTGGTTTAAGCCACCTAAACCCGAGTCAGGATTGCCATGCGCAAACGTTTGTGCAGGCAGCTGGAAGCAGGTAAGTCCGGTAGGAGGATGGGAGGGGTGGTAAAAACAGCTCATCCCTGAAGCTTCAGAGAATGGTTGGGCTTTCTCAGCATCTGAGCTGTTTTGGGGACCCATCCAAGCATTCACTAGGCCAAGTTAACCCTTGCTAGCTCAGGTTAACCCCATGCCAATCTAAAGTTGGCTTTCATATGATGAGAACTAACATTAGATTTTTAGGGTGACCTAAGCCTTGCAAATGTTTGCACACCTAGGCATTTCTCTCTCCCTAAGCTCAGTTAGGATGATCAAAACATAATGCTTGTACACATCCAACATGTGCCTCATTCTGCATCTGAAAAACAGGAGGTTCCTGTTAAAATGCAAAGCAATGAGCACAAGCAATACTGCTGTGATAACAACAACAAACTGTTAAGTAATCATCAAGGATCTGGGTTTTCCGTTTCCCATGGAAAAACGGAGTAAACCGCAGATTTTACTTTCTACCAGAGGCAAACTGAGATTTCTCATTTTACAAGAGATACCCGAGGATTTTGCCATTTTGCAATGAGCTCCCTGCAGGCTGGCAGAGAGTGGGAGGAAGGCAGAGAGACAGGGGGTGCCAGGTGCACAGACATGCACGTGGCCGCAGGCAGATTGCAGAGCAGCTCCAGAGTTAAGTGGAAGAGAGAGGGAGCTGGGCAGGGCTGAGGCTGGGTGGGACTTGGGGCTGCAATGCACAGCTGCAGGGACCCAGTAGGGAGCAGGACGGAGCCATGAGTGGCTTGTCCAGGGGAGGGGAAGGGCGGCCTCCCCTGTTGCACTCACTCCTGGGGGCAGAGGGGACTTGTGCCCTCCAGATCTGTACCCAGGGCAGGTGCAGGCTGCAGGCTTCTGCTCTGCTTCCCTCCCCCAGGGCCACCGGAGCCACACAGGGGAGGGAAGCAGGGTGGCAGGGGACAGTGGAGCCACGTGGAGAAGCTGCTAGCTGCTGTTCCCTACTGCCCTGCTTTCCTCCCCCGAGGCCTCCGGAGCCCGGTGGACACAACCCGGTGCAGAAGGCAGCAGTGGAGCCACACAAGGATCTCCTTGCTGCTATTCATCACCCCCCGGCTGCCCCGGCAACATGCCTCTTATGTGCACACCTCAAAGCAGCAGGAGCTGGAGGCACATTGCCAGCAGCAGCTAGGAGATCCCCAGCCATGCCAGGTCATACCTGCTGGGCTCCGGAGGCTGTGGGGGGATGAAAGCAGGGCAGGAGCTCAAGCCCGCAGCCTGCGCCTGCCCCAGGTACAGATCTGGGGGGTGCAGAACCCCCTCCCCCCCGGGAGTCCGTGTGGTGGCGGGGAGCCAGCCCACCAGAGCCCGCAGCAGGGGGAAGCTGGGTTAGGGGGCCGTGGACCCGGGTCCATAGCTCTGGCAGCTGGGGGACCTGGGGCTGTGGGTGGGAGGCGAGGGGCACCAGCAAGGCCAGGGGAGCTGGGCTTTAATTCTAATCACTGATTTTGGGTTTTTTACCAGGGAATTAGGTTTTTTTTTTCAGGGAAAACCAGGATCCCTGGTCATAGTACAGCCCTTTGGTGCTTCCACACTATCAGAGGGCAGAGAGCATCTCAGATTTAGTGTCGCCTGCTGCTCTATGGAGGCAACCAAATGTCACCAAGGATGCTGCAAGCGTAGGGCTTCTCTCTTAGACCATGCCATTAAATGTTAAAGCCACATAACGTGAAATGGGAACAGAATATCTTCCACTGCCAACATGTGGTACATCACTGAAAAGACCAGAAGTATTCACATTACATACACAAGGTAGCATGGTACAGGAGTTCAGGTTTCACATCTCAACATTCCATAATGTTTGGGATGAGATTCTGGGCTCCGTTTCTTGGGGCACAGCATACAACTCACATCCCACTTTGTACCTTACCAACCCTGAGCTGGACAACTTCCCCTGTCCTCTCTCAGCTCGCCATGGCTGCCTTATGGGAAACAGAACTGCCAAGAATTTCACTGCATGCCCTAGCATACCTGGTACATCAGAATTTGTGAGGGCATCCTTAGGAAGCAGACTTTTGACTACCTTTCTCAGTAGCTGAACTAAGGAAATCCTCCCCCAACCACATAAAGGATGTTTAGGGGGAACTTTATGTGATTTTGGTCTTTTAACCCACTCTAAAGAAGCCAAAGCATGGGTAGAGAACCTCACTCTAACATATTCCCAATTTCAAGAAATGAAATGTGGACTGGGTTTAAGTTCTTAAAGTTCAAGCTAGCTTTGTTTGCTACCATCTTAGGAGCTAAGAATTCTCCTTGATGGTGTGAGAGAGCACATAAAGAACTGAATATTTTAGTCTCTCTTTGGGAGAAAGAATCTAAACATAAAAGTGTTCATGATAATTGGAAACCAATTAATATTTCACTAGGAACCCAGAAAACCAAAACAGAGAGAGATTGCTAATCTGTTGTAATTTTTTTTTAAAAACCACCTTGATGACTTTGAGGGGAATCAAAAGCAGGTACAAAAAGGAAAATAGTAAGAAAAAAAAAAAAAAAATCACATAGGAAAAAAGGGGAGGCTGAAAAATTACAAGCTAGAAATTCTAGAAAATTGGTAAAAGATGTGGAGAAGGCAGTGAAAAAAAAGAGTTGGCAGAGTTCAGAACATACATCAGGAACAAAAACAATTAACAGGGTATTGTTCTATTGCAGGGGTGGGCAAAATACGGCCTGCAGGCTGGATTCAGCCCATGAGACCATTCTATCTGGCCTGCAAGGACCCTAAAAAATTTAGAAAATTAATATTTCTCTGCCCTTGTTTCCTGTCAAAAATGACAGGAAGCAAGGGCAGTATGACCCAGGGGAAGCCCAGTGGGCTCCCACAACAGCAGGGCCTGCACAGCCCCACCCCCCACAGCC
>NW_005842280.1:232432-235591 GCF_000455745.1 Alligator sinensis | reverse complement strand
GGCCACGGGGCGGGGGAGGGGCCACTTTCCCCTGGGCTCCTTCCCGGTGTGGAGGAAAAAGTGGACCTTCCCTGTCCTGTGGCCAGCGCTTCGTGCTGCAGCTGCTCGCAGCCTGCGCAGGGCTGCCCTGAGCAGGCACAGGCAGGCTGAGAGTGGCTGCAGTGTGGGACGCCGGCCATGGGGCGGGCAAGAGGCTGCTTCCCCTCCTACCCCCTGCACTAAGCACCACCTTGTAACCCGACCCCACTGCCAGCCTGGGCCCCGTGTGGCTCCAGGCTTGCCTGTCAAGGTTGCGTGTGGCAACAGCGGCTACAGCCCCTCCCCACCTGCTGCACCAGGCACTGTTTGCCACGGCCACCTGTGGGCTGTCCAGCGCGTGCTCCAGACGGGCAGCAGCAGCCAACACTGCTCAGTATGGCATGTGGGGGGCTGCAGCTGCTGCCGCTGTGCGCAGCCCTGATGGGTGAGCCCGGAGCCAAGTTACAAGCTGGTGCTGAGTGTGGAGAAAAGCAGCCCTTCACTCGCCCTGTGGCCAGTGCCCCCCGCCGCCGCCGCCCGCCGCTCACGTGGGCGCGCCTCTGCCCCTGTGCCTGATCAGGACAGCCCCATGTGGGCTGCGAGCAGCTGCAGCAGGGAGCGCTGGCCATGAGGCAGGCAAGGAGCCACTTTTCCCTGCGCTCAGCACCAGCTTCTTCCCTGCCAGCGAGCAGGGAGTCGGGGCTGTGCACTGCCCCCTGCCTGTACCGTAGGGCTGGGGGGCACTGGGAGTGAGCAGGTGCGGGAGTCAGTGGGAGCACAGGGCCTGCACCAGTGTCACAGGGCCAGTGCCAGCAGGGCCTAGAGAAGGGTGACAGGAGTACAGGGTCCTGGCTGGCAGGGTCTCTATGGAGCCAGGCCAGCTCCCCCCTCTCCCTGCTGGTGCAGGCCAACCTGGCTCCCGCCCCTGCCAGCCTGTGCCCCACCGGTGCTGGCCCCGGGATATGGGACCAATGTCCCAATGTCTTAGGACCAAAGACATTGGGACATTGGTCCCAAGATGGTGACCAGGGGGCGGGGCACCTGTGAAGGGGCAGGGCTACACATGTGGCCCTCGACAGCGTGCCAGAACTGGGTAAGCGGCCCTCCACCCGAAATAATTGCCCCTGTTCTACTGCTACAGGGAAATGATAGAATTGTCAATAATGCAGAAGAATAGTCAATAATTATTTTTTGTTATCTGTATATTTACAAAAAAAGCTAGATAATGGATTTGTATCAGGAGTAGCCAACTTGTGTGGCCTGAGTGCTGCAAATGGCATGGACAGCCACTGTGTGTGGCACATGGTAGATCAAGGAAGGAATAGGAACCAGAGCATCAGAGAGGGCAGGGAGCACAGGGCAGGAAGCAGAAAAGATCAGGCAGGAAATATAGAATAGGGAGCAGAAAGCAAAGCAGAAGATTAGGTAGAGGAAGCAGACCAGAGCGGTACTCGGGAAGGATGAGGGGCTAATTTGTAGCACATCTACCAAAAAGGTTGCCACCAACTGGTTTATATCATGAGTTCTGTGCCTGAAGAGTTACACAATTATTAGTCAGCAAGTCTAGATAACTTGTACACAATCTGAACTTTAAGGAACTTTTAACAATGATTTTCAAGAAGTCTCAAAAGCCTAGGGGAACAGAAAAAGTTTGTAATGTGTCAATACTTGAAAAAGGTTGGGTGGGATAATTCACATAATTACTGGCCAGTCAGAGTGACCTCAGTGCTGGGCAAAATGATGGAAGTACTGCTAGAGTACTGGATTAATAAATAATTAAAGGAGAGTGATATCATTTGATGTCAGTCAGCATGGAAATGACATCTTTTGAGAAAGATGAGTTAGTTTTAATGAGATTAAAGGATTGGCTGATCAAAAGATAACAGTTTTGATAAAAACAGACTTGGCATATGCCAAGAGAGCCCAACCTTTTCATTAAGAAACATACAATATTACAAAAAGATGCACTTTATCACAAGTCATTTGGCAAACACTTCTTTGCCTGGCAGGCATGATGCATGGTCAGACTTTGAAGTCTGCCTCAACCACTGCTGGGCAGCAGCATATACAGCTATAAACAGAAAAAAACTGACTGCTGTTAGCCAGTCCCATAGTTAACAATTTCAGAGCTCTTATTAAACAGTCAACAAACTGACTCGCAGCTTGCTGATTGATTGATCGAGTCTGCTGGCCTTGTGATGGCTAAGGTAATTGTTCTGGAAGGAAGCAAAATGAGGGGCCAAAAGAACAAACTAACAGGCACACAATGCCATGCTAGTAGGACCATTAGTATTGCCATCAGTGGAAGATGGCAACAGGATTGAGCTATTTGTTGGTGCCATCCACAGACATCCTAAGTATAGCTCTATCTAATTAGAGTATTAAAGAGAAGGTAAAGTGATTTGATTACAGTTAATACCTACCCATGTGGAACACAGAAATTCTGTAACGGAGTGCTTTCTCTGGCAGACAAATATATAAAAATGATTTAATGGTTGGAAATTGAAACTAGACAAATCAAGACTTGAAACAAAGTGAAGGTTTGTTTGTTTTTTATCTTTAAAAAAACCCAGTAAGGGTTATTAGTTAGGGCTGTGTGAAACAGCGCCTTTTCATTTCAACGGAACAGCGTTTCGTTTAAAAACCGCTGTTCTGTTTCATCTCGCTGTTTTGACATTTTGCCCATAAGCTATAATGGGGAAACTCAAAACAGTCTGTAACTTTGTCATCATTTCTGGCCCGATTTGGAAGAAATGTGAAGGAATGATAGCCCCTTCCGAGGGCATGAAGCATGCCAAGTTTCAAGGAGATAGGCATAGGGGCTTGGGGGAAAACTGCACCTCAAGCTGCTGAGAAGCAAAACTCATGACATGGGTGACAGTGTGTGTGTGTTAAGGCGCAGTAGGGTGAAAGCTGCAGGGATGGTAGCCCCTGCGGAGGCCACGAAACCTGCCAGCTTTCAAGGAGATGGGTGCAGGGGCTTCTGAGTTCTAGGGCCCTGCACCTCTAGCTGCAGACAGGCAAAATTCGTAACATGGGTGCTTGTGGGACTGTGTCTGTCTTGCAGCATAGGGGGGTGAAAACTGCAGGCCTGCTAGGCACTGCTGCAGCCATGAAGCCTGCCAGCTGTCAAGGGGGTAG
>NW_005842280.1:217369-232385 GCF_000455745.1 Alligator sinensis | reverse complement strand
TGAGATGGGGGGGGGTCACTGTGTGTGTGGTTGTGTGTGTGTGTGTGTGTGTGTGTGTGTGTGTGTGTGTACGCACGCACGCACGCTAAGGTGCGCCCTCACTCAACTGACCCCAAGGCAAAAAGCAGGGCAGTTCAAACAATGCTGCCTTTTATGCAGTTTTTCAATCTCTCCCCCAAAGCACTGGGATTGGGAGAGACCTCAGGGAAAGATGGCAGTCACTGGGCAGCTACACAGTCAATAATGAGAGCACTCCTTCCCCACCACTTTCCCTTCCCTCTCCTCACTTTAGTTTGTGTTTCCTTGCAGGCAAGCCCAGCTTGAGCTTTGAAATGTTTCGACTTGCCTCATTTCGTTTCAAGGCTGTTTCAAAGCTCTCCGTTTCGTTTTGAGCTCGAAATGAGTCGAAACAGCATCAAAATGAAACTGCCAGCAAAATGTTGCACAGCCCTATTATTAATCACAAGAAAAAAAAGTTATAAAGGAATGTGGTAGATTTTTCAACACCAACAACCCGGGTTCTACACCAAGGCTGGATGTTTTTTTTAAAAAAAAGAAAAATCAATGAATCCTAACAAGTGTTATGCACAGAGCACTGTTACTGGAGTGCTGTGTGCAAGTACGAAAAGAAAAAGATACTCCCAAGACTGAATTAAAAGATGTACATCCACATTAGCTTCAACTATAACTTATGTAACTGGCTGAGTACAAACCGTATAAGGTACCACAAGAATTCAAATGCCCCAAGGAGTAAGCTATATAAATATAGAGAAACTGTTATGCACATTAAGACTGCAAACAGAAGAACCTGCTTTGGGGACAGCTCATTGAATACACACACGTGCACGCACACACCAAATTTTACCTTCAGAAACCTCTCGAGAAGAGCTGCTCTCTCTTTCAGCTGCACTGTAATCTCCACTCTCTTCTTCCATGAAATTGGTTTCCAGGCTAAATTCAGATTCATGTTTCACATCAGTGAACTCCTCAATTGCTCCATGTTTTGGGTCACCAGAGTTATCCGTTTCATCAGCTTGCTCCTGGCCAACTGCCTGCTTTATTGCGTCTTTAGCTGTGACTTATTGGAGATAGAAATAGGTTAGGTTCTCCTAGGAGAAATGTTCTGTACAGTTACCTGACTCTTACTGCTTAGATTTTAACACTAGTTCAGCTTTGTACTTATATTTTTCCAAGTACTCAAGCACTCCATTCTGAGCAAAGAACAGAAGGTTCATGTGTTACCTTCTGTCACCTCACATGCCAAATGTGACATGCAGCATATTGTGTTGCCTTCAGGATTATTTTAAAATAATACCTTTGGCAACCAGAATACCCATCTGCAAAACAGACACATTATTTTAAATGGGTAAAAGCTGCATAAAGCTGACACCTCTTTGCCAGGATTCTTTGCTGACCTCATAAATACAACTGTCTCCTTGCAAAGCAGAAAGTAGTATTTTCTCTAACAGGTAAATCCTGCCCCATCTTCTATGGCAGATCATGCCATGGGGGAAAGCATAGTTTAGAGCCTCCAGACTGCCCATGTGTAACAGAATCCAACAGCATGAGGATTCCCTGGATGGGAGGTCAGGAAAGGCTGGCTACTTGCCAGGGTACAAGAGAGTTGTGTCTCAACAACTGCATGCATCTAATAGTTGTTGCCACAGGAAAGTCGAGGCACAGAAGACGTGGTAACTACTTTCATCTCAAGCTCCACAGTCGCGCCCAAAGCAAATGCACCTCTAACAAGAAACCCAGCAGAGAGCCCAGCTGCTCTAGGATCCAGTATCACAGTCTGTTTGTACTTTATGATTCAAACATCACTAATAAATCTGAAAAAAATAAAACTACCTTCTTCCTGGCCCAGCACATCACTCTCATCATCTTCTTCATCTGTACCTCCAACTTCTTGAGGCCCTTCACTGTTTGTTTCTGCCTCACTTTCATCACCTTCTTCAGACTCATCTTCATCCTCCTCCTCCTCCTCCTCTTCAGCACCCGGAACAGTTTTTAACAAGGCCAGAAGCTTGTGATACTCTGAGACACGTTCTGGTTCATTCTCTGCATCACTCTCTGAACTCGATTGATCAGAATTCTCAGGCTAAAACACAAAACACTGGTCATTTACCATGCTCCTAAAAGCCCACAGGCTTACAGAAAGTACATATAAGCATAGTGACAGCATCTTCACTTAATGTGCATATTTAACCCAGCATCTCCCATTTTAAGTCTTGCTTTCCAGTTCTACTTTTGAACAGACTAGTATAGTTTCATTGCATCTCTGAAGTTCAACGAACTAAGACAGACCCCCCCACCCCCCGCCAAAAAAAATTCTAAAAGCATCCTAGCGTATTTAACTACAAAAATCCCATTAATTTTACTATAAATTGTGTGGCTCTCTCCCCCAAGTACTTCTGCAAATGTAATTCCCCTTCTCCAAGTGCAATCAGTACCATGTAAGCGCTGGAATGAAATTCAGAGAAGTTAAGAGTTCTGAAAAATGCAACTCTAGAAACAAAGCACTACTGTAAGCAAGAAACACTGGCAACAGATATTGGTACAATATTGCTTTCTTTTTGACTCTGTTCATGAGGTTCATATTAAATGAACTCTTGTTAGGAAACCTTCCTGTAAAGGAAGTCTGTGCACAGTACAAAAGGACAATCTGCCCAGATCAGAACACGAAAATTGTCTAGGAATAGAAGAGTTTGCACATTTAGACACCAATATCTCAACAGTGAACTCTTGTCACTGGGCTTTTAAATACTGACTCTAGGAGCATCTAATCCTGAAATGTTTTATCTCAGTGAACTTGCAGAGATTTGACCCTATCAATCTAACCCATGGTCAGGGAGAAGATGAGAATGTCTGCAGTCTACACAGGCAACAAATTCCACTAAACTGATATACAAAAAAGAAGCACACAGAGGGAGCATGAATAGAAACCTGCTCTAGTTTAGTCTACTTCACAACCAGAAGACACTGACTCAGAGCCAGATCCTAGTGTGTTGCCAAGAGAAACTAGAAGAGCAACTTATTTTTCCCCTCAAAGTTTTGAAGTCATCTCGTCCATTTGAAAAGTGATGAGAGCAAGGATTCCTCCTGATCAAAAAAACTAACCACCACCCCCCACAACCAAAAAAGAAAATTAAGTGCTACAGACCAGGGTAAGAAAAATGAGGATTGCTGTAGGTCTTCACTGAGAGGTGAAATATAATTTAGTGAAGAATGAAAATAATTTTTTTTACCCCATAATCTTGCGGATGTCACCAAGTTGGGGGGAGTAGGAGATACACTGGAGGGCAGGGCTAGGATTCAGAGGAACCTTGACAAACTGGAGGATTGGGCCAAAAGAAATCTCAAGGGGTTCAACAAGGACAAGTGCAAAGTCTTGCACTTAGGACGGAAGAATCCCATGCACCAGTACAGGCTTGGGACCAACTAGCTAAGCAACAGCTCTGCAGAAGAGGACCTGGGGTTTACACAGGACAAGAAGCTGGATAGAAGTCAAGCATGCCCTTGTTGTCAAGAAGGCTAACAGTATACTGGGATGCATTAGTAGAAGCGTTGCCAGCAGATGAAGAGAAGTAATTATTTTCCTCTATTCTGCACTGGTCAGGCCACATCTGGAGTATTGTGTCCAGTTTTGGATCTCCAACTACAAAAAGGATGTGGACAAGTTGGAAGAGCCCAATGGAGGGCAACAGAAATGGTTAGGATGCTGGGGTACATGATTTCTGAGGAGAGGCTGAGGGAACTGGGCTTATTTAGTCTGGAGAAGAGAAGACTGAGAGGGAATTTAATAGCAGCCTTCAACTACCTGAAGGGGGGTTTCAAAGAGGATGAAGCTAGACTGTTCTCGCTGGTGGCAGATGGCAGAACAAAGAACAATGGTCTCAAGTTGCAGCAAGGGAAATTTAAGTTGGATATTAGGAAAAACTCTCTCACTAGGAGGGTGGTGAAGCACTGGAAAGAGCTACCTAGCGAGGCTGTGGAATCTCCATCCTTGGGGTTTTTTAAGGCCCAGCTTGATAAAGCCCCGGATGGAATGATCTAGTTGGGGATGACCTTCTGAAGTCCCTCCCGACCCTAATTTTCTATGATTCTATAATGGGCAACGGTCACCAAGGTAAAGTGAAAGGAATGTCCTGAGGTTTGTATAACTCATTTATTTTTAACACTCAAGTTTAGAAGTCTAATGGATTGGTCATCATTATTGCTGAATGAAATGCAAGATATTAAAACACTAAGCTTGGGCAGTTTCCATTCAGTGTCACTGCCTGGCTCTCTTGACTTCATACACAGCTGTAAGTCTTGGACTGCAAACTTTGTTTTTGTTTGATTTTAAACATTTTCTTCCATGTTCCCTAGCTGCTTTTAACACAACTGAAAAATTCTGGAACGAGGTTTTTATCTGCAATTTACCCTGAGAGCTAAAATAACTTCATCCTGTCTGACAGTTTTCATTATATCTGTATAATTTGTATAACAGCAATACAAAAGGAGAATATGAAAAACAATTAGAGTATGTTACCAGTTCACAAATTTGAGTGACTTCTCTTCCAGAAACCCTGAAGAAATAAACAGAAATCAATTTCAGCTTTCAATGAGTGCTAGGGAAAAGGGAGTAATCTATATTATCCAAAAGAATGTAAGGACTTTGTTATACCTTACACCGTGAGCGGCAGAAATGTTGATGGGTTAGTGCTAGCTCAATTTTGGAGCCGTCACGTATTTAGGCCAGCAGGGGCCTGGAGGACTAGAAAAAAAGAATCTCCTCTCCCATTACAGACTTGCCCCCTGCCCCCCAGTTTCCCCCTGCCTACTTGTAGCTGCCCAGATGTCTGTCCCAGGGGAGCAGGTAGGGAAGGGTTAACCTGCCAGGCTATCCCTGCAGCTGAGCTGCTGCACTGGTTGGGCAGGTAGGTTAACCCTTCTCTACTAGGAAAGACAGAGCAAGGGCAGCCACAAGTGAGCACAGCGGTGGGGGCAGTAGGGATAGTGAGCAGGGATCTGAGATACTGGAAAGGGTAGGAGGACAGTAAGCTTTATCCAAGCCAGAAGGCGAGGGTAGAGTGGCTATACCATAGCGAAACAGGAGCTGGGTAACATGGATCAGAGATAACACCAGTGGTTCTCAAACTGACAGATTGGGCACCACTAATGTAAAATGATACAACCGTAAGTACCACCAGAAAATTTTTCAGTTCAATCTTAAGTATCACCAGCATATTTTTGTCATAAAGTAATTATGATAAATCCATTAACACATACCACCGACAGGGCTGTCTGCATACTACAGCTTGGGAATTGCTGCCCTAGAGTGGTATAACTTTGAGCCATAATAACGAGTGCTTAAAACAAGTTTCAGGTGTTAATGTGCAGACAATCCAGGGGTTATGAGCTCCAGGAGCCACCCAAAATTACCACGCAAGAAGGCCCTCAGTCTCCCTGCAACTAAAACCAAGTTTGGAGGCTGAAGCTGTGCCAGGGGTGAAGTGAGCCATTCAAGAGAAGGCCCCAATAGTGACTGTGAATGACAGGTTTGGGCCAATTGGTTCAGGTGACCAGGCATCATATGATGGCAGCACAGGAAAACGATAGAAAAGTCAGGCTTTGAGGGACCTCCAGATGTCAACCAGGCCAAACCCCTGCCTGAGGCAGGATCATCCCTACCCCAACCCACAACCTAAACTCTACATAAAACCACTGTCAACAAATCTTACTATAAACCAGTCAACCAATATCATTTCTACATCTGTCTCATGAGAAGGAAGAGGTTGGCTTTAGCACTTCTGTACTGTCAGATACGCAAGAACGAAAAGTGAAATTATTAGAAACGTCTTGAATTTTGTGTTGTGAAACTTGATCACTACCACTGTCCATAATAGATGGTAGCAACAGCCCTCGAAACCCAATCGTTTTCCTTCTCAAGAGAAGAGTTCCTAGAGCACTTCTCAGCCTTTTTTTCTGATTTTTCTGGATCTCCCTCTCACACATAACTGCTACCAGTGAATGCTCCAGTATTCATAACCAGTCCCCAGGGAAATAACCTGATGCCCACCGCAGGGAGATGACCTCTGATGGGCATGACCTCATGTCTACCCCCCGGCTGTTGGGAGCCTGACCCAGGCAGGGCGAGCAAGACCCGGCAGCACCAGGGCAGTGGTAGCGAGTAGGTCCATGGCTATGGAGCCGGACGACTTGGCCTGGAGTTGCTGTGCCCGCCTCGCCCCAGCCAGGCTGCTGGAAGGGCGCCGGCCGCTGCCCGGGGGGAAAGGGGGATTGCAGACTGACGTCACTGCTAGTGCCGATGACGCACTAAACCCACGGGTGGGTCCCACTCACGCGTCGCGGACCGGGTGCTGCTCCCCGAAGTCGCGGAGGTGCCTCTTCTGCCGTTTGCTGAGGCCGGCTAACGCCGGGCCGCCCCCCCGCCGCTTCCCCATGCCGGCCCCAGCCTGGCAACAGCAGGAGAAGAGAGGCACATGCGTCTGCCAGGCGCTTTACGGCTGCTGCGCGACAACGAAGGGGGGCGGGGTTCTCGAGCGCTCGCGTCATGCGCGACGGAGTTCCGAGAGAACTGACGTCAGCCCGGCCCTGCTGTGCCGTCACCCCCGCCCCCCAGCCGGGCCGGAGAGCTTGTGCGTCCCCGCGCGGCCGCCAGGGGCGCAGCGCACGGCCACTTCCTCAGCCCGCGTTGTCTCTGCAAGGCTCCCGGGCCAGCCCCGCGGCCACAGACCCGCCCGCCACCGCCTCTTCCCGGGCAGGACGTCGGTGTGGTACGGGCAGAAGGCCTGCAGCAAGCAGCCTGCGCCAGCGCTCAAAATAGGCGGGCTTGAGGGGCTGAGCCCCCGGGCTGCCCCCCCAGGAGACGGCGTGGGACTTCAACCCTGGGCGGCCCCCTTACGTTGAGACCGGAGCCACCAGTGTGCCAGGTCTTAAATATAAAACGATCCTATTGGAAGCCCAAAATTATCATATTTGCTGAAAAACGACTGTGCCCATGCAAATAAGTCTCTTATTGACTTTCTGTTGCTCACCGACTCTCCGGTGAGTGAGTGACAACTGGGTCACCAAAGTTGAAGCTTGTCTTTTATTTCGACGCAAGCCAGCATAAGAAAGTGCTGACGGCAAACTGGAGAGTGACTTGTATTTTCTATATGCTGTATCAGTTAACTGCCTCAAAAATGATCGTACCTTTTGAACGCTTTTACCATTATCAATCATACATGGTACAAGAGTTGGAGTTAGGGTACAAGTAGGATGATTAGCGTACACCTGGCAACACTAGGAATGACCCTTCCTGACACAGTAAACCAGCCTGGGGCATGCTCCGAACTGCTGGGGCTGTGCCGCTGCCACTGTTGGGGGTATCCTGGCTGGTTCATGTAGAGCTAGCTTGGGTGTCTCTGCAGTAGTGGGATCAGGGCTGCCGCTGTCTAAATTTATGGATAGTCCATTAAAAAAAAAAAGGCTTTAAATCCTAGTCTGTAAAATCCATTAGATAAAATTGAGCCATTTCTAAAAAAAAAGTTTCAAAATCATTAACTTGATTGAAGATGTGCCATCAGAATGAGGCTGGATGCAAGTGTTATGGACAGAGCAGAGCAGTGCCACCTTGTGTTTCACAGTGCAGACAGAAGTGCAGCTCCCAGCTGTAACTCAGAGCCTTTTCTGCCATTACCCCAGGACCAAAGAGAAGTTCATTGTTGGCTCCAGGGGAAGGGAAATCTAGCTGTGGGCTGGGAGCCTGCTGCCAGGTTCCCACAACAATGGCCATGGCTCTCTGCCAGTGCTCACTGTTGTCATAATGGGAGGGACGAAAGGCAGCAAAGGGAGCTTGTTCTTGGGGCTCCCCAGCTGGTGCTGAAGGGTGGGGTGGGTGAATTGGAGCTCCCCCTCCCCTCTGGGGAGCTACAATACACCTGCCCCACCCTCGGGGGGGGGGCTGAAACCACCCCAAACTGAACTTCCTCCACTCCCTTTCCCTCTTCCCATTCTGAAAACAGTGACAGCCTGGGAGCTCTGCAGACACAAGTTACAAAAGACACTGTATTTTTAAATGCCTTCATCTGATACCTCATGCAATGAGGGGTCAGATTTTCACTTGATAGGCCATTTTTGAAGTTGTTTGCAGCCATGCATTTGTATTTGGTCACAGCTGAAACTGCTTTCTCTGGCCAGATTGGACGAAAATTGTCACTTCTGTCTGCACCCTGAGCTGGAACGCAACTTGGTGCCCTATAGGGAGTACGAGGCTTCGTGGTCTCATCCTTTTGGTAGCCACATACTGCTGCTGCATCCTGTCTGCCATTGCCTGCTATAACAGCTGCTCACCACAAAGGTAGGCAGGGTCTAGATCCTGCTGTTTGCGGGTTACTTTTGGCTAGCACAGGTGGTAGAACCCCCAGACAGCAGCCATGGGTGAGCCTCCCTTCCAGAAAAGTGAGCTAGGTGGTAGCTCCCCATGTTTGGTTTGCTGACTGAGATTATTAATTATTTGAGTTTCACTTAATGATTAATGGCTAAGGTTTTCTCCAAGGTCATGCGTTTATCCCTTTCCCCCCCCCCCACCCCCCGTAATAAACCCTGTTTTAGTTGAACATTGCTTGTGAGTAGAGTTTTGTTCACTTCAGAACACTCAGTTAAAATGTATTTTCCTGTGTTTCTGTGTGGGACTCGAGGCACCCAAGTGTTAAACTTCTAAATTTGAACTCAGCCCTTCTTACTGCCATCCAGGGCCTGGCAGAAAACAATACATAAAACGTATGTCAGTTCAAAAGGTTGGCTGTCAGTAAAAAGTTTGCAGATTGTCAGTAAAAAAAAAGAAAATTGGGGGGTTGGCAACCCTGAGTGGTATCGAACCTTCATTGGCCCATGGACAACAATACCAAGCAAATAACATGCCACAGGCAAAATTGTATCTTACTTTCCCTGTTGACCTTGGTTTTAACTTTATAATCCCTGCAGTCATGAGCAGTATCAGCAATATGTCACCCTGTGAGCTGTGGGTTGGGTGCCACTGCTCTACGCTATGCTGTAGTAGAGACTGATCCTCAGCATAATAGACATTGTACCTACTAATGCAGCTTGTTCTGGCCTGTGCTTGTAAAACCAAGTTTAGCAGTTTATTTGTACTGATTATTGATATTTAGCTAATTGTCACATAACATATCAGGAATTACTTTGATTCTCTATGCAGTTCTTGAACATGACATCAGGACATCTCATTCCTGAAGGGGGTTATAGAGTTCACCATCCAGGGATTCTGGAGGAGAAATACCTCTGGTCCTCAGAATGGAAATACAAATGGAGAATCCCAAATGGGATTAGGCATGAGATGGACACCAAACTGCTCAGACCAAGCAAAATACTGGCAATTCCAGATATGGGCAGAAATTCAGGTGCATAGGGAACATTACTGGCAGGTATGTTAAGGATTTCAGTTTTGGATTTAGGTGTCTAAACTATGCCAAAATCCCATGTTTCTGGCTGATCTTACCCTTGTTGACTGAATGTTTCATGGTATTAGACAGGGGTGTCTGTCTGTCCCAGGAGAGAGGATTTCTGAGTCATATAAATATTCATCCTAATGAACTGGTATACAATAAGAACTGAAAACTTTCATTCACTTGCAAAAAGCAACTTGGCTTAAGATAAGCATAAGGCAATTAGTACAGCATCTGCATTTAATGGACTCTATGGCCACTTCCAGACATGCAGGGGCATGTGCTTGCAGCGGCATAAATTTCCACAATGCACGTCCCTACGTGTGAGCTTTGCTGCAAGACAAATTGTCCTGCAGCAGGCAAACTGCCCTTGCCCAGCTCCTCCTAGCTCTTCAACCAGGGAGAGCTAGATGCTAGGGTCAACACTGATGCTGGTCCCAGCAGTCTTACCTGGTGGCCTGGAGCAGCAGGGGCACAGGTCGGGCAGCATGGAGGCCTGGACAGCAGCCAGAGCATTGCTCTGGACAGCCTATCCTCTGTGCGTACTGATGCATGCTTGTTATGTATGTGTTGCGCTGCTTTTTCTTCTGGGTGGTTTGGGGAGGAGGAGGTTGTTTTTGTTTTGGGGGATTTTTGCTACCAGAAATCCTGGTAGCAAATTTTGGCCACGTACTGCAAATTTGCAGCACGGAGCACGTTTTAATGTTTTCTGTGTGCAGTTTGTGACACCACAAACATCCTGCCCCTGCATGTCTGCATGTGGCCTATTTGTTGTTTCAGTGAGATTTAACTATCATTAAAACAGCACATCTTCAAATTGTTACTGCTTGGGCACAAAAAACTCACCTAAACCAGGCCTCTAATGACATTTGTTGTTAAATCAGTTCTTTTCTGTTTTCTCTGTGTTGGATTATTTGGAGAAACAGAGTTCCCAAAGGACTAGTGACTAATCTTAGTGCAATGAAAATGGTTCTAAGAACAGCTATTCTCCCTGAAGGCAATCTTACTGCTCTCCCAAATATGGAGTGAGTATTGGTACAGCTACTCCCATAGAAATCCTATCCTCTTAGGAGGAAGAGAAGAAAAACTGTTTTGTATTTGAGTTATAAACCTGCTCTCATGCAATTTACACTGTGTCATTTATGTCAAACTCATTAATTTTTGTGACCATTTTACAAAGAGAGAGAGAAAATTAATGAGAGGGAAATAAATTCTCTCCCTGTATTAAGGGGTGATACTCAGCTGATTGCACCAGGGCCTGTAGATGGCTGCTGTGTATTGTGTTGTTGCAATACAGCCTGTACTCACTGTTGTGTGGCTAGTTTTCTCCAGAATTTTTTTCCATGATTGACCAAACTGTGATAGATATATAAATAGCACAGTGCAGAGTTGGTCAGTGGTTTCATGCTTTCCACTTCTTCCAGGAAACCATGATGACTTTTAACTTGACAGAAACATCAGTATAAGGACAATATGCAGAGTTTTAAGTACAGGATCAGTGTAATTAGGCAGACAGAAGGGATTCTGACAACCTGCTGTTCTGTTCCCTATACTAGCATTTTGTGCTTCCAAAGTTTTAACCACAGTGCTTTTATTAATAAAGTCTTTTTCCACATAAATTTAAAATTCAGATTGGGCAAGTATCTAGGGTACAGGCAAGATAGTACTGTTATTCCCTGGAGCTCTGCCTTGCCCTCTGGAAGTTTTTAATCAAAAAAGCCTCTGTATTTTATAGGTCTGAATCAAACCATCATACCTCTGGTAATGGGAATACTCAGTTCATTCTGATCCTCATTTACATCTAAAAGAAGAAATAATCTTTAAGGTAGTCTGGCTAAAGGACATGATCTGCTGAAGGCTTATTAACATAAGCGTCACAAGTGGGCTACTCACGTAAAGGTTACTCAAATAAAAACGATCCAAGCAAGAGCATCTTGCAGGACTTGGAACATGGATTTAATCTTTATACTGAAAAAAGCTGTGTGTGGCCTAGAAAAAAGGCACTAAGGCGGGTGGAGAAGAGACAGAGAACACATACCCACATGTTAGTAACCACAGCACTCACCAGGCGGTTTACCAGTTGAACCGGGGGGCGGGTAGATGACCAACCCGCCTTACGGACAGGCCGGGGATGAAAGGGACACTGACTCAGTTGGAAGATAGTAAAATTGTACTTAACGTTTACTTACAGTAAGATTTCAACAGTGGTTACACAACAAAACGACAGTGGTGAAGCAGTAGTTAAAGATGACAGGTAGGAGATAGCAATTGCTTTTTCCGATGTACGTGCGGATGGAGAGCTCACTATTTGGTGAAATAATAGCCAGAGTGTGACTATTAGTATGACTATTTGTATGACTATTCGGCCATGGGGACACGGATTCCTGGACAGGGTGATCAGTCCTATCCGAGGGCCTGTGTGGAACCCGGGACCCTGCGCTTTAACGCGCTGTCCCTTTTATAAACTCCTCAGCCAATCAGAGGAGGCTGCTGATTTACAGTTAAGAGAGTGTGTCTGCTGGCCAGGCAGCCATGCTTCTCCTGCAGCTCCTGGTTCGTTAAGGCTGTCTGATCACGAGCTGGTCAGCATCATGATCATGAGCTCTTCACACGCTGAACATGACCTGCTCTCGTGTTCTGCATTGGTCTGGCATGTGGGCTGAGCGTTTGGTCACCTTTTCTACTCAGACACCACAAAGACCATTCTTCACCAAAAAAGGCAACACAAAACAGTTTTCTTTATCTTGTCAATATCAAATCCCCTTAAATGTTGCAATATTTAGGTGATCAAAGGTTCATGCTTATACAAAAGGTATCCCAAAGGATGCAGTAACCAGTTTAAAAAGTTCAGATTCTTTTACTGGCTTGCATTCGGTGCTGGCTCAAAATTCTTATTTGCTTAATTGAGATGCATGACCATGGAATATACAGTGACAATTAGCTGTCCTGCAATCTATTTATGCTTTCTCTCCTGTATGATGTGTGCCAGCAGACCAGCCTTCTACTCATAGCAAGGAGGAGGACAGCAAACCATAGGACGGATTACCTTAATTTACACTATCTTATTACTGAAATTAAAAGCAAGCTTTTTTTAATATGAAAGAAATTAGATTCAAAGCTTTCACCTCTTACATCACCCATTCCTATTCAGATCAACATTCATAAAACCAGGTCATTACTTTCTGAGATCTTTTAGGCCATTCAAAAGAAAGTGGTTTCAATCCTCCATGCAAAGATGATTACTAGTCCAGTTCCAAGGAAATAAATTAATAACCCCAAATAGTTTTAGGATAATGTACCTAAAGCTATGCAAAGGTATTTTTAATAAGAAAGAAACATCAGAAGCCATGTTTGAAAGTTTACCCCCATCTTTTCATGGCATTCTCAGTAACGAGATAAAGGAGTGATGTACAAGGAGACTGAATTATCCATTCAGATCCATATAGCTAGGCTCTCAAAAAAAGGGGTGGAAATGCAGCATTAATAACAGTGGGAAAATATGCTGCAATAGTAGCCAGTAGCAACTGCCAGCAAGTGTCCTTATATAGGGGCAAACAAAGACCTAACAGAGGCTGATGAGCAGGGATCCTGGTTTTCTCTGATTAAAAAAAAAACAATTTTTGGTTTTAAAAAAAGTAACCCCAAAACCACATTTTTCCGTGATTAAAATGAAACCCCACTATATCTATATAGCAGCCAGTCCTGAGCTGCATGACTCCAAGACAGCATTTTTCCCAGATTCACAGCATTCCAGGCTACAAAGGGCTGCCAGGAACAGGATGCAAGGGGTGCTGCATGCATGTGCATGCCTGCACACATGCACATGGCCAGGAAATACAGCTGGGAAGCATGGAGAGCAGATCAAGGCCCCCATGGTGAGGGAGGGAGGGGGGTCAGGGGCTGGCGGTACTGCCCAGCCAGGGTGGTGCATGGGGCCAGGACAAGGAGCAGGACAGGGCCACAGGTGGCTCTTCCAGCGGATGGTGGACATGTCCCCCCCCCGGCAGATTTGTGTGTGGGGAAGGGGTAGATGTGGGCTGCCTGCTGTGGGCTTGGGGCTCCCTGCCCTGCAGAGTTGTTCCCCCTGCTGCTGCTGGGCAGGCAAGAGGTGCACAACCAGTGTGGGGCTCCCAGGGGAAAGTCAGCAGGGCAGGGAGCCCCAAGGCTGCAGCAGGCAGCCCACATCTGCCCCCATCTCCACTCCGCTTGAGTCTGGTCCAGCCATGCCGGCAGCTGGGGCGGGGTGGGGCATGTGTCCCACCTTCCTCTTTTGAAAAGGTAGAGACCCTATTCCTACCCCTGTGCTAGGGCTTATGCGGCCCTTGACTCCTCTGCCTCTGGTCCTCTGCCCTAGCCCTTTGCAAAAACAGGGCCCAGGTGCTGCCAATCCCAAATCCACCACACGGGCTCTCATTCCCTTCATGAACTGCTCAGAGGCCTGCCACTCAACTTTCTATTGCATTCCCCTGGCCTGCCTCTTGCAACACTGCTCCTGCTTTCTGCCTGTAGCAGGGGTGAGTCCCTGTTAAACAGGGCCCTTAGACTCTCATAGTATATTATAGTATACATTTCACATTACTGCAAACTGAATTCATGCTGCCTATCCTAATCCAAGATTTTGCTCAAAAGTTCAACTGCAAAGTAACCAAAGAACACAGATGTTGAAGTCCAGATGTTTATACGAGTAAGGGTTGCAAGATTATACCAAATATACTTCTTACTGAAGTATAATGATCCTCCAAGCCCAAAGGGTGACAATCCCAATGTGGATCAAAGGGGGCAAGCGTGCTCAAAAGCCCTCATGGCTCACCAAAAGCATCCAGGAACGTCTCAAAGCTAAAAAGGAGGTGTACACCCAATGGAAGGGAGGGGCCATCACCAAGGAGGATTATACTTCCATTGCTCGAGATTGTAGGGGGGGCTGTTAGGAAGGCTAAAGTGGAGACAGAACTGGGATTAGCAACCTGGATCAAGGATAACAAGAAGTCCTTTTTTAACTACATATCGAGTAAAAAGAAGGTACCAGGCAATGTGGGGCCTCTGCAGGACACGCTAGGAAATCTGGTGGTCACACCAGACGACAAAGCTAATCTCTTTAACAATTTCTTTGCCTCCATTTTTCTAAGCAGGGACCGGGTCACCCCCCCCACCGGGATCCCAGACAGACCCAGGGGAGGCACAGCCAGGCCCAGGGTCACTGAGGACCTAGTCAGGGAACTTCTGGTGGGACTAGACGTATTCAAATCAGCAGGTCCTGACAATCTCCACCCTAGAGTGCTGAGGGAATTAGCAGAGGTCTTTGCGGGACCCCTGGCATGCCTTTACGAACAATCATGGTGCTCTGGTGAGCTGCCAGAGGACTGGAAAAGGGCCAGTGTGGTCCCCATTTTCAAAAAAGGGAGGAAGGAGGACCCAGGAAACTATAGTCTTATCTTGGTCCTGGGGAAGCTCTTCGAGAAAATTATCCATGAGCACATCTGCGAGGGACCAGCAGGGGAGATTATGTTTACAGGCAACCAACATGGGTTCATTAGAGGCAGGTCCTGTCAGACCAACCTGGTGGC
>NW_005842280.1:214334-217024 GCF_000455745.1 Alligator sinensis | reverse complement strand
TGCAAGGTACTGCACCTGGGGAGGAAGAACCAGCAGCATACCTACAGGCTGGGGAACTCCCTTCTCATCAGCACAGAGGCAGAAAAGGATCTTGGAGTCATTATCAATTCCAAGATGAACACAGGCCAACAGTGTGGGGACGCAGTCAGGAAGGCTAATCGCACCTTGTCATGTATCCACAGATGCATCACAAGCAGGTCAAAGGAGGTGAGCCTCCCCCTCTATGCGACACTGGTCAGGCCACAGTTGGAGTACTGCATCCATTTCTGGGCACCACACTTCAGGAGGGATGTGGCCAGCATCGAGAGGGTCCAGAGGAGGGCCACCCACATGATCAGGGGGCAGCAAGGCAGGATCTACGTGGTGAGGCTACAGGACCTGAACCTGTTTAGCCTCCACAAGAGAAGGCTGTGAGGGAATCTGGTGGCCGTCTGTAAACTGGCCAAGGGGGACCAGCAGGCAATGGGAGAGTCCCTGTTCCCCTGAGCACTACCAGGAGTAACAAGGAATAACAACCATAAGTTAACTAAGAGTAGATTCAGGCTAGACATCAGGAGGCACTACTTCACAGTCAGGGCGGCCAGGATCTGGAACCAGCTTCCAAGGGAAGTGGTGCTGGCTCCTACCCTGGGGGTCTTCAAAAGGAGGCTAGACAGTCACCTCGCTGGGGGCATTTGACCCCGGCACTCTTTCCTGCCATAGCAGGGGGTCAGACTTGATGATCTGCTCAGGTCCCTTCTGACCCTACCAACTATGAAACTATGATACTATGAAACTATAACGCAGAAACAAAATGTTAGGTATTGCCTTTTTGACCTTCAAACAGGAGAATAGAATGAGTCATACTTTAGCCTGGAGGTTCTCAGCTTTTATAAACCCAAGGCACTCCTCCTTAGACATCAGAGAACCCCTCAGAACATGCCAGTTCTTGGCTTTCACTCATTTTTTGACTGTGTAAAAATAATAGAGGAATCTATCTGTTGCAAAGAACTCAAAAAGACCATAAAAAGTCAGAATGGCTTTGGCGCTCTGGATTCCTGTTTGGAAAGTCTGGATTTATTTTGTGAATAATAATAATAATTTTGTTTGTACACTTTTAACAGTGCTAATATTTTGTGGCACCCCACAGCCCACTTAAAAAGATCTCACACCTCTGGGTGCCATGGCACCAGCTTGAGAGTCCTTGCTTTAGCCTATTCCCCACACCTCTTGAAACAAGCCCCACACTTTCTCATTTTCTGTATTTAAAGTGGTGTTCGCTTATTCCTACTAAGTAAAAGTGTATTTCTGTCCTAATCTTGTTTCAAATGCTAGGTCAATACACACAGCACTTGAAAAATTCATATTTGTTCAGAATGTAATAAATCCTCAGTTAGTGCCTACATCCTGCTATTGTAGAAAAAAAAAATGTTATAATAGCCTTACCATTGTTTCTATGATCTATGATTAAAATACCTTTTTAAAGTTAATCTTAAATCAAATTCTTGCTGTAAGAGTATATAAGACCGAGTTTATAATAATATTGTATATTAAATTATACTACCAGAGTGCAAACAGAAAACAAAATTCCTTTTTCTGTCGGTTTGCAATTCCCTCTGAGGAAAAATTAAATTCAGTCTTAGCATCTTAAGTAACATTGACTCTACATTTTCCATATCAGCTACAAGTGCTAGTGCATTATTTCTTTTCTGCCTTAGGAGACATCAATCTCTCCCTATTTACTGCATAAGAAGCCTAGATGTCAAATTCTATGTCTTCAGAACCCTCCCAGGGCCAGATACTGAGTTGAAAGCATCTAAACTGGCTTTCTGAATTTTGCCCAGTATCAAAGTGTTTTATATTTTCCTCCAAGCTCATTTATCTTTGTCAATTGTAACTCCTTCACAAAAGACAAAAGTAAGGCAAATTATAGGAAGAATTTAATTTAGTGAAGTTAAATGTCTTTTTAAAAATAAAACTGACAGAAAACAAACATGGTTTAGTGATTTTAATCAGTGCATTGAGACATTTTCATGTCTTAAAAACTGACCTTAATCCTTGTGTAAGAATCCTATATTCCATGTATCCTGAAGTACATCAAAAGGACTTAAATCAGTAACTCGGGTTTTTAATAATTTGGTTATTAGCCACAGATGGTACAATCCAGTATTTGAATCCACTATGTCAAATACTAAAAACAAGGAAATATCAATTGGCAAAAGCATGCTTCTTGTTCCAATGACTGCAACAGGTTACTTACATTTTTTAAATTATATTCCTGTATATTACTTGTAGGACCTGGAATATAGTATAGGTTCCATGAGGGGAGGCCCTGGTCAGGGTCACCAATGGTGTTTTGTTTGCAGGATCAGGACTTTGATTTCTAATGACAAATTCATTTTCTCTTTGTTAGGCAAAACATCACTTTTGTCCTCTCTGTAGACAAAGGAAACAAGCAAACTATATAGCAGCGGTGAGGCAATAAATGGAAAATTAAACTTTTTCATATAGAAGATTGTTAAATTATTCAATAACCATAACCTTGCAGATAATGAAAGTGGCCTATTGATGTTGGAAACAAGATTACACACAAATCCCTCTCTGTGTAGGGCAGGAACTGCCAGAATTAGGTTTGCCCATGAAACCTTAATTTAGGCGCATGGTGTAAGAGCATACCATGCATGGAATAGCTGAGCCATTATTCAGCATTT
>NW_005842280.1:212310-214303 GCF_000455745.1 Alligator sinensis | reverse complement strand
CCTGCTGTTCAATTTCTGGGCCTGTGATTTACTCCATGGTATGCTCTGAAAACAGGTTAATTGATTTCTTCCTGTGTTTTTCTTTGGTGTTCATCATATAGTCCATGAGCCCTTCAATTCATGGGCTCTCAGTAGCAGCAGTGCAGCCATCCAACAGCTGTGGTAACCGCTATTTTTGCACTCCTCCCTAAGTGGGAGCCTAGGCCTAATACCCTGGTCACCACCCACCTTCTTACACTGTTGCCCAAAGCAGCCTAAAACTGCAATCACTGGAAAGTTCCAGCTTGGCAGATGCAATCTTCAGATAAATTTGGTGTTAAATCCAAGTCTGAGCATACATAAACATTTGGGTGGATTTTCACCATGATGGCAAAAAGCACATTCCTGACACAAAGGCTGCCCCCCTGTGAAAGCTTGGGAGTGCTAGATTAGTTCAAAGAAAAGGTCCTTGGAATTTTAATAGGGCAGGGGTTTTCAACCTTTTTTGGTTGGTGTACCCCCGACAGCCACTCAAGAAGCAGCGTCCCCCTGGCCTGTGGACAAGCAGTGTGGGGGGGGGCACGGAGGGAGGGGGAGTGTGTTCCCCCTGCCCCTTCACCCCCCCACCGGCAAAACTGGAAGTGCTGCTGGCGAAACTGGAAGTGCCTCCGCTTCTCCATGCCACTGCTGGATATCCACTGAGGTCTTCCCAAGTACCTCCAGGGGTATGCGTACTTGACAACCTCTGTAATAGGGAATAATCAACATATTCCTCTAGTCTTGTTCTCAGAAACAGCTAAACTAACTTGGAAGAAATTGTCTTACCAAAAAAAATCAGCCTTAGGCAGATATCCATCCAGCCTGGAAAACTTAAGTCTAGACTGTTAAAGGTGGATAGTACAACTGAAAATAAGGTCTTTATTTCATAGACTTTAGGGCTGGAAGGGACCTTGGAAGATCGTCGAGTCCAGCCCCCTGCCCAAGGGGCAGGAAGTCAGCTGGGGTCATGGGATCCCAGCAAGATAAGCATCCATTTTTTTCTTGAAGGTGTTCAATGTAGGTGTTTGAACCACCTCCAATGGCAGGATATTCCAGACCTTGGGGGCTCAGACAGTAAAGAAATTCTTCCTTATGTCCAGCCTGAAATGGTCTTGCAGTAGTTTATAACCATTCCACCTTTTCATCCTTTGGGGCGTTCTGGTGAACAAACATTCCCCCAGATACTGGTGGTCACCCCTGATAAACTAATAGGTGGCCATCAGATCACCCCTGAGCCTGCGCTTTTCCAGGCTAAAGAACCCCATAGCTCTCAGCCTGTCGCCATAAGGTCTGTTTTCCTGACCTCTGATCATGTGCATGGCTCTTCTCTGAACTCTCTCAAGCTTCCCAACATCCTTTTTGAATTGTGGGGCCCAAAACTGGACATAGTACTCCAGCTGTGGCCTCACCAAGGCCAAGTACAACGGGAGAATGATGTCCTGGGATTTGCTTGAGAAGCAACTATGGATGCAAGCCATTGTTTTGCTTGCTTTACTAGCCGCAGCATTGCATTGAAGGCTCATGTTCAATGATGCTTGTGGTCAATGATGACCCCCAAGTCTCTTTTTTCCGTAGTGCTAGCCAGCATAGCACTGCCGAGCCTATAAGGATGCTGCAGGGTTTTCCTCCCAAGGTGGAGAACCTTGCATTTTTCAGTGTTAAACACCATCAGGTTCTCGTCCACCCATTTGCTGAGCCTGTCTAGGTCAGCCTGGATCGCCTTCCTGGCTTCAGGTGTGAATGCTTTGCCCCAGAGTTTGGTGTCATTGGCGAACCTGGCCAGTCCGCTTCTGACTCCAATGTCCACATCATTAATGAAGATGTTGAACAATATGGGTCCAAGGACAGAGCCTTGGGGGACCCCACTGGTCACAGGGCATCATGATGATTGACTTCTGTCAATTACCACCCTCTGGGTCTGACCACGGAGCCAATTTCCCAGCCAGTGGATCGTGGTGGGCCCAAGGCCACAATT
>NW_005842280.1:201894-210872 GCF_000455745.1 Alligator sinensis | reverse complement strand
GGGGAGACCTTGTTTCCCCTAGCGCCCCCCGGGATAACAAGGAATAATGGCCACAAGTTGTTGGAGAGTAGGTTTAGATTAGACATCTGTAGGAACTACTTCACAGTTAGGGTGGCTAGGATCTGGAACCAACTTCCAAGGGAAGTGGTGCTGGCTCCTACCCTGGGGGTCTTTAAGAAGCGGCTCGATGCCTTCCTGGCTGGGGTCACTTGAGCCCAGTTTTCCTCCTGCCCAGGCAGGGGGTCGGACTTGAAGATCTACAGGGTCCCTTCCGAACCTACTTCTATGATTCTATGATATCTGAAAAAGGACTTTTTATTGTCCTTGATACTTGAAGTTAGTTGGAGTTCAGTTGCAGCCTTGGCTTTCCTGGTTTGCTCCCTGCAGGACTGGACCAGTGCAAAATATTTCTCCCTGGAGGGGAATCCCGTCCTCTATCCTTTGTAGGCCTTTCTTTTTAGCTTCAGGAGGTCTGCTAGATCCCTGGAGAGCCAGGGTGGGTGCTGTGCCCTCTTGCTGCCTTTCCTCCAAGATGGACTAGAATTAGCTTGTGCATTGAGGACCGCTCCCTTGAGGAGCAACCACTCTTCCTGAACTCCCCTCCCCCTGGGGTCGTGGTCCCTTAGGGCCTCACTGACAAGCCTCCTGAAATTGTCAAAGCCGGCTTTCCTGAAGTCAAGGACTTCAGTGTTGCTGACTTGCCAGCTTTATGGTGGATGGTGAAGGTAATCAGCTCGTGGTCACTGTCACCCAGCTTCCCATCAATCACTAGGTCACCGATTAGGTCATCCCCAGTAGCTAGTACCAGGTTGAGCAATGCTTTACCTCTCGTTGGCCCGTAGACTTCTTGAGTCAGGTAGAGGTCATTCACGCATGATAGGAAGCTTTGCGACCACTTGGATTTTGCTGAGTGATCTTCCCACGAGATGTCTGGGTAGTTGAAATCACTCATGACAACCATGGTCCTGGAGCATGCAGCCTCAGCCAGTTCCCGGGTGAACTCCTAGTCAAGGTCTTGACTTTGGGTGGGAGGTCAGTAGTAGACTCCCACCGTTGTGTCCCCTGTGCCGTGTTCCCCACGGATTTTAACCCAGAGGGTCTCCAGTTGTCCTCCCTGGTCACCAACATCAGCTTGCAGAAATGCATAGCTTTCCTTAACATAGAGAGCTACACCCCCGCCTCTTTTATCTACTTGAACTCTCCTGTACAGGGTATAGCTGTCTATACCCATGGTCCAGTCATGGGTGGAATCCCACCAGGTCTCTGTTATCCCTATGACATTGTAATTATTTGTGTTAAGCAGGAGGACGAGTTCCTCCTGCTTATTCCCCAAGCTCCTGGCATTTGTATACAGGCAGGCACATGTCCCCTTGGGGGCTCTTGCCTTGCCCACAGATTGTACCATAATGATCCTAGGGCCATTATTGTTGCATTTGAATTCACAGTTGTTGATGTAAGTTGGTTCATACATTGTGCGATTTACTAAAAGTAAATTTACTTTTGTAACTAGAATACATCTCATCAATTCACTGATGCAATGCACAGTTGATAGATTTCATCAGTCCAATGAACTGCTGCATTCCTACATCAGAAATAAAGACAACGATGCTAAAAACGTAAAAAAAACTTTACTAAACAAAGATCTAGCAATAGACCAGAAGAGGCCAGGCATGCTGTGTGGGGATGCGCTCTTCGCCACCAGCACAGCACTGGCTGACTCTATCGCAGGGGCTCTGTGTCATGTGCCTGCAGCTCTGCACTTGCAGCAGGGAAGCCCAACGCTGGACTCCATGGGGAAGCAGGGGGTGGGGCTCCCTCCACTTCCAGCAGAGTGCAGGGACCTGCACAGCAGGGGGTGGGGGAGTCAGCAAACACCAGCACGGGGCTTCCCCCACTGCGAATGCTGGTGCTGCAGGCAGGCAGGCAGTGCGAAGCCGCACCCCACTAGGTGCCTGCACTGGGCATGAGCGCCCTGACCTCCCTGCTTACTGCTGCTGCCAGGCAGCAGGGGCTGCATGCCATGTGAGGAGTGTGTGGGAGTCATACACCCTGCCACCCTCCCTGACATCTCACATACCCACACCCTGCCCCCACAAACCCCATTAACATATACATACTCCCCAGGCCTCTCACAACCCCCCACTACCCACCGACACAATATAAAAAAGTGACACTTTATTTTTGGGTTATTATACAATCCCTTCTATATACAGTACACAAATGCAAGTCATGACAAATATTTTTTGTAATAAAATTAAAATATGTTATAGTAGATTTGACTTCTAGTGTATGATTTGTTTTTCTTCTGGTTCTAAGATGGCAAACCCCCCCTCCCAAAAGGAGTAATGGTGGGGGGGCCAGCAAGGGGTGGGACTTCCAGTGGCAAAGATCAGGGGTTGAGGGGAGGACTTCTGGTCCCAAGTGGCAACTAGGGGCAGCTGTCAAGGGGTGGGGATACCTATGTGGCCCCCAACAGCTCGCCAAAACTTAAGTGGCCTGTGACAGAGCACCTTTGGTGCCTGCCACTTTAAGGCTTAGATCAGGCAGCAGGGCAGCCGGGAGGTGCAGCACAGCCTGATGAGGCAGTCACATGACTGCAGGAGAGCCTTGTAATTGGAGGAGGGGGCAGAGCAGCCTCCATTTTAACCCAGGCCCTCAGAGCTGAGCCAGTAGTCTGCTGCTGGCAGCCGGAAGGATGTCATCTGGCTAAGCAGCTGCTCAGAACATCCTTGGACATAATGGCAGGAGCTATGGGGATGGCAGAAGGCTCCTGATCCTGGGTATGACCAAAAAGTATACCCTGCTGGGGAAGGATGTCCTGGTGGGACTGCCCGTGGTGGGGAAGTTCCCTAGAAATGACAGGCCAGCTGCCTCTCCAGGGAAAGGCGGATAGGGGTGCCTTATAACCCCAGCCCCCACATCCTGGTGGGTTACCCAGTGATGGGGACAGGCACAGGGGCCAGGCATGTCTTCAGACACCTGAGCCCCATGGGGTGTGAGACCCTGGTGGCCCCAGTGAGGTGGCAGTTGAGTATGGGGGCCAGGCACGCCTAGGGAGAGGCACCTACGCCCCTAGGATATAAGACCAAGTGGCCCCAGAGAGAGGGGGCAGAAGTACATGTTGAGGCCTGCATAGAGTAGGGTGCGTGCTGGCAACCTGAAGTGCTGTGCATGAAGGGTGTAGAGTAGGGTCTGCCCAGGAGGACCTGAAGTGCTGCACAGGGGGTGTGCTTATTAGGATTGCAGGGCCGACCTGAAGTGCAGCACAATGGGCCAACCCCCCACAAGTGTTGATCTAAGAAGGAGGCCCTGGTGAGAGGGCCTCCTTCCACCCTTAGTGGAAGGGTGTCAGTTGAAGCCCCAGGGAGGAGGCAGAAAGGCCAAGCTAAGTCCATGTTTGGGTCAGAGGGAGACCCCAGTAAGCCCTCAGACATTGTGAGGCTGAGTTTGGGTCATCAGATTAAGAACTGCCCACTGCAAGCTCCAGTGGGGAGTGAGAGTCCCATGTGAGACTCTGGAGCTTGGGTCATAGTGTGGCATCCATATTACAACAGTGCGTCATTGGTGAGGCATGGGACACGGTACAGGGAAGGTCAGAGGCATGTATATTGACCTAGGTGTTGGGGCATTAAGATGGGTGGCCTCCCGCTTATTACATTGAGTTTATTAAACAGCAAGTTGTGGCAGGAAAGACTGGGTGGACTGCTCCTTGGACAGGTGGGCAGGCGAGCACTGAGTTTTGGCCCTGAGACCCCCCTGTCACATGGCCCTCTACCCAAAATAATTGTATGCCCCTGTCCTAAGGTCTGCCCCAGTAAATGGCAGTTCTTAAGTTCTCAAAGTCCTTGGAGAAGCCACCGTCTGCAGGCAGAGTTGTGCCTACACTGGTTTTTCTGCTGCTAGAGGTGCATATACTATGGGGTGTAATATTTTTCACATAAGGCTTAACTGCCTTCTGCAAAGGTAGATTTTTAATGCTTCTATTAAAACCTTCACAATTTTTCTTTTTCTCAATTTGTCCTGAAATCTGATCCTCTTTTCCTGCTACATTCTATGAATTGCAACCTTGTGATAACTGTAATTTTTGCCTAACACTGATGCTTACATTTCACCTGTTAGCTGCATGGTAACAGGCAGAAGTGAGCACAGAAGTACAACTTCAAAAATGAACTTCAGGGTTTTACTTTCCAAGTGGCTCACATGCTAATTTTGATTCTTACGGGAATTGAAAAATACCACATTATCTTCAACTGCAATTTCTTTGCAGCTTCTTCCCACAAAGTCATACAGATACATTTATTTTAATTGTAAATTTGTTTACCAAGGAATGCCAGTGCTCTGTCGAGTACAGAGGTATCAGCTGAAATAGTATCACAGTTGACAGGTGTTTTAGCATATAAGTATTATTTCATAGTTGCATATAAGAACTATTGCCCCCATTTTTCAACTGCTGTTAATAGCTGTTCATGAGTGACTTTTGAAAACCTTGAATTTATGAAAAATTGTATTTTTCTATATGTAAACTGTTGTCACTGTATGGGCCCTGCAGACATCACTTTCAAGTACCTAGAATGTGGCTGTATATGATATTCAGCAGTCTTTCTGTCAGTATTCCCAAATCAATATAGCTATGGTGGGGCAAGCTGTTGTCTATTCTGCCTGTGATGAATACAATAACTATTGTCTGATAAATACCTGCTTCAAACTTTCCTCTTGATTTCATCCCAAACCAGATCTTAAGTGCTAGTAATTTAAAGGGTTTTTCTTTATATATACTTAGTATTGTCAGTTAACCAAAAATATGGAACTGCTCCTCTGTATGTTTCAGGTTTTTTCTCCTATAACCACACTTTATGTTAATCCAGCGACTGAACTATGGCAGTCTGTAGGCTGGATTGTCTGGATTCTGTGCTTTGTCCTACCAGGCCTTTGGTGTGTGACTTGGGGCAACTCATTTTAACTTCTCCTTTGAAGGGTTTTGATATCTTCACATAAAAGTGGATACAGAACATTACAAAACCCAATTATCAAATGTAACAGATACTTGCATTCTCTCAGATCTGTTGTATGATATTGGGGGAGAGCAATCCAATTTAGTAGATCTTTACACATAAACAAGCTGGATCTTTTATTTGGAGATAGAAAGTCTTTGTTGGTTAGATAAGAGACAAAAGTAGTGGCTGGATGGCTTTGGTTTACTATGTAAGCATCCTGTTTTTACAGCAGTAGCTATCTTAACCAAAGCTGTTAAGTGAAATTCGGAGATATGTTGCCTTTTATTTATAGATTGCATCACTTGCATGTATAACCTGAATACTTTGTTACGCTAGGTGGCTGAACTATAGCTTGCAACCTTCATGTGGCTTGTAAGCACTCTAAAGATGGTGGTCTCTGAAGATGGAGGCAGAAAAATAAAAGCATTCTTTCTCTCTCATTTTCTTCAGTTCATGCTTATTATTTATTCTAAGAAGTCATTTAACCACAAAGTATTTGAACTGGGAATCTGTGCACACATCATTGACTTCGGGGCATTAACATCTCAAAAGTTGTGTCCTGCAGTACCCTGTTGTCAAGATTTTGGTTTGCAAATAGAAGGATTAGGGAGTTTGGTCTCCCCTACTCTAGTACCCATAGGCTTTAAAAGAGATCAGGGATGTCATATCAGTGCACTGTCAAAATAAAAGACAGTTCCTGTCTAAGGAATTTATAATGAGACAAAAAGCATAAGAAGTATTGGCCTCATTTAAAGATGGAAAGCTAAAGCATTTAGATCAAGTGTTCTGCCCATGGCTACACATAAAATCTGTAGGAGGATGGGAATTGAGTCCTGATTTTTTTTAATTGCTTTGCACAGCCTTATAGGAAAGGTTACCTGTTCATATATTGAGTTGCATACAACTTTGAAATACACATATTTATTTTACAAGAAATAATTAAGTATTGATAACTGAATTTGACATGACCAAGTCTGAATATTAGTCTTGAGATAAATCAAGCTTTTCTCTAGATTTTCTTTTTATAATGTGCTCTTTTAACCTACTTTTGTGCCCAGACATGAGCTGTCATGTGATTAAATTCAGTCAGCAGTAATCTTTGGTCATTAGCAGTGCAGCTTCCTCAGTCTGTTAGTTATGTCAATTTTTGGAGGTTTGCTATTCATTCAGATTATTTTCAGTGGGGTCTTTTTGTTTTCTGAGAACAAAGCTAAGCTATATATTGTCAGTTTTTTCCCTGTCATATAGTAACAGGGCATTTTGATAATAGGACCTTCAGTTTGATGCATGATCTTTTCTTTTTCCCGTTAAAAAAGATGGAGGAGGATTCAGAGATACAAGCGGAACAGTCTGACTGCTACTGAAAGTGCAGAAGTGATGGAAACGGAAAGCAAGCAAGTTGCTATGATCAAATAACTTAAAGCAGGCCTTGCCTAAGTTTTTGTTCAGGGTGGGCCACTTAATAGGTAAAACATCAGGCTAGGGGCCACATAAAATGAATCTGTAATATGATACCCTATGTCCAATAGATGCAACGTAATAAGCTTTACATATACAGTTACAATCCAGCATTGTTGCTTAATCCAATCTTGAGTGGGATTTTATGCAATTGATTTTTCTTGCTGAAAAAACATGTCCTTCTAGTTCATGTAGCTCAGCGTCTCCAAAACATTGAGCAGCCTGTATCCATTCATGGTCTAGGGAAACTCCCTGTGGGCTTACTAAACCCATTATAAAGGACACTGGCTATCCTTAACAGAGATCACGAGCAAGGTTGTCAGTCAGGTACTACTGAACAGGATTGTTACAACATCCTCAGTCATCTAGTTCTGTTGAAGACAGCCAAGGCCTGTTGCGGGCCATGCACAAAGCACTGCAGGCTGTAAGTGTCCCGCGGGCCAACTTTGGGAACCTGTGACTTAAAATCTGTATGTTTTGCATTAGTTACTTAGGTTATAGGTGACAGGTTAAATGATGAATCACTTAACTGATAAACCCAGTAATAACCAGTTAGTTTACCAGTTATTGTTTAGTGTGGGGTAGGGCACAGTCTGGCAGGGAAAGGCTGGGAAGGGAAACCCTGAAGTGCCCTAGCAGGAACCAGGAGGTGGCAGGGAGGGACAGGGATGAGGGGGACTAGTACCCATAGTTTATGAGGTTAAAGAGGAAAATAGGTGAACCCATGACTCATCAATTAAGCAATTAACTGCTCTTTCACAGGTCTCCCTCCCTCCCAGGATGGGGCTTCACAAGGCCTGTGTTGTCTGCCTAGGTTTACCACTGTCTCCCTCTCCCCCACTCTAAAGAGCTCTGGGAGTGGCTCCCAGCAGCCTGTACACAAGCTTCTGTGTTAACCGTTTAACCAATATAATTAGAGGACGTTAAACAGATAATTTTTGTAATGATATTTACAGCTCTGAAACTGAGCTAGGTAAACTTCTTTGCTTGTTAGGAGAAAATAAAAGCACAAACTCATTAGGGATGTTGAAGCACTAGAGCAGGAGTATGATAGAGAAGGGAACCTGCTGACCATTGAAGTTTAGGAGTGTGCTGCACAGGACACTACTATGGCAGAGATTCTTCCAGATGGAGGATTTTTTCCACAAAATAATCTCTCTCATAAACAGCAAAGCCAACGAAGGAAGGGTCTTACAATCAGACTAATGCAGAGAACCTGCTCTCTATCACATGGGCCCACCAAGGAACCAGAAGTGTTATTATCAGGCTATTTTCCAAATGTGGGGGAAAGAAGCACCAATTACATGACTTGATTTGCCTAAAAGCAAAAAGGTGGTCTGTAAAAAGGCTGGGATTAGCAGTCAAAACATTTTTACTTTTGTTTTTCTTGAACTAATCTCTCTGCAAAGAGATTCTAACTTGAAGGGCCAGAATGTCTTAAGTTTGTGTGTGCATCCATAAAGGCTCTCTATTTATATACTTTCCTTGTGATTCCACAACTTGTAAAATATACCCTTGACCCGCTGATGCCTTCAGACAGACTTAATAAAAACAATATATATATTTTAAAGTAACCTAGCTTTATACATTATTGCATGGCTGCAAAGTTCAGCTTAATAAAATCTTTAAATAGACTCATTGCTATAGTTTTTTCTATCCTAGTATTTTCTATGATGCCCATTATTTAGTTTCTCATGCCTACTGTAGTAAAGGTGCCTGAAATACTGAATTGTCCATAACTGTTGGCTGTTTTCATAAAAGAATAATTCTATTTTACTGAAGAAACACTAAGAAATAATTTAGTAAATGTTGTCACAAAATGAAAGGCAAGAATTGAGACCAGTAACTTAATGTTCAAGTTTAAACCTTCACTTGAATACCCTAATAATGAATCAGTCCTAGAAGAGAGTTAGCTTTTCTTCAGTTTGTACTAAATGCATTAAATTGTACATGTTCATAGATCCATAGATTCATAGATGTTAGGGTCGGAAGGGACCTCAATAGATCGAGTCCGATCCCCTGCATAGGCAGGAAAGAGGGCTGGGTCTAGATGACCCCAGCTAGATGCTTATCTAACCTCCTCTTGAAGACCCCCAGGGTAGGGGAGAGCCCCACCTCCCTTGGGAGCCCGTTCCAGACCTTGGCCACTCTAACTGTGAAGTTCTTCCTAATGTCCAGTCTAAATCTGCTCTCTGCTAGCTTATGGCCATTATTTCTTGTAACCCCCGGGGGTGCCTTGGTGAATAAAACCTCACCAATTCCCTTCTGTGCCCCGGTGATGAACTTATAGGCAGCCACAAGGTCGCCTCTCAACCTTCTCTTGCGGAGGCTGAAGAGGTCCAGGTGCCCTAGTCTTTCCTCGTAGGGCTTGGTCTGTCTCTCTAGTGGGTTATGGAATAGAGAAAATCCCACACAATTTACTGATTCGTTTTGATGCACTGGCTGGGGGAGTAGTTAGCTGATTGCATGATTTCACAATGATTACACACTTAATTTATACAACACAATTTTATTTTAAAACTCTTT
>NW_005842280.1:186669-201669 GCF_000455745.1 Alligator sinensis | reverse complement strand
GCTCCGTGGCTTCAGCGTGAACTAAGAGATTCGTGTTCACGGAGAGGTTGGTTCAGGTGATCAGTCTGATCCGGCCTACACTTGCAATTCTTCCTTCGTTGTTCTGCAAGTGAAGTCACCTCCAAATTGGGACAGTAAATTACAGTTTTTATTGAGCGAGCTGCCGTCAGTGGGCTCCTCCTACTCAACCTGTCACTACTCCCAAATTTGGGCTCGGATCTTACTCAACAGATTCTTTTGCCTTTGTTGAGCATTTTAAATTACTCTTGGGGAGACTTCCATATCACTGCAAATGCCCTTTTCTTACCAATCTTGTTAAAAGGCCTTAGGGTTTGATCTCTCGGAATTCAGGATATTTGCTTTCTTTGTAAAAGACTTCTAAAGATAAAATTTAAATTAAGACTTTAAACGAAGTCAGGACCTTTTGCACGTAGTCCCAAAAACAATGAGCTAGATAAGGAGATAAATCCTATCTTCTTCCTGAAACTGGCTAATGGGCAACCTTTACAAACATTCAAACTATTTCATTCAATATGACAGTCTGCAAGCCCTTAACCATACGAGTGGCCCTTCTCTGGACTCTCTCCAGGTTATGTTGTATTGTTAACTTTCATATCTATACTCAAAATGTCTTTGAAGACATGAGACTGGAAGAACGTGCCCGTACCCCAGGGGCGGGCAATTATTTTGGGCAGAGGACTGCTTACTGAGTTTTGGCAAGCCATCGAGGGCCACGTGACAGGCAGCCAGGAGCAGATTAAAAAAAAATGTAGAAAATTAATATTTAGGGGCCCTGTGGGCCAGATAAAATGGCCTGGCGGGCCACATCCAGCCCGCAGGCCACATTTTGCTCGCCATGACCTGGAGGCTGAAGAGGAAGCCCACCTCTTCCTCTGCGACCCCCCACTCCATGAGAGGAATGATGAGAGGTCCTTTCTGACCACCACCAAAGTTAGTGTGAAGAACTCTGATGAAAAGGTTTGTTTAAAAACAATAAATGGAGTAGTGTTAAATGTAGTGCTTTGATCCACTGTATGTCAGTGAGAAGCTAATACAGTTTGGTAAAAGCCCGGAATATTATCAACCCCAACCCTCCTCCTAGGAATATGACATTGTTAATTAGGCTTGTCTCTGCATACCTGGATTACCACCACCACTGTGCTTCAGAGGCAGGCCACATCCTCTCAGAGCCAGAGGAATGCCCCTGATACCAAGAAGCTGTTTTCATCCCCACAGAGGGTAAGAATATTTCTTTAGTCTTTTAAAAAAATCCCATTATCTAAAAACTAAAATTGCAGTAGCATAACTTTTACAAAAAGTTAGCTTTCATTTTTAAAGTATTAAAACCTAAAGACAAATCTCATAAGCATTTCAGATTCCATTGCTGTAGTATTTTTAACTGCTGTGGAAGTCTTTTAAATATGCATGAGGTTTTATTAATATCAAAGTAAGTTTAAATCCAAGTTGTAATATAGCGGTGTTAGTTTTTTGTTGTTTTTCAAAAATCATTATCTAAAGGAAAAAAAAACTATTCGGATTTTCATCCCTTCACACGGCTTTCACGATGGACTCGGTGAACCACCTCCATCACCTGGATGGGGCCAGAGATGGCCTGGACCGCCAGGTGGCAGCTGCTGTTAAAGAAGCTTTCTTAATTTTAAGCAATCCCTACACTGGGTCCAAAGCCTGCAAGCAAAATATATGAAAAAAGCAATACATTGAGGTATGAGAGAGCAGAAAGAAGTGGATATTGCCCACTTTATACCTGGCTTCCAATGAATCTTTTATCAGACAAAACTTCTTGAAGTACCGTATTTTAATAGTGATGAAACCATAGCTGGCTGTATTTATGATTCTCTACATATTAGCTCTCAGGATAAATTAAGTATTTTTTTTATTTCTGAGAATTCAGAATATTTATATTTAATGTTCAGTTAAGCATTATGTATTGTGGTGTGGGTTTGAACATTTAATCCTTTTGGCTATGATCATTACTGTTAGCCAGTACTTTTTTGCATATCTTATTTACTATATTTTGCATACTTTTTTGAAAACGAATGTGTTAACCACTTACAAAGCTAAGTGACATGATTTACAGGTTTTTAATCTCATGCTTGTTTTGTTGTATGGTAAAAGAATGATGCTATTATCTTCACCCTTTGAGGCCAGCTGGAAGGGATATGCAGATTTATTGAAGAGCTTACAGCAAGGCCCTGTTTCAAGTGAGAGCATTTAAAAACCTCTATCATCTAAAGTGTCTCTGACCAAGTTTCCCTCTAAGGTGCATGCGTGCACAGCCATGCACAAGTAAAAGTCTTGCCGCACACAAAATTTGAAGGCTGCGCACCCACCGGGACAGGAGCTGGGCTGTGGCGTGGGACACTTACTGAAGGTAAACTCCTCGTGGAGGCAGAGGCGGGGACAGGGGCTGGGGTCTGGCGTGGGCTCCATCAGCTCTGGGGAATGGCTCTGCTCCCCCGCATTGCCTTGGGGAGCGAGGAGGCATGTGGCGTAAGGGCTGAGGAGTGGAGCAGTTCCCCAGAGCTGGCAGAGCCCGCAGAGCAGTTCCCCGGAGGCAGCAGAGCCCGCGCCTGCCCCAAGTGAGGCTCTGCCACAGCTTGCGTGCGGCTGCCACCACCACTGGCACCCACCACCCTGTGCTGCTGCTGCTCTGCATCTGGCCGCTGCCATCATTTTCCCTCCCCCCACAGCTCCACATCCAGCTGAAAATCCCTGCCTCAGGTAACCGGGATTTTTATATAACCGGCACACCATGTTCCCCACTCATGTTGGTTAACACAACTTTTACTGTACGTATTAAAACTATAGTTCTCACTACTTTTTAAAACAATGGATTGCTTTTAATTTATAACCGTTTATTTTTCTGATATGCAAGCATGAGAGGAGTTAGTGTTTGCTGAACAATTTTCAAGGAAGAAACTGACAATTTCTGATATGATAGAGAGAGCTTTTCATATCAGGAATGATTTCATACTGTCAAGTAGTAGTATATTTTTAGCTGGATAAATTCTTTACAGTTGTCTAACTTGGATGTCACATTTAACCTTTTTCAGTGCACAGCTCTCAAAAGAAGATTGCTTTTTTCATTGAGTTAGCAGGTTCAGTTTGGAGCAATGAGCATGTTGGTTTTTGACAGAAGTAAAAATAACTTTATTTTTAAAAATGTGGTTTTGTGTTTCTTGTGCATATACCTTTTCAGACTACGGTATTTAAGTAGGAAAACACTGCATCAAGAAAGCTTCTTTCATTGTAACTGAATATGTTTTACCTGGTTTAATAAACTAAGTTGCAAACTCTTGTTTGTGATTCCTGAGGCTTTTTAGTGTTCAAGACATTGCACTACAGTCATTGTAATCTTGGAGAAATCGGTCAGTTTAGTAGAAAGATCATACATAATGGGTTGACTTCTGTATGCTCATGTGTTTTCTGTCCTCTAGCACGTCTTTCAGAATACAGATGATTTGTAGGCTGCTAATATAATCAAAGATAATATACACTTAAATGTTTCAGAGGAAGTTTACACTTCCTATGCCCATGCTGCATATTTCCTTGTACAAATGGTACTTGGCTAAACACTGGTTGGAGAAGTAGGGATCAAATACTTGTATCACTTAGTGCTTTGGTATACTGTATTAAATTATTTTAATTGTTAACTAACCAATAGCTTTAATGCATGCCTTTTCTTAAAAGCCATTTTACATTAATAATTTGCTTTAATTTTAAATAAAGTGTTCCAGTAAGTAATTAGATAACAGTAGCTTACCAATAAACATGTATTGTCTGGCCCTCTGCCATGTTTCCTAATGGCAGTAAAGTGCTTTAAAAAAAATAAATACACAATCCAATAGCTCTATCTCCACCCCTCTCCCCCACAAAAAAACAAAAATCTTAAGCTTATGTTGTGCTTATGTTAAATCAGGGGAAAGGGAATAACTTCCATTTTCCTGATGCAACAATACAAGTAGACCAGAAAATAAAAGGAAATGGTCTCCTAAAATGAACTAGAAAAATGCTTAAATATTAAACTGAAGAGTGTGTGCAAACTTTCAAATACAGAGGTGCTAAAATAGCAAAACAGTCTCTCATTTGAGCCAATCAACAAGTAATGGAGCAAATGCAACAAATTTGCACAGGGATGGTGTCAGACTAAGCTAGGCTTTTTGAGGGATTGGGGCTTCCCTAAGCCCGACACAAATGGAACTTGGTACCCCACATGAAGCGAACAAACCCAGAAATGTGATTTGCATTAAGCCTACTGTGAGTGTGCACAAGCAAAGGGACAAGGGACATTTAGGGATCCTGGTCTGGAGGTGTGTTTCTTTAGTCCCCATGCCAGTCAAAGGGATAGGTACAGCTGGAACTTCCTGCAACCAAGAGTAGAAGCAAAATTCCTGACAAGGGATGTGACAGGCTACTGGGCCCTGGAGGAGCATAATGAGCTGATGGAAAGAAGCTGGGCACTTCCAAAGTCAAACTGTATTTTGTTGTTATTCAAAAAAAAAAAAAAGCATCTACAGAAGAGAGTAAGCACAAATCACTAAGTGCAGGTTGCTTAAGAAATACTAAAATTAAGGCTTCGTGACAGTATTTGTTTTACAAATAGTTGTGCCCTCTTGCTGTTATACTAAAACATCTCACTGTTCTCACCAGAATGATTACCCTTTCAGTATTCTTGCACACAAATGCAGCACTTTGAAGTGACCCAACATTCAGCAGAAAAAATTATATGGTCTCTGAGCTCTGCTCCTGTTAAAATACTGTATCTTTTTCTGTGCCAGTAACCAAACCCACTGAACTTCTAAGTATTTTACTTGTATTTAAGACATCTATGGTGAGCATTACAATTATTTATTAGTGTTTGAGCTAAAAGATGCTGTTTAAATGTGCACATCTATGGCTTTTGTTTATATTAAAAGAAAGTGGTACAGTTTGTTCATGATGCATCATGGCATGTACATTTTTTTTTCACTGGTGTGGTGAACTACGGAGTGGGGAAAGAGCTCTCAAATGGGAGAAGAGAGCCCCTAAGAGCCTTATGTAGGCAAGTTAGAAGCATCCCATTTACAGGAGTGTCCCATAGGGGGAACCTTGAGATTGTTACTCAAGGCAAAGCTTTGTGACAGGGGGCTGCCCTAGCCAAGCTCAATGTTGGCCCGCCCACCTGTCTAGGGAAGCCCCATTTCTCTTGCCACGCCTTTGCTGTTACATAAAATCTGATGTTAATCTAATCCAAGGACAAAATACACAGCTCTGACCTTCCCTTTACCATGTCCCATGCCTCATAGATGGCCTCCAAACAGCTGACACTCACTTAGCCCTCTCCAGGGCTGGACTCTGTCCCTATAATGCACCTCCTACATGCACCCCATAACTGGGTCTCACTCACACTGCTCCTTTTACTGGGTTACACTCATTCTTGCCTCACTATAGGCCATATGCACTCTGCCCTACTCTGTATGGCCCCTCAGGCCCCCTTGCTCCTACTCCATACAGCCCTTCAGGCTTGTCCTGACCCCTCACAGACCCTCAGGCCTCCCAATTCTGGCCCTACTCTATAACAGGGCATCATGCCTACTGCCCCACACACTGGGCTGATTCTGGCCTCTGGCCTTGGGCATCTCAAACTTGGCCTACGGCCCACTCAGACCTCAGGTGTCTGCCAACATACCTGGACCCCTAAATTGGCCTCTTGCTAGGCTTTGTTCTTATTCAGGACTCACCCTTCTTCAGGCCAATTTCCACCAGCCTTGCCCATAAGCCCCACTCTCGGCCTTCCTGGCCCCCATGGTCTTGCCCATAAGCCCCACTCTCCCAGGCTTTAGGTCTTGAGCCCTCCTGGCCCCCATGTTGCCACCCACAGGCCCCACTCTCTAAGGCATTGGGCCTTGAGCCCTCCTGGCCCCTGTGCTGTTGCCCAAGCCTGCTGCTTTTCTTTCAGGGTGTGCTCCCTTAGCCTTTCCCTTCCATGGGGTACCCACAAGGCAGCAGGAGCTGAGGCTTTCCAGCACCCCATACTTGCCTTTCACTGAGGAGGCACAGGTGTAGCATTTCCTGCAGACTGCCCCCATACTATACAACCCCAGCGGGGTACAGTTTCAGGACTTACCCAGGACCCACTGCAGGCCTACCTGTCCTGGTCTTTCTCCTCCCTCTCTAGGCTCCTTGGTGTTCTTCCTGAGCTACTCACTCCTGGGCACTGTGTTCCAGCCTCCACCTTATAACATAACCCTCAGTCCCTGGCCCCAACACTCTCTCAGACCCCTTACAGTGTGGTGGGAGAAACCTCCCTAAGGTTCGTTGTCTAGCTGTAATTTGATTGACAGACAACGCGGGTAAAGAAAGACAGCTGTTTATTTGCTCGAGCAAAGACCATAAAGCCAGCAAAAGGCAAAATGGCCCCCCCCTAAGGGTGAGGTGATCTTTTATACTTATTACAACAAGGCAAGACTTCATGGTTAACAAAAAAAAGCAATACTTGGGCGGTGCTTTTCAAATCTTTGTAACAGCATATTTCTATTAAGCTGAATTAGCACTTTTTAAAGCTAAAAGTTAAGTAACAGTAACATTATAATATGTTAGCAAAACCTTACACAGTAGTAGATACTTTTCAAGGACACAACCAGTGCACCCAGAACAATGGTTTCCCTGTCTTATCTTACTTCTTGCTGTAGCTGATTTTTCAGCACACAGACACAGAGATACTTGCTGCTTTTAACTCAGAAAATGCTTAATACAGTTAAAATGATTACTTGACACAAGCAAAGGCTTAGCTATCAATCTGCCTTGTGGTCAGCTGCATTGCTAGGCCACAGGTCATGCCTTGTATTCAGCTGTAAAGCTAATACTTCCTAATAATCTAAATTATTGTAAACCTAACAGTATGCTTATCAGAAAACTATTCTATTTCAGGGTAATAACAAACCTGCTCACTACAACAGGATACCTCCCATCAGATGGCTGAGCTTCAGCCTCCATTATTCCAGACTGCTTGCTGGCTTACCCCCTTACTCTCTCACCAGTGGTCTTTCCCAAGACACCTTTGCTCACTTGAGCCTGGCCCTGCTCTCCAGCCAGTCGGGACCCCAGGCTCCCAGTTCTGGAGACCCTCATGGTGGGCATACCTACCCTTCAGCCACTCAGGCCCTGGCCCCAGCTTGGGCCAGTCAAGAGCCCTGAGTCAATCTACAAACAGCTGACTCTCTCACTTGATAGGGGTCCACCCCTGGGCCCTTCCAGAAATCAATCTTCTCACACTGGGCTTGCCTGGAGCCCCACAGATCTTGTACAAAGCAGCCCTTTACTTCACTGGGCTTATTTGTGACCCTCCAGGGTCAGCCCTCCTCCCTAGGTTCCCCCAGGCCTCTCCTTGGTCACCCATACTCTCACCAGTTCTACTCAGGGGCTTGCCTAGCCCCTCTGTAAGCCCACAAGCTCTAAACCCCTTCTGCTTGGACTGGCCTGTGTGTTCTCTAGGCCCTTGTATACCCAACCTCTCTCACTAAGCCATTCTGGCCTCTTGAGCCTCTGTATACACGGCCCCTTACTATAGGCTGGCCTCTCCACAGCCCCAGGCCTTCAGGCCCCTCCTAAAGGCTCTGGACCTCACCTGGGTCCCTAGGAACTTCTTCCTTCCCCATAGTTCCTACCCTAACCTCTATGGTGTTCTAGGAGCAGACTCCTCCAGCTGGATGTTACTCCATCAGCTTCTTAGTTACAACTGTTGGCCCTGCTCCCTGGGCTTTCTTGCTGCCATGTGACTACCGGATTGTCTCTGCTCTCACCTGCAGGGTGCTCTGCAGCCTGCTCAAGCCCCTTAAAATGGCGGGCACCAAAGGTGCCCTGCCACAAGCTTATTTAAGGTAAAGCTTTGGTAAGCAGAGTTTGATGGAGGTAGTTCATGTAGATCATTAACACTTGACCATAACATGTAAAATTGAAATTGCACATGAAGCACAGGCATATCTGACTCCCACTGGTGTGAAATTCTGGAGGGAATGACATGGTCTAAAGGAAATAGCCTGTGTTGAAAATGTGCATATATTTATAAAGCAATGTCCCATTATATAATAAACATTTGTATTCTTGGAATTTTATGCAGTGGTGACAAAAGCAAAGTCATTAGATTGAACCACAGCAGCTAGATATAGCTTATAGGTATTGTTCATCTCCCTGCCAAAGCAGGATAGGACTTTTTTTTCCTTTCTTGCAGCTGTGGTGATTTTTGAAGTGTTCCTGTCTGAGGGGCACAGCAGGGGACTTGTCTGCTGCTGAAACACTCCATTAGAAAATAAAACAATGAAATGAGACCCTGGAGTATAAGGAGTATACACTGAACCATAAGATCTCATTTGAAATCAAATATGGATAAATTAGTGTGATGGGCTGGCTGGCAGTGACCTAGCCCAGAGGTTTTGAAAGGGCAAAAGATGATTGGAGGACTTGGGATTCCCTTTCCTCACCAATCTGGTAATGATTTGGCCAAGAGGTTTTGAAGGGGTAAAAGATGATTGGAGGACTTGGGATTCCCTTTCCTCACCAATCAGGCCCCAGAGACTCACCCCTCATGTCCCCTGATTGGCCCCTTGGGTCACCTGGAGGGGGATAAAAGGGGCAGCACGGCTGACTCGGGAGAGACCAGTGAGGGACCATGAGGAAGGAGCTTCAAAGAGCTGAGCCAGCAGGGTGGAAGCAGTTGCCCCAGAAGAGCCTGAAGGAGCAGGATCTGCAGGCAGCAGTTGGACCCTCAGCAGCACGGCGTGTGGCCGGCAGGAGAGGCTTCCTACTGGACTCCAGGATCCCCTATGAGAGGCTGTGGCCGGCAGGAGAGGCTTCCTGCTTCAGCAAGGATCTGAGTAGCGACCTGAGAGGTTCTCAGCTCGGCTTCCAGCTCCTCTAATCAGAGACCAGGCAGTGTGATGTTAGGCTGGGGCTCCAGGAAGGTCAAGACCCCTAGCAACTTAGAGCAGTATCAGCACTGATGGCTGTGTGGTAGTGTTCTTGCCTACCATGTGGGAGATCAAAGTTCAAGTCCCAGCTTTGGTGACTGGGTGAGTGAGCTAACAAGGGAAAGTTTCTCTTGCAGTGGAAAGGAGCCATTGTGCTTTCTCCCTTTCCAGGTACCTAGGCCCTGTGTTTCTTTGTATTTTGTGCCTTTTTATATTTTCCCCAACCAGTATTGTTTGCTCTGCTGTTTGTGTTTTATATTTTGTTGACCCTGTCTTTTGTCAATGATTGTAAGTGTCTAACCTTTGTTGAATCCTGCCCCTTGGGGCATTGTAGTGTCCACTGTACCCCCTGACTATGCCTGTTATGTTCCCAGTACTGTTCCCTCCATAAAAGGTATATGGTTAAGTCCCCAGTGGTGGTCTGGCCCTACTCTATAGGGGGAGGAGAGTCCCTACACCTCCCACAGCCCTTGTGCACCTGCTTTGATCCTTTCAATTGGAGAGGGGGTACCTTTTGGAGTACCGCCCAGGTTACATTAGTAACTACTTTTGGGCAGTCTAGCCTACTAAGTTCCTGTTGAACACTAGCCCATCAAAATATGGACTCAACTACACTTGTATAACCAGTAGGTGGCACTTGCTTAAGGGCCAAATTTTCTTAAGATCTGTACGGAATGCATTAATGTGCTATTTTGCTGTTGTAAGCATCTGTGATGAAAGAAATGATAAGTATATCTATAACTAATATCTGCGGTTACCGGTTCTATAATTCAAAACACTGTTACCAGACTTTCCATCAGTCTCAAAGAAATACAGGATAAATATTTGCCAACTTATTTTTCTTGCATTGTAGTCTGTCTTTGTGAGAGATGACTAGCAAGAATCTTATCTGACTTGATGTGCTTTATGGTGGGGAGATACTGTAGTAAGCCTCTTCACAGAAAACAGCTGGTTGAAATGCATATTCATCTCCTGACCTTTCCATCTGCTGTGCATGCTATTTCTTTTATAAATACCAAATCTAATGAAACCTGCTCTGCCAAGTGGAAGATACTTATGTGGGAATAATGAATACCCATCTTATTGTTATGTTTACCATAATAAATGAGTTGTCTGAAATGGCTGTTAGATTTTTTACATTTTCTTGTTAGCTTGGTCTCAGAAAGAGTCTGAACATTGACTGATTAGTAATGTCTTTCTTATGTTTTGGGTTGTAATGTTTTATTTGCCATAGAAATGATCCAATAATACTGATGATCACCGTGTGAAAGCTCACTTACAGACTCTTACAAATTAAAAGATGGATGGCAGGATTTGGCCTTACATCAGTTCACTTGATAGTATAAGTATGTATCAGAACATTAGAGACAGACTTACCTACTAATAAGAAAAATCTGTCTCTAATTCCATTGAAAGCAAGTCTAGGGGTTACATTTGCCTAATAAATAATCTGAAAATTAAGACCTGTCTCTAGTTTAAGAATAGCTAATGTTCTTTCCAGGTGTGTGGACTGGTTTCTTGTTCAGTTTCAAGGTGACACTCCTGCTGTTTTCTGGTATGAAGTTTACATTTCTTAAGTTAGGAAACAATTTGCATTGAAGATAGAACTTTCCAGAAATATAACAAAAACAAACTCAAGATATTTCTTGACTGAGGAATCTCACTGTTTTGTTTGAAATTTAGAATGACATTTTGTTTTGACCTTTTCAGAACTTTTGAGGGTCCTTGGGCTGCCCAGGAGTAGGGGAATGATGGAGCTGGAAACATTTGATGGATTTTTTTTTCTGTTTTGGGAAAAAATAATTTTCAAGTGAACATTTTTTATTTTTACAGAAAACAAACTTTTTATTGGAAAATCAGCATGAGGATAAAAGTTCCCAGGCAACTCTAGTTGAAAAGAACACATCTGACATGGCAGAACTTCAAATCATTTGAGATGAAGGCTTGTGGGTCTAGTTCTGGTCTTCTACTCTTACTAGAATTAAATTTCATCATGAAGGATAGTGTAAAAAAGAAAATGTGTGTATGCACGAGCGCGCGCGCCCCTCTCCTACAAGCTGCAGTTGAATTACTTTTAATATTTTGAGGGGTATTCTCATCTCATACATTTGCAACTGTACATATGCAATATATCTCGTATATATGAGAGATTCACTTTCACTAAAAGAGCATTGTTAAAGTTGCAAAATCAAGCTCTCCAAAGTTAAAAATTGTCAGAATAAAAAACTGCAGAATGCACATGCAACTTAAATCAGTTTCCTTCCTTTAAGCATATGCATTGTGACACAGTCTAGTATCATCTACTTTCACCATCTTTTCCCAATCCTGTCTCCTCCTGCCCCTCCAACATGTCCTGATTTCTACTGTTTAACCTGTTAATCTCAGTCGTTTCCTACTTTCCCAGCCAGTCTCAGGACCGCTCCATCTCCTAGGTCCTTTTATATTTCTCTCCCTCTCCATTTAATGCCTCTCCACTGGCTTCAAATTGCAGTTACTGAAGTCCTTGTTTAACCTTGCTTATTCTGCTCTAAGCCCCAGTTTTTTCTTCCAGTCTTTGTCAAGACAATCCCAGCTTTTCAGTCTTTTTATCTGATCTGTCTTTGTTCTGTTCCATCTGGCCACTAGTCTGACTTTCCTTGGCTCCTTCTCAAGTCTGTTCTCTCTACCCCATTTCCCACCTCCTTACCCAGTTCCTGTTCTAAGCAATTTTGAGTAGATAGTATGACTGTCCTCAACAGTGCCATTTTCTCCTTTCCCTTTACCAAACTCTTTCCTCACTCCAGGTTTCTTTTTCCAATCTCCTACTCACCCTCCGGTCTGGGTGTTGTGCCTCTGTATTCAAATCTGGACTACTTCCTCTTTTGTGGAGAGCAGAAGAGATGGGAATCCCTGGCTTCAGCTGCAGAACCTGGCCTGCAGCATCCCATCCAACCAACTGCAGAGCAAGCATTGGTCAGCTGTGCATTAATAAGTGCTGGGTGCATATGAAATTGGCAGGGAATGCAGCTGCAAAGCTCCTGCAGGTGTCAGCTGAGCATGTGCAACATGTTTAACATGATCAGTCATTTGAATTCAATGGACATGGTGAAAGCTATATCTCTGGCAAAAAGATGGGGTGTCTCCTTCCAAACTAGGGTGCTAGAACTATTCAAAGAAAGTCACCAGAATCTTTAATGGAAAAAATATTTTTTCCTGATCTTTCCCAGCAAATGGCTGAACCATTTTAGCTGAAAATTCCTAATATAACTCATCCTGAGACAGACACCTGACAGTCAACCCAAATTCTAACTCTGCCAAACCTTAAGGTTTTTTCTTCCAAAGCTTAAAAGATGTGATGAAATAAGCTGTCTTGAGTTATTTTAATGAAATCTTAGTATTGTTAATCTTTTGTTCAGTGCTAGTAATGAAAAGATTTAAATCCCCAGAAAGGGTAAACTTTCCATAAGTATTAAACATTCTTCATCCTGTTTTCTTCTGACTTGAGAGGTGTGGGAGGAGAGAAAAAAATGAGAATGGAGTGTGTTACAAAAAGCACATAATTCATTATTGTAAAATATGACTGTGGTGGACTTCATATTGGTAAAGCATAGGGGCTGAGCTGAATCCCTTTTTCAGCATTTCTGGTAATGGAAAGTAGAAATTGAAGTTATAGGAATGGTCTTTAGTCAGCACTGTAAACTTAAGGAATAAATAATGTGCGTATTCCTTTTCTTTCGCATCATACGTGACAAAAATGAGAACGTCAGGTTTCTGTAGAGTTTCTAAAATGTAAAGATTTTGAATTCCAATTTAAACTTCAACATTTAAACTTTGTTGGAAATAAGTTTGGGTACAGTAAATACAAGAGTTCAAAAAGCAAATGATCTTCAAACGCAGAATTGTTCAGCCTATATTGGATGACTGAAGTTGCTAAGTCACTTATCAGTATGCATCCATTTTTAAAGTAGGAAAATAAGATCTAGGATAATGGGAATGGATCGTATGATAATTTAGTTGCACTTTCGGAACTAACAGGACCTAATCTTGCTGCTACTGATGTCAACTGGTGTTTGCCATTAACTTTATTGGGAGCAAGTGTAGACTGTTCAGGACTGCACAGAAAGCCAAAAATTGTCAGTTCATCAAAATTATGTATGCTTTCCTTACATGCTTGATATTGGTAACAGATTGTGTATACTTCTGTACCATTGCTTATAGTGGAAACTATTATTGCTCATCCTGTGAAATTCCAGAGGAACTTCCACAAGTTCAAATGGAAAAGTCACTAGGAATAATTGCCTGCCCAAAATTATGCATATGCACACGGGCTGCTTTGGACCAGTGTTTTTAAGGAGAATCACTTTTTTAAGAAGTGCATGGTACAGAATATTTTGACAGGTAGCATTAAAGCTGCTGTCTCCTTGAGTGTCTCTAGTCTCAAGACAGAAAGTATAATTAATCAATTACCCCAAAAGATCAAGTAAAAATGTGTATAATGCTTCCTAAAATATTTCAAATGACTGATGACTGAAATATTCAATATTAATTGTTATGGTATCTTTTTTTCAATGATAAATATATCAACAGCCAAAATACTTTCAGATAGCTTTCACTATTTTTGTTTTTTAATTTTTCCCTCAGAAGATTGGAGGTGGGTGGGGTTGGGTGGAGGAATTTGATTTGCTCAGTCCTCACCTGTGTAGCTACTGTGGGTCAGATGAGGGGAAGCAGCTGGCCCTCTCCTGCCCCAGCACCCCATAGATGCCCTTGTCTTGAGCTGGGCCCTGGCGAGGAGAGGTTCCATGTTCCTTTCTGTCTCCCCAGTGCTTGTTCTCTTGTGGTGCTCATTGCTGTGACAAGTGGCTCGGACAGTCCCTTTTTCCCCAAAGATCATGACTCCTCATTACAAAGCGGCAGAGACAGGAAAAGAAAATATTTCCCTCAGGTCAACCAACAGGGAACTTAAAATGAAGACCTAGCACTTCCAGCAGGATGCACCCAACCAGGCTGTATCCCAATTGTGAAGTCTCTGAGGTTATGAAGTAGGGGAACTACATATGGATGACCAGGGCTAAGAAGCCCTGTTTGGGGATGAACTCATTCCTATTTTGGAGTCTTCCTTCAACATGTATCATGAGTGGCTGGAACTCTTCTTGAAATGCACAAATGTCTCCACTGTCATCAGAAAGGGCAGGGGAAGCAGTGCAGACCTAAGCTTCCTTGCCCAGCACCTCCCTTTTTTTTTTTCTTTTTTAGGAAAGTAACCGTCATTAAAAGGCTGTTCAGTCTGATTAATTCTAAGGACCACAGGGCTCAATCACGCCTGGCAGATGTAGAATCAATATGTAGCTGGCTCAGGATGGGGCTGACTACATCCCCTTAGGTTCCCAGAGAATAGGCTGGAAACCTAGGAGAAGGCTCACCAGATAAAAGTCCAAACCATAGTGATTTCATAGGGAAAAAATGGGGTGGTTGTAGGAGATGCAGAAGATTCACAGGGACCAAAGTTGCCCTGACTATCCTGTTCTGTGGAATGCCTCATTATTGATCCTGTTACACCACTAATTGGCTCCTGAATCTCTGCAGTGAGACTTTAACAATGCTTTCTGGAAAGCTGCTCCTACCTCCCAGTTGCTCTGTCTTCAAGACCATGCCTCAACTCTCCCTTCCTTGACTCCATGACATTGCTCCTTCTTTCATCTTCCTGGAGCTGTGACTGTTCTGGGGTGAAGGAAAATTACATTTGTCTGGTGGACTTCTATCCCTGCTTGCCAGTAACATTGATCTCCCACCCCTTGTTGACTATTGGTGACTTGGTTGTCACTGGGACTGAGCTTGGTCCTCTGGGAAACCTGCTCTTGAAGGGATGTTTTCTAAATGCTAAAACACTGATACTTCTGAATTAGATTGCAAGGTAGGAATAGTCACAGATGAAGCTTGCCCCTGCAGCCCATCTGCTTCCTATCTCTTCACCACTGGGAACTGATGGTCCCAGCATGGGAGGGAACAAATCTGGAACTCTCAGGAGTTCTCAAGAACTTCTTTCATGGGCATG
>NW_005842280.1:177019-186659 GCF_000455745.1 Alligator sinensis | reverse complement strand
TGAACCAAGCACCTCAGTCAACCTGCTGGCCTGTAAATTGCTCTGGGGAAGGTAGTTTCAACTGGTGGGACTGTCACAGTGTGTGGGCTGGAAATAGCTGTCAGAAGTATTCTGGACTGCCCAGAAGACAGTGCTTACTGATACTCAGTAGCCAAAAGCTCCAGTCTCTACTTCTGATACACACTAAAATTCTTTCTTGCAGTCTCTTTTTTTTTGGGTTGCCCTAGTTTGTGAGCCTCTCTCACTATCCTGTGAGTTAACCTAACAAGCATGATTCCTAGGTATTTATTGCTTTGTAGCACTCAGCTGGTCCTTCCTTGCTAAATGGAGCCATTTGCAGATTGACTCAGTGATACACATCTATGCTTGTTGATCCTGGATTGGCCTTGGCAGCCATCTTTGGACCCATAGATAAGGCAATCATGGAAGACAATCATCCTCGACTGAGGATTGCTGCTCCTGATGAGCCTGAGAGAACTCAACTTGGTTAAGAGCCTGAGTTCCTTTGCAAACCCTTCCACTGACTTACTCTAGCTGCCCCCACCCAAAGACGTAATATTGGAGTTTTTCATAAATGTATGTAACATGGCATATATCTGTATGTTTTAACAGATACTCTACAGAGCAGGAAAGAAGATCAAGCAGAAAGGAGGGTAAAAGCAAAATCCCCACCATATCCAGTCTCCTTTTCGGACAGAACATTTCATTCTCTCCAAAACCAACTTTATTGTATTGCCACCACCCATTTGATAAATATTCTTAGTCGTCTAAAACATAAAGCTCCCCAGACCCTACAGAAAGACAGATCTCATGTTTAGAATATATGTCCTCTTATGGCTCACAGTTGCCTGTGTGCTGGGGGACTCCCAAGCTGCACAACAAATCCCACTGTTTACCTTTACAATCACCTCAGCCTTAAAAACACCTTCACCTTCACCTCAGCCTTAAAAACAGTACTTTCTTGACAGAAGATCTAAAGACTCAACCAATAAGGTAAAGCACTGAGAGGCTGCCCCATTTGCTGAGAGGGCCATTTGCTAAGATAGCTTGGACTGGTTGGCTATCCTTCTCTAGATGGGAGTAGGTAGTGAGAGCCTGTCAGAAGGGGTTTTCTGTAGGTAGTGGCTTTTTCTTGTCAGTGTAAAGCAGGGTCAGAACAACAGTAGTCTCCTTCAGGGAATCTCCAACAGATTTAGCAGGTGTCTTTTAATATGGCTTTGAGCCCCTCCAGTTGAAAGGTACAGTGAAGAACTTACTCAAGGTGAGGCTCATGGTCATATTTTGATGAATTCATTGCAACTCTCATTTTTCATGAGCTTTCTGTCTAGAAATTCTTGTTAGGCCTAAGTGCATGAACTTGCACTTCATTGTACTATACCTAATATCATTTCTATTACTTGACTCCTCTGTCATGCAGTCTGTCTACCTCCCCTCAGTATCTCCTGTTCAGTGTTCACTGACAAGAGAAGGAAACAAGTACAACATTCTGACCTTCCTCCACTTGTGCTATTTTCTCTCCCCAAGCACTTCCTGAAAGCAAAGTTCTCTAAATTCTTATACACAATCATACTAGACTATGGGAGGACTAGAAACTATACAAGAATGCTTAACTTTTTTGGCAACAAAATCATTTCCCTCTTTGGGAGGTTTGTTCTTCCTTGCTTTAATGTTGTACAGTCTTATGTTTACCCTGCAGGACATTTGACACAGAAGCAAGTGCAAACCCTTCTTGCAGTAAAAGGAGTCTGACTGGTGAAGTGGTGTTTTAAGAGTGTTCTGATATCATTCAGTCACTCGGTAGCCTGTGTCCAGCTGATCAAGTCTCAGCTGCATATTGCACTATAGCTGTGTCCTTGTTCTGGATTCATAGCGTGCAAATGTATTTGCGGTTTTGGTGAAGTATCTGCTGTACCTGGCGAGTACCTTGCTCCTATAGTATGTCAACAAAGACTCAGAATGATAGAAAATGAGGGTTGGAAGGGACCTGAGGAGGTCACCTAGTCCAACCCCCTACTCAAAGCAGGACCATCCCCACCTATATCATCCCAGTCAAAGCTTTGTCTCGCTGGGTCTTAAAAACCTCCACAGATGGAGATTCCACAGTCTCTCTGGGTAATCTGTTCCAGTGCTTTACTACCCTCCTTGTGAGAGTTTTTCCTAATATATAACTAACCTAAGCTTCCCTTGTTCTGTCATCTACCACCACTGAGAACAGTAGCTGTTCTGACTTACCTGTTCAGCCCATGAAGCTTCTTTCCAAGTGCAGGATATGCCCCCAGGAAATAGTCTGATGCTAAGTTTCCTAGTTGTTCAGGTGTGTGTGTGTGTGTGTGTGGGGGGGGGGAATCCTTCAGCTTGATGGTTGTAATAGGTTTTTTGGCCTTTGCCTGTCTCTTCCTTTTTTGATGTTACTCCATCCACAATGACTGGTGTAGCATGGCTGTAGACACCAAGGTATGTGTACATCTTAATAAGATGATAGGCTTGATACTAAAGCCCTCTCTGCAGGACTATTACTCAGTTTGTGCGTCTTAACATTTATTTTCTTTGTTTTTTGCAGTATTCTTTGGTTTGTACAGTCTGTTTGTTTCAACTGCAGTGTTGTGGCAACACTGTCAAATGACTGAATTCCTACACAGTACAAACTCAGTGCAAGCAAATTGGGATCCACTGCTTGAAATGACAGTGCTTTAGATACCATGTTGGCCGAAATTCTTCACTGCTTTGCAGCAAGGCAGTTCTTCAGTGACAAAGGGGTAGAGTATCGGTATATAGGAATGAAATGAATTATTCACGTTTCAGTACAGTAACAAAGACAAGACAGCTATAAAAGGTATAAGGATGTGGAAATTGCTACAATATTAATTGTGGCAAAACAAAAAGTGCTTAATGATCTCAACCCAGAAGGAAATGGGAACTGGATAAGCTGCTTCCCAGAATTCTGAATGAACTGGCACATGAAATTGAAGATTCAGGCATGAGTAATTTGAACAAATCTGTCAAGCGATGGGAGTAACCCATGACTGGATAATCATGTGTAATGAACTTTTGAACCTATCGTTTAGAAGAGAGAAAGTAACCTGGGTAACCATTGCAGGTCCATTTCTCTGACCTCATGTTAGGTAAGGCTTTAGAACAAATTTGTTCTGCCTACATCAAGATAATGCAGCTAGGGAATCTTGTTGGTTCTAAAGGTGCAAGTTTGAACCCTGCTTTGAATTCATGCATTCATTCAGTCAACACAGCTGTAAATAGGTTCCAGGTCCTTTGGGCTGGAGTCAAAAGGCAATACTGTTGGCTACAAAAATTGGCATGGCTTAACCATTCTAGCTCAAGAAATTGTTCAGGTTTGGCACACGTTTGATACTTTCACTTGGTACTGTGCTTGTAAATTATGTTGGCCTTGTGACATTATGATTGTGCTACTGTGTAATTTTAATTTGTCTGTGCTTCATTGCAGTTTTGCATAACAAAGAAAACCTTTGTCACTAGGCATATTCACTAATGCCCCAGTGTTTACTTGGTACTGTTACCTATTTGTATGCAGTCTTTGCTTCTATTTTATTGTTTGTAATACTATATTTTTGCTGCTTCATGCTGCATTGTCAAACGTGCAAAATCTCAGCCTCTTAATAACCGGGCTACCTGGAGAAGGTGGCTGGTGCACGTGTGCACATACACGGTTTGACAATTATTTCTCTTGTTGCAGCTCTTGCAAAGCATCCATCACCATCTGTGGGTTGTTTGTTGTAAACCACTCTGAGCCTACTGGATAGGATGGGATATAAATCTAATAAATAAATGCATGCAGGGCATTAAGTATTCTCATGTTTTTCTTTACCTTTTTCCAGTTTGCCTTTGCATTTTGTCACAAATTACTCTGTAATTTGTGCATTTGCCTTTGCATGAGTTTTGATGAGTATTTGCTTGCATTTTCCTAGTTTCCTTGTTCTTAATGAATGATCTTTTTCTCTGCTCCACCTATGTTTTTCATTTGAATGTTAGTTTGTTCATTAGCTTTGTGCACTTACAGTTCTAGGTAGAGCCTAGAGTGAGCACTCTGAGCATTCTAGTTAAAAATCTATCACAGACTAGTTCATCATTTAAGATTTGAAAAATCACGAGTCAGCCATGCTGATCCCTTGCTTCTCCAGATTCCTCAGGCATCTTTTCAACACGTGACATTTTTGCTGGTTGAAAGAGTTTCTGGAGTTCTGCTAGGATTCTATCTGGGGAATCTCAGGTTTAAAGGCATTACCCATTACAGTTAGTAGGGTAGATATGTGGTTTTTTTTTTATTTTATTTTGTATTTTTTATTTTGCATTTCTACCCCTTATGCTTTTGGAACAAAATGGAAAGCATGACACCAAAAGCCTCCTAGGGCATGTCCAGAGGAGCATGGACATTTATTTCCCCAGGGACAAGTAGCAGCAGCACACCTTGTGCCGTTGCTACTTGTGCCTGGGGAACACTCCTGCCATGTGTGTTCTGGCACACAGCAGCTCACTTCGAGTGGGGTAGGGAAGCCTGGGACCAGCAACTGTGCTGGTCTGAGCAGCCTTACCCGAGGTCTTGGGGGCGTCCCGGGGCTGCAGCCATGGCAGGAAGCCTGGCCAGCAGCTGGAGTGTGGTGCGCTGCCGCCACATGCACTGCCCTGCTTTTTCTGGCGTGGCCTTTTTTGACCCTGGGATTTTCTGGAGTCAAACCACTCCTTTCCATGCTGCAAGGCAGGGGCACACCTGCATGTGTGCGCAGTGCCACATATTGCATGTTTGCCCTAGATGTGGCCCTAGATTGCAAATGAAAATAACCTGATTTGAAGCCAGCTTTATGGCTTTTTGACTGTTTCAAGCTGGAAAGACTTTCATTGCAGGGAACTGCAAGCTCTAATGGCAGTGTATTGTTGCCTCTCAGTTCAGAATCCTATAGAGGCCCTGATCATAATGTTCCAACATCCCAGTATCTGGATCTGGCAGGAATACTCCAAATTATTCTCTGCATCTCATCAGGTGAATTAAGCAGTAGAGACAGGCATATAATTGCATTGTGATGGTAGAATGGGAGGCAAAGAGGGGGAAGGGATGCACAAGTTAGCAACACTCCAAGGCTCCTACTGCTCAGATTTTGGAAGTTGCTGGGGAGTAGTTGTTATTCCTCAGGCAGAAAGTGGCCCTTCTGATATGCTTTATGAACTTCTCTCACAGATCTGAAGCTCATCACTATAGCTCCACTTCCTCCTTTGCCAAAAACCCAGTGTTGGAGCCCTGTTCTCCTGGCTCTTCAACCGCCTTTCTTCTTAAATTTACAGGGTGGGATCGAGATGCTGGAATTTATTAAATTCTGAGAACACAATCTGGCCATATCATTGCTGTTGCTTTTAACTGTAAACATAGACTTCCCCCACTACGGAGCTAATGGTAAAATAAACATCTGATTTGACTAAATACAACAGGTTGTCAAACTAAGAGAAAACATCTACATGCTTTCTGGCAGCCCAAGGATGGCAGAGGTTGAACCTCTTTTGCCAGAAAACCCATTTTCAAGGGAGAGTGGGGAGACCAATCCCCAAATCCCAATTTATTTAATAGGTAACGCGAGCATGTAAGAAGTGTGAAACATGATGAGAAAAGCCGAGTGATCCATTCACAATAAGAGGCTTACTACTTTAGTCTCCAAATGCTGAACAATAGAAAAACAGTTAATGGATGTTTCTGAAATATCTACTACCCTTGGGCTGGCACTCTACTGTGACCTCCCTCTCCATTAGAGGGAGCAAACAACCACTGTTTGAGAGACAGCAGTGTGGGGTTTTGCTCCTCCTTTCAAAGTGCTTCTGTACTTCTTTAAGTGACTCATGCAAAGTCACACAGGACAGTATGAAAGAGAAAAGCTTTGAGTTCTTGTTTAGTACCCTAATAACTGGACAACCCCAGCAATACCTATGGAAGTGTTTTGTTTTCCATATCCATGGAAAAGGTCATGCAAACCAGTGACTGATATGCTAGTTTTTATACGAGTTATTACTCCTATGGACAGAATCGAATGACACTGTTACAGATAATGATTTTTCTCTGCATCCTGCTTGTATACTATCTGGACAGAAATAGTATGTTCAGTTTTGAAGTGCAGTTTATTTATAAGAACTGTAGCAAACAGCAAGAGTTTGCTCTTAATCATTCTAATAAGACTACATTTTTGCTGAATTGTTACTTCCTGGGTGTTATCATTTTGCTTGAGATATTCAAAAGATGGGATCACCTGCATATCTTGTCAAGAACTGTGCAAAGAATAGAAATAAAGAAGTTGCACTGCAGAAATAGCCTTTCTGTTGCTGATTTCTCCTCTAGAAATACAGACATTCAAGTCTCACATTTACAATTGCTCAAGTGAAGATACCAACATTTAAGAGTTGATGAAGTTCTCTCATTTTTTCAATACCTTGCTAAATACTAAGTATAAGAGAAATGTACCCCCTCACACAGGAGACTATTCAAGCAAGATGATGAATGGAATGGATTCTGTAGAACACATAGCTCAAGTCTTTTGTTTTTTAATATACAAAACTTTGATTAACTTAAGAGAACAAGACAATGCATGATAAGCTGTTGGTCAAAAACATGTTCCTGGAGCTAGGATCCAAAATAATTTCACACGGGCTGACATGGACATCTCTATCTTCATCATGGTTTTATATTATGTTTGTAAATCAAAACAGGATTTGCAGTCCTATGAAATATTAATGTTAAGTTTAGATAAAAAAATAATTGACCTTCCCATACCAACAGAGACTGGGAAGAGCTGAAGTATATGAAGAATTCATGACTCATTTACAGTTTCTTCTACTTGAGGCAGTGTCCCCCATATTGGTTTCTGAATATGTTCAGGTAGCTTTTCTATTTTGGTCTAAAAACAAGACAAATAAATATTCTGAGATTTCACTTAGCAGTTTACATTCAATTGAATTATTCTAAGGGAATAATCTAATCTTCTTTGCTGTATTCACATTTATATGAATTCAATTCCAAAATTATCAGGTCCTGGCCAAAGTAATTTTAAGAATAGCACAACTCCCCCACCTCCGCATGCCAAAATGTTCTCCACTATCTGGTTCCTTCACTTCCTAGTCCCCTCTCCCCAACAGAGAAACTCTGCAGTGGAGTTCCACAGATTCAACGCCCCCCCCCCCCCCCCCCAAAAAAAAACAACAACCCAAAAAACAAACCACGTTACCTTTTTTACTTCCATGGCAACCCCTTCAGGTAAGTTTCGTTGGATGTATTCCAAGTAAACATTAGCTGTACTGCCAGTTAAGTGTTTTAGCTAAAAGAAAAAAGTGTGTTAATTACATACTACTAATTAAATTATTTTATCTGTACAACTGTATACTCCAGGGGGAAGATCTACGAAGTGTTAGAAATGCTACAGCAGCATAGTGAAGGGTTCATTTCTTCCATCATCTCAAAGATTTTTCCTCTGTTCTGTACTCCCAAACATCTTTATTGCGTTAATGCCTAGGGGCCTAACTCTGTTAGGGTCCTATTGTGATGGCCCTATAAAAATGTATATTAAATGGCAGTCCCTGACTCTGGAAGAACACAGAATGCCAATGGTGGCCTTTTTGTTAATTAATTGTATTTTCCAAAAAGTCAGTAATTCATATAGAGAAAGAGATGCAGTATAGAAACATGTGCAGTGACAATGACTTTCAAATTGCATCCTAATAGGTGCATGAAGTACAGGAAACCCTCGCCTTCTGTGGGGGTATACGTTCTGGGGATCCCTGTGAATAGGGAAATACACAAATACATTCATGAATGGCGGCGGGAGCCTGGCGGTGGCAAGCACAGAGCTCCCACAGACACTGCCAGGACTGCGGGGGAGCATGTCAAGAGCGTGCGGTGAGAGAGTGTGGGTTCGAATATTTGCACCGCAAATATTCAAAACCACGAATCGTGAATCCGTGAAGGGCGAGGGTTTCCTGTATAACACTGCCTAGCCAACAGTAGTTTGCAATAAGTAGGGACCTACTGAATTTGCAGTGGAAGTGGGCCACGCAGCAGCTTCTTTAACTTTGCAGGTCGTCGTCGTCCCCCTCCCCCCCCCCGCTGATTGGTGGAGGGCCTTGCCATTCACCCATGATCAGGGGCGGGGGGCAAAAACCAGTTTTAAATATGGAACAATTTTTGCCTTCCACCGCTGATTCGCGGAGGACCAGCCAGGAGGCAAATACTATCAGTCCTCACCCCACATACTCACTTCTAGACATCTGTAATATGTCCTCATTTCATACTGAACTCTATGCTTCTTGTAAACGTGTACCGATTTTAGAAGAGTCATTCGTTCTATCTTCCTAGGAGGTTCATACCTAACAAGCACAAGTTTGTATTACATTTATATCCATACCCATATTGTAAATTACAAATAGTATCCATAATGCATGCCTCTAGAACAAAGCACCAGCATCCCTACATAATACATGTATATGAAGCAGTGTGAAATACTGATACATTTTAGTATCAGACCCACTGATGGGAGATGTATTTGGCTTAAAAACAAAGATCCTACTGAAAAAACTCAAGAAAGGAAAACAGGAGCATTTAATTAATGTATGTGACAACCATAACTAGGGAACACATGTTCCTTCAGTAATTCTGTTCTTACAGCATAACTGAAACAATACTTCTTAGAAAAGGAATGAAAACCCAGATAAGAATCCATTTTCTGTTAGACCTGTTTCTTTATCTAAAATAATGCTGAGTGCATAGTAGCTGTGGCCGCTTTCAGTTCACATGTGTACACTAATGCTTTCTAAAATGCTCTGGAATATCTATTCTACAAGCACTGAATAAAACTGTTTCTTGAAAACCCATGTAGAATTTTGTAACAAACCCTAATAAAAAACTCCAAAATATAATCCTAATAGTTACAAGTCTAATATGAACAAAATGTGTAAAGCAACACTTCATATTTACTATGCGTTCCCATACTAGGGATATATATAGTACAAGGAGCAGCTAATGCTGATGTTAGAAATCACTTGCTTACACTTTTTCAATAGAGAGTCCAAGTTCTTCAGCAGCAAGCACTGCAAAGTATTCATAACTGTCCAACACAGCTTTGTCATGGCCTTTAACTAAAACTGACAGTCTCCTGTATAATGTGTCTGGTTCATCTGAAATGGATACCTGTAATTTGCAAGTAGAGTAAAGCTAGTAAATTGCAGCTATACACCATCCTTTGCTAATAAATGCACTACACTTTTAAAAAACTTGTACACCCTATGCCAAACAGGAGAAAACACTGCTAGCAGCTCAACCTCATTTCATCTTAATCCTGTTAAATTGTTTACCCATTGTTGCCAGTTCTATTGAGGCTGACAGGGATGTGCATGGCTCAATAAGTTTTGAACATTTTAAAGCTATGAAGTTCATAGATTCATAGATGTTAGGGTCGGAAGGGACCTCAATAAATCATCGAGTCCGACCCCCTGCATAGGCAGGAAAGAGGGCTGGGGTTAGATGACCCCAGCCAGATGCCTATCCAACCTCCTCTTGAAGACCCCCAGTGTAGGGGAGAGCACCACCTCCCTTGGGAGCCCATTCCAGACTTTGGCCACTCTAACTGTGAAGAAGTTCTTC
>NW_005842280.1:171212-176693 GCF_000455745.1 Alligator sinensis | reverse complement strand
GGTAGGGGAGAGCCCCCCCTCCCTGGGGAGCCCATTCCAGACCCTGGCCACTCTAACTGTGAAGAAGTTCTTCCTAATGTCTAGTCTAAATCTGCCAGCTTGTGGCCATTATTTCTTGTAACCCCCGGGGGCGCCTTGGTGAAGTTTTTTAATGCGAAAGGTGAAGGTTCTTTAGGGTTATGAAGAAAATAAACATGACAAAGGACAGTAGTGGTTGAATGAGTGCCACTTTCACACTTAAGCAACTTCTAAAAGAGCTGGTGATTCTTCCCCAAGACCAATCAATTGAGAATTCAACTACCTGGAGAACAATGGCTTTTCTTTGGATGCAGCATGGTAGTGTATTCATCTTTTAAAGTGTGGCCTTGTTGCAAAGAAGGCTAATGGCATACTCGGCTGCCCTGGTAGGAGTGTTGCCAGCAAATCAATGGAAGTGATTATTCCCTTCTATTTGGCATTGGTGAGGCCACATCTGGAGTAGTGTGTCCAGTTTTGAGCCTCCCATTACAGAAAGGATGTGGACAAATTGGAGAGAGTCCAACACAGGGCAATGAAAACGGTTACGGGCTGGGGCACATGACTTCTGTGGAGAGGCTGATGGAACTGGGCTTATTTAGTCTAGAGAAGAGAAGACTGAGAGGGGATGTAATAGCAGCCTTCAACTACCTGAAAGGGTTGTGGACAAACTTTAAAAATGGATTCTCCTTTAACAGAGAAAAATGTGGGAAACCATGGCTTTTCCCTTGCAAGCTGGCAGAGTTCCAGCCTGCAAAAAGCTGCTTGGGCACCCCAGCTCCACCCCCAAACACACACTGAGGGGGGGGGGCTGGGGCCTGGGGGCAGTGAGTTGGGAATGAGGAGCACTGGGTCTGGACTGGTTGTCAATGTTTACAAATGGGTTTAAGTACAAAATGGTTGAGAACCACTGTTTTAAAGCATGCATCCATCCAACAATAGGAGACATTTGACAAGAATACTACATCTTCTAGTCAAGGGTAAAATGCTGCTCTAGGTCCCCACTGAGTAAATCTTTCAAACCACAAATACCACTCCCTGTATATCTGGCATCAATAGAATAAAAACAAAACCTTACCTATGCTGAAAAAAAGATTAAAACCAGAGATTTTCTGTATATTTGCTTGTTACTGAGATTATAAACATTAGAGTCACATCTACACATGAATTAACATGCTTTAGTTAATGCATATTAAATCTAGTAGTTAAGGGAATTTTTACATGTACTCCCAACACGATGCTAAGAACTTTTAATTAGCAAGCTGTGCTAATTAAAAGCGACTATGTGTCACGTGTATCTGCAGCGCAGCACAACTCTGCACTAACAAAAATGGTAGCAGTAAGCTTTGAACTAAAGCACTTTGAACGTGTTTTAGTTCAAAGCACACTGCCGTCATTTTCTCAGTGCAGAAGTATGCTGTACCACTAATACACGTGATGTGTAAGGTTGCCAGAACATGTTAATTTATGTGCTCCAGATCTAGCCTGCTCTGAGGAGCAAGCTCCCTGTATGAGTGTAAGTGCCCTCCATTGTGAGGTACTAGGAAAATGCACATTACCCTGTCTTATGCTCATTAACTAAAGAACATGGTTTTTAAAGTGACTGCTTACTGTGTATTAGTCTATTCTAATGCACATTTACTAAATAGCATGATTTTTAGTGATGCTTTAAATGCTTTTAATGTTAAAATAGGCTAATCTGCATTAAAGCGCATGTGTAGATGTCCCCTAAGAGTCTATCAACACTTACCAAAGGCATGTTGCCATAACTCTGAAAAACAGTGTGCAAATCAGTGCCTAGTGAGAACTGGATCCACATCAAGTTCTTGTTTCTAGATGAGGGAAGAAACATATTCACAATTACAAGATAAGGTATTTTGTGTTGGCAGACAGAAGGTCCTTTTGGACTTCTTTTTGTTATATATTGTACTTACTGAAGAAGATACTGTTTTGGTGCAACTCTAACTGCATAACTGCCAGGAAGAGTCCCTGAACCCTGTGAAAATAAAAAGTAATCAAATGTTTGTTTTTCCCCCACCATCCAAATTAGAAGGCAGCAGGGAATTTGTTAAAAGCCAGTGATTTTTATACATATTAATCTAGAATTGTGTTTCTTGCAGTCTGTTAGGCAGGGCAAGTTTGATGTACTAGAAAACAAAGGAATTCTACAAAGAATTATTCAGAATCATCCAATACCAACAGAAGAATTAAAATATGATTTTGCATAGAAGAATATATATAGTTATAGACATGAACAGAGCATGCAAACAGTGACCACAGCAGTTTTTCTATCTAGAAAATTAATGACAAATGTGCTATTCCCTGCATCTCTTTCTAAAACTTGAACATTCTAACAATGTATTGCTCTGTGCAGGGTTTACATCTAACAAAAGAGAGTAGTAAAGAAATGCTGAGTTAAGAAAACCCCAAGCAGGAACGTGGCATGAAAAACATAACATGTGAAAGGTGAACATTTTCTTTAGAGGGCCTATAAGAAACCCTTGCCCTGTAGAGGTGCAGAGCAATGCCACACAGAGATTATTTGTCATGCCAATTCAAAAGCTGATTCGGTAGATGGGGATTTCTATATGAGGAGATTATAGAAAGCTAGAAGTTATATCAGTATACAGGCATGACCACAACCATTTTGTTTTCTATACAAAATCCATTGATGTGGACTTCACAGTAAAACGAGGGCCACACGCATCATAAAAATTAACTAGTCATTTTGTTTATCTTTTCTAGAAGACTGAGGAAGGCTCCTGTTTTTTCAACAAGGATACCAAATCATAATTATAAAATAAAATTAAGTTACCAGTTTCATCAGCACAATAACTATTCCAGCATATGACATCACATTCAATATTGGAATACAGGTTGCAAAGATGTTATTTCACAGTGCAATCAATTTCCATTGCTTTACTTTCACAGTACACAGCAGAGCTGGTAGTCTGCCAAAAAGACTGACAAACACTTTATATTGTAAGATCAGTTTTAGTTGCTTTTAGGTTTACCAACTGCGCTCCTTCAGTTTCTTTGCCTCAGACTGAATTTTTCAGGAGAGGGGGAAGCATTTCAGGGAAAATGTTTCAGCTATTTCTTAGAATACAGGTGGGGGATGGAGAGAGGAACTTTTTTTTTTTTTAAACATAGGGGAGGCAGGGCATAATTATAGCCATTGACTGGGAAGCTCTACTGTTGCCCATACCTGGAACTAGCAACCAAAGCTAAAATCAAACTGGAGCTGTACAATGAACATACAAAGCACTATAAAAATGTTAAGTATAATACTCTAAAAAATCTGGTCCTAAGTATCTTAGAATTAGTGGATGCTTTTGAGAATCTTTGCCTTAATTTTAGTGTACCTCAGTACCCCATCTATATAATATGAAATAAATATCAGTTTTTTTACCTTACAAGAGTGTTGTGGACTTCACGAATTTTGTGACACATTACGGAACATATTACTGGTATAAGCACCATAAAGAAGCCCATAAGGAAGCAAATATTATTCAGTGTGAGCCTTGAATGTAAAGGTAAAGATATAAAATATGGAAACAATGAGTGTAAGAAAAGTTATTGAATATCTGACCATTAACTAAACCACCATCAACTAAATCAGTGGGGACCAACCTTTTTGGCAGGCATGCCATAAATTAGCCCTGCCTCCTTCTCCCCAAGTGCCACTTCACTCCTCTGCTCTGTTTTGTGCTCCCTGCCTCAATCTGCCACATGCTACACACCAAGGCTGCCTATGCCACTTGTGGCACCCATGCCACAGGCTGGCCACCCCTGGACTAAGCGACACAGATTCTGTCGGAAAATGTGACCATATAATGAAATGGTGCACCAATGCATAAACATGAGGGACTAAAAGCAACCTTCTGGGGGTCTGTAACAGAATCCTTACTCAGCTACAGAAAAGTAGAATGGCCCCTTTAAGGGAAGAGATTTTGTGAACCAGACAAAGGCCAGAGCCAGCAAGGCTGGGGTTAATAAACAGCCCTAGAGTTAGACCAGCTGATAAATCACCTGACTGTGTGGGGGTAAGGCTTGAGTGGCATATAAACCTGGGCCTGGGCCTGGGCCAAGCTAGGCAAATTAGTGCCATGAGTCACTGGATGAAAAAACAAGGACTGCAGGGGGATGCTGGGCTGGCTACAAAGCTGCGCTAAGGAATCTCGGTGAAATGCTGGTGCCTTATGAAAGAGCACAGCTCCTAGTAGGGGGAGGTCTTGCTGGATGAGTTATTGCTGTCATATGTTATACCTAGAGCAAGTTATTTTTGTTACAGCCAGCGTGCTTTTGTTAGTTTACTACTGGTGGACTAGATGGGACTAAAAAGGGGAGATGTGGAGGTCCCAGAATACCAGGAAGCTATAGCTTGCTGAATCGGGGTACAAGAGATGAGGCTGGAGAGCCCCAATCCCAGATGAGGAAGGGACGTGGGAGGGGGATGCAGCAAGAGCAACCCAGGTGGGGTCTGTCCCAGCTGCTTCTCAGCCACCACCAAGTGAGGGCTACAACACTTGCCTACAGCCCCCATGCAAGTCCCTGGCTTGCTACAGTCCCTGCTACTCCAGTCTTGCTGCTCCCTGCCCAGAGGGTGGTGGCAGGCACATCTGAATGCTCTGGGCTGGTACTGCATGAACTATGATGAGCTAGTGCAGCACATTCCAACAGAGAAGCTCTGGATCTGCAGCAGGGACAGGTGGCAGTGGCCCTGGGCAGCATGCAGGGGCCAGCTGCAGTGACAGTGAGCCTGCAGCTGTTCTGCTACCCTGCTCTGTTAGGACATGCTGTGCTGTGCCTACTGCCACTATCTAGGACCACTTGGTTGGTGAGCACCTGGGAGCAGCAGGGTAGCCCCCACCTGCCCTGCCTGCTGCCAGGCTGCCCTTTGCTGGGGGATGGCAGAATGCAGGACACTGGGGCACAGGCAGAGCTGAGGGGGGCTGTGGCTTGGGAGTGAGGGGCAACAGCAGGGGCAAGGCACCACATGTCAGGCAGGGCTGCTCAGCGCCACAAAGTAGCAGGGGAGAGAGTCACAATTGGTTCTGGTGCAGGAGGGGAGCTGCTGCTGCCAGGATGGAGTGAATGGCAGGGGTAGGCAGGGCCTACAGATTGTGAGTGAGGGGTACGGGCATGTTAGGGCTGCTCAGCACCACAAGCAGCAGGAGGGACAGTCACAGCTAGATCTGCATCCTGGTGAGTGAAGGGGGCAGAGGAAGCTCTGATTTCTCAACCCCCCTGGCCATGATTTAAAAAAAAAAAAAAAAAAAAAAAAGTCAAATGCCAAAATATATAGGTTCTTAGAATTTATTTTATTATAATGATTGAGGCACTGGTAGGCTTCCAAATTGCTTTAAATTGTAAGTATATCCAAGAACACCGTGTTCAGCTAATTACCTACATATATAGTGGCATCTTACTTTAATCATGGAAAAAAGCAGATGGGGGGGGGGG
>NW_005842280.1:146364-171202 GCF_000455745.1 Alligator sinensis | reverse complement strand
AAATCAGAGAATTTGGGATTTTTTAAAGCAGAGAAAACCAGCCAAAAGAAATCCCTGCCCATGAGTGAGATCTTGTTTGGGGAACCCTAGGGCAGCCTCCCTTTTCTAAAGACATAACAAGATCAAGGTGTGGGAGGCTAGCTGAAGGGAAGATTGCCCAAAGAAAGCTGAGAGGGTGCCCCAGAGGCCTCACCGCTACTCCTGGGGCATGGACCTGTTACAGAATTCCTTGCTTCAAAGGGCATAATTTTGCAACTATATGAGAATTATACAGACAGTTAACATTCCCATGGTATATACCATGTGTTATAAGCATAATATCTGCCACCTTTCATGATTTAAGGCAATACTTATAGGAGTTGGATGTAGTGCAAGATGAAATGAAGAGTGATTTAATGGAAGCAATGGAGAAACTTTGCCATTCAAAACTACCACAGCAGAGAGCATCACAAACTCATATTTATCATCTGATTTTACTCATTGTTTATTCAAGTAAAAATTAATAAAACGCCAGATTAACCTTGCTGCATACATACATCACATTCTTTGGATTTATGCTTTTAAAATCTTAATTTTGGATACAAACATTTGCAACCAATTCACTGTTTCTTCAAGTTCTTTCACGGTTTTTTTTTTTAAAACTCATTGCAATGAGTCAGGGCATCTAACAGTACTAAACTGCAAATTCTAGTATTATTTACTTCCATAAAGCTTTATTTCTACAATATTACATTTTCAGATAGCATGCCACTAATCTACAGAGGGAGTAGGGCATCAAGTGCCTCCATAAAATAAAAGTTAAGCTTCGTTTGAAATAGTCAAATAGAATTTGAGTGTATAGCTATCACAACGCAACAGGCGTTCTTAGGGGGTAGTCTCTTATTGAACCAACTACATGGCTGGAATTAAGTTAGACAAACTCTTGAATTTCTTCAGTTTTGTAATTGCTCCATTCACTCTTTAATTTAAAGCAGGGGTGCTCAGCCTCTGGCCTGTGGGCCAAATGCAGCCCACAGAGCCATATCTGGCCTGCAGGCCCTCCCACAGGTCAGGAAATTTAAGGGTGGGGGAGCAGTGACAGCTGGTAGTGGCACTCTCCCCTGGCTGCCAAACTCCCACATATGCTCCCCCTGCACAGCAAGATTGGGGCTGGGCCAAGCATCCTTCCCCCTGCCACTAAGTCAGGGCCAGGCTGCCCCATGCCATGAAACTGTGGCTAAGTCATGCCCTCTTCCCCCATGGGAGCCAGGTCAGGTCAGGGCTTTGCCCCCTTCTATGCAGGAAGATAGGGCCCTGTGATGCCCTGGCTGTGCAGGAGGAGCAGGCATGGGAATTTGGCAGCCATTACTAACTACCATTGTTCCCCCACCCTCAAGTTCCCTGACCTGTGGGTCAGATGCTAAGGCTTTGTGGGCTGCATTCGGCCTACAGGCAGGAGGTTGGGCACCCCGCCTTTAAATGAAAAGAGCAATTACGAAATTGAAGTTGTCGTACATGCTGACTAACCCTTTCATTATGAAGAACACCTTGCAGTCAAGAGCTTGTCTACCTTGATTCCAGCCATGCCCTTGGTTCAATAGAAGTGCTGGATGACAGCCTGCAGACAGACCGGCCACTGCCCACCCAGCTCACAGGCCAAAAACATCAGGCAACCATGACGGAAAGAGATCCCGCAACTCGCGCTCTCCAAACAGCGCCCATCCCTTGCCACAGAGCTTCCATCCTTGCAGGTTTTTAAGCACCCCCGAGCTGCCACCTGCCCTGCGGCTCTGCCCGGCGCGCGGCTCCCACCCGACGTCACCGGGTTCGGCTCGGGAAGCGCATGCGTTGACGCAGGAGCCCCGAGCTGCGCGGGACCCCCAACTGCCAGGTGATGGGACAGGCTGCTGCCAGCCCCCGCGCAGGCGCTCGGGACCGGGATCCCTCTCCCCCTTGCCTGCTGACCCCCCCCCCCCGGGGGGCGCCCCCCCCCCCGCGCCGCCGCTGCCATCTTGTCCCACACCGGTTCCTCCCCGTTACTCTGTCAAGCTCCTTCCGGCCACTTCCGGCGGGCGCTACACCAACGAGTCCTCCCCGGAAGTCCAAAGCGGCCCCCACCGCAGCGTACACCCGCACAGGCGTTGAGGCGGTCGGCTGGGTCTAGCTCCACTAACTGCTGCCGCGACGGGGCGGGGCTCGACACAGGCACCACCCCCTCGCCTGTACGCGCCTTCCACGGCCCGCAGTTTCGTTCTCTGGCGGGAGGCGGGGCCAAGGGGCGGGAGGAGCCAATGAGCAGCCGCTGACCCAGAGCCGCAGGGGGATAGGGCTGCGTGTGGAGCGCAGGCCGGGAGGTTACGTCACGTTCGCGCCTCGTGCCTCGGTGCTCCACGGCCCCGACTGGATACACTCCGACTTGCCGCTCCTGACCCATGAGCCAGGGACCGGCCTGTGCATGTCCCGCTCGCAAGGTCTCACGGTTAGTTTCCCCAAGCCCTGTCCCCCTGAAACAGCCCGGCCGTCAGTTGTTCCTGCGCCTTGGCACCAATGCGCAAAGCCCAGGGCAGCCAGGAAGGCTTGGCTGGGGCTTGAGAGGAGGCGGTGAGCAAAGCTGGCACTAAACGAAAGAAGGGGTAATAATCCTTGGAGGCTTTTAAGGCCCAGCTTAACACAGCCTGGGCTGGAGTGATCTAGTTGGAGAGGGTCCTGCTTTGAGCAGGGGGTTGGACTCAGGGTTTCTCCATAGGGTTGCCAACCCTCCCCGAGTGGCCGGGAGTCTACCAGAATCATCGCCCGTCTCCCAGTGACTATGGAAAGCAACCTGGGAGATTTTAATAGGATATTTTAAGAAAATGAAATTAATGAGTTATGTAACAGTGGGGGCGGGGGAGGGGAAATCTCCCAGAATAGCTTCAGTCAAAGTTGGTAACCCTATTTCTCAATGCATGGGTCACAATCCAAAAGTGGGTTATATGATTATATTAAAGGGTGCCAGACAAACTTTACAGATGGATTCTCCTTTAAAGGAGAAAAACATGGGAAATGGTGCCCTTTCCCTTGCAAGCTGGCAGAGGTCCGGCCTGCGAGGGGATGCTGGGGCACCGCCTGGCCTCCCACACACACATGCACACACCCTGCCCCAGAACCCATTGGTGACACATGCATGTGGGCGGTCACCACTCCCCCCCCTCCCCCCCAACATCATCTGCGGGCGGTTGCTGATTGCCACTGGCCACCACCAACGCTGCTGGTGGCATCTATGGGTGGTCACTGATTATTGGTCAGCGCTCGCCAACCCCACCCTCCTGCCGACATCACTGCGGCCACCTGTGGGAGCCCCCCCCCGCCACTGCTGCCACCGGCTGAGGGCAGTCGTTGTACCCCGCCAGCCTCTGGGGGCACACGTTCATTCCACACCCACCCCCGGCCTCGCACACCAGGAGGCTGGGGCAGCGGGGCAGGAGCAAAGGGCACTGGGTCAGGACAGGTCCTTGTTTATAAATGGGTTGTGGTACAACAAGGCGGCTGAGAACCACTGGACTAGATGACCTCCTGAGGTGCTGTCCAACCCTCATGTTCTGTGAGCCTGTGATAAGAATGGAGGAGTCATGGGGCTGGGAGAAATGCAGAGCAGTAGAGAAGCGCCAGGAGGAGGGAGAAGAAACAAGAAGCAAGTCTTTTGAGTACAAAGTATGACACAGCTGGTCACACTGTGATGGGGTGGGTTCATCTTTGAGGAGGACTGGTGTTGCATATCAAGGGTAGCTACATCTGGGAGAGGTTAAAAACCCACTTCATGAATATCTTGGGGGAGAAAACAACAGGGGTGGGGTTATGCTTACAGGTGGAGCAGTATGGGTCTGCTTAATCAGGAGCAGGAGGTGAGTAAGGCCTTTTTGTGTAACGATCAGGACAAGCCCTGTGGGATTTGATTACCCATATACCCTGTTGGCCCTGTCAGGCCACACCTCTCGTAGGGTGACCACCTTTTCAAAAGGGGAAAGCAGGACACATGCCTGCCTTCTGCCCCCCAGCCTCCACCTCTGCCACTGCTAGCAGAATGGCTGGACCAGATCCAAGCGGGACAGATGCGGGCTTAGGGCTCTCCGCTTTGCTGCCTTTCCCTCAGGAGCCCTGCGCCCCCAACAGCAGCAGGGGGTGCACCTCCCTGCTGCTGCCGCTGCTCCTGGCAGGCAGGCAGGGGGTGCCTTGCCATGGCAGCACAGCCAACACTGCCCAGCGTGGGGCAGGGTGGGGAGCCCCGAGCCTACAGTGGGCAGCCCGCATCCACCCCCTGTATCCTGCTCCAAGCAGCCCCTGCCCAAGACTCTGAATCTGGGATAAATGCTGTCCCAGGGTCATGCAGCCCTGACTGTCCCACCCAATTAGGGACAGATGGTAAGGCTGTGCAAAATTTTGCCGGCAATTTCGTTTCAAGCTCAAAACACTGAAATCGAAACAAAACGGGTAGCTTCAAAACAGCCTCTAAATGAAACTAGGCAAGTTGAAACATTCTGAAAATTTCAAAATGTTGGGAGTTTCAAAGCTCAAGCTGGACTTGCCTGCAAGGAAACATAAACTAAAGTGAGGAGAGGGAGGGGGATGAGGGGCAAAGGTGGCGGGGGGAAGGAGCACTCTCATTATTGACTGTGTAGCTGGCCAGTGACTGCCATCCTTCCCTGAGGTCCCGTCCAATCCCAGTGCTCTGGAGGAGGGATGGAAAAACTGCATAAAAGGCAGCATTGTTTGAACTGCTCTGCTTTCTGCCTTGGTGTCAGTTGAGTGAGGGCGCACCTTAACACACACATACAGTGTCACCTACCTATGTCACGAGTTTTGTCTGTCAGCAGCTAGAGGTGCAGGGCCCCAGAACCCAGACTGCCCCTGCACCTATCTCCTCAACAGCTGGCAGGCTTCCGGGCCTAGCAGGCCTGCACTTTTCACCCCGCTATGCTGCAAGACAGACAGTCCCACAGGCACCCATGATACAAGTTTTGCTTGTCAGCAGCCAGAGGTGCAGGGCCCCAGAAGCCCCGGCACCTATCTCCTTGACAGCTGGCAGGTTTCGTGGCCTCAGCAGGGGCTAGCAGGCCTGCAGGTTTTATTCTGCTGCGCCTGAATACACGCAGTGTCACCCATGTCACAAGTTTTTTGCTTCTCAGCAGCTTGAGGTGCAGTTTTCCCCAAACCCCTGCATCTATCTCCCTGAAACTTGGCAGGCTTCATGCCCTCAGACAGGGCTATCATTCCTGCAATGTTCATCCAAATCAGACCAGAAATGACAGTTATAGGCCGTTTTGAGCTTCCCCATTATAGCCAATGGGTGAAATGTGGAAACAGCAAAACTATTTCAACAAAACAAAATGGACCAGCGGTTGAATCGAAACAAAATTCTAAATGAAATGTTGTTCCATCAAAACATTTAAATGCAAGTCAAAATGGAATGGTGCCGTTTCGCACAGCCCTAACAGATGATCACCCTACTCTCTTTGTTGGCTCTCTGATACTACATAAACCAGTACAGCCAGTTCCACGGTCAGGTTGTTAGTGACTAAACTGGTGTCCCCACCTGGACTAGCCTGGGTGAGGAGGGTGTGTGAACACCCAGCAGAACTATACACAAGACCTGTCAAAAGGCAGATGAGCTCCTGTGAGCCACTGGCCATCCATGTCTGGAGAGGAAATGGGCACCACACCAGGTCTGAGGTATCTAAGGTACCCCAATAATTGCAGTGGCCTCAGGACTGACTCGACTAGACTATATACCCTGTTGGAACAACAATGTAGCAGGGCACAGGTTTTGGAGGCTTCTCTTTTGGTTTAAGGTGGAGGTGCAGCCATTGATTCTGATTAACAGGGATTGATTGAGAATCAAAGTGGAACCTAATTCGAATGAAACTGATAAAAAATGATAAAGAGTTTGCCACCAAAGAAGGCATCAATCAAAGAATGAGGACAATGGACTTCAGAAAAGCAGACCATAACAATGTCAAGGAACTGAGAGGTAGGGTCTTTTGGGACAATAACTTGGCTGTGTGCTAGCCTGACCTTATGCACCCATTTTCTAGCCCAGGCAGTTCCTCTTTGGTCCAGAAATTTGGCAGCAGCAGAGCAGTAAGTAACACTGCCACTGCTGCCTAATTTCCAGCCCCTTGAGAACCCCCACAGGTTGGATCTGGCCTGTGGGTCAGGGGGTGTGCACCACTGGGCTACACAGACATAACAATTGTATCACTATTAAAGATTATGAATACAGGCTGTTAGAAAGCAACTGTAATATCTGGACAATTCTGTAAGGCACACAAGCGTAGCAAAACCACTCTAGCTTTAACCCTCTTCATCCAGGGTCAAAGTTAAGGCAGTTTATTGCCCTCCCCTTTTAAAGCAGCTACAAAGGTATGTTTGTTCATCCCCCAAGAGATATAAAAGTACAGGAGAGCCAGCAGTTATTGAAGGAGACTCATAAATGCATTGCAACAAACTCCTGATATAAAGGAAAGAACGGATGCAAAGTGAAATACCATTATAGCTGCATTTGGAACACCTCAGTTACTAAAAACCAAAAAAGGAAGCAAAGACACATGACTGAGTATAAAGGAATAGGGCAAAATGTGTTTCAGTTTTCAGGGAACATGAAAGCAAGAAAAGATTCTAAAAATAAATTAGGAGTAAGAGCTATAAATAGATTAGGAGGAAGAGAAAAACAAAGGGAAGACTCTTTCAAAATAATAAAGCAGATGATGATGAAAAGAAGGGTAAGTATCCCATGCCTCTGCTTTAAGTCACAAAAAGGTAAACTGTTACTAAATACTTAAAAAAATAATTTTAATTTGACCAGGGTATGGCCAGAGTATGGAAAAATCTCTCTAGTCAGCAAAGCCCGATGAAATTTACCCATAAAGTACTTAAGAACCTAGCCAAAGTAATTTCTGAACCACTAATAATCATCTTGGAGAATTTGTAGAAGATGTGGGAGGCTCCAGAGACCATAGAACAGCAAACATGGCACCTATTTTTAAAAGAGGGGGATCCATAAAATTCCAGACCTGCAAAGATACTGGAATCACCTGGAAGATAGGAAGTGTTTAAAAAAATAAAAGAAACAGCAAACACTGATTTGTCATGAACATATCACATCAAAATAATTTACTTTGATTTAATGGGGTAACTAGTTTAGTGGATAAAGAGAAAGCAGAAGTATTACTGGTATATCTTGACTTTCATAAAAGGCAAGGATTTTTTTTTTTTTAGTGAGGCTTTTGACACTTTCACACAAGGCTTTCCTAAGCAAGGTAAGGAGGTATGGTCTATAAATCACCACATGTAATCACCATCAGATGCATGTACAACTGGTTGAAAAACATAAATTCTAAAGATCTACGTGTCAATGTTCTCCGTCAAACTAGGAGGGCATCTCAAGTGGATCCCGCATGGATTTGTCTTGGGCTCAGTTCTATCCAATATTTTCATTCATAGATGTTAGGGTTGGAAGGGACCTCAATAGATCATCGAGTCCGACCCCCTGCACAGGCAGGGAAGAGTGCTGGGTTTAGATGACCCCAGCCAGATGCCTATCTAACCTCCTCTTGAAGACCCCCAGGGTAGGGGAGAGAACCACCTCCCTTGGGAGCCCGTTCCAGACCTTGACCACTCTAACTGTGAAGAAGTTCTTCCTAATGTCGTCTAAATCTGCTCTCTGCTAGCTTGTGGCCATTATTTCTTGTAACCCCCGGGGGCGCCTTGGTGAATAAAACCTCACCAATTCCCTTCTGTGCCCCCATGATGAACTTGGATTCATAACTTATTCATTCATAACTATGAATGAATAACTAGGAAGACATAGTTTTACCATAACATTTTCTGTGGAGTGACCTCTCTTTTCTTCTTGCCACAGAACTTCATTTGCTTTAGCCACACCTATAAAATTAGCAGATGAAGCCACACCAAGGGGCTTACAAGCACTTTGGATCAGGCAGTATCATCTTCAGAGGCTATAAAAAAATAAGTCAAGAAACAAGCAGATCCAGGATTTGATAAGGGGGGGGTGGGGTGGGAACAGAAACCAGTCCTCCACTGGTGGCTGCACCCTCTGCTCCCAGTCTCTTCTGTCCCCCACTTCCCACTGGGGTAGGCAGACCATGCCCTGGGAGCAGCAGGTGGTGACTAAGTCCCAAAGAAGGTAAACATTTCCCTAGTCCCTTCCCCTTTGCTCAGAGGCACGTCCCTTCCCTTCCTTTCCCTCTCCCATCAGTCACTGCTGGTGTCCCTGCAGTCCCAAGGGCAAGGGGAGGTCCTATCCTCCTCCAGCCAGGCTGTGCAAGGGCTGGGCTCAGCGTGGGATGGCAGCAGCAGCAGGTTCTGTTTCTCCATGCCTTGTTCCAGGCTGATGGGAAACACCCAGCTGGAGTGGGACAGGGGCTTCACTTGCTCCTGGGATAGCAGGGACACCTGCAGTGGCAAGCAAGGCAGTGGCCATGACGGGGAGAAGAGGGAATGTGCCTCTGACCACAGAGAAAAAGGAATGGAGGGAAATTTTTACTTTCTTTGGGATTTATGTCCTGGACATAAGTCCCAAAGTTCCGGCTGCATAATCAGGAAGGAAGGTGCAGTCACACCACTGCACCTCCTCTGGATCTACCCCTGGTTAGACAAATATCTGCTGGGGGTGCTTCAGCTATCTTTGATCTTGCCTGGACTAGACGATAAGTTGTGGCCCCTATATTTCTATGACAATTCACAGACAACCCTGTAAGCTTTCTATCCAAGCATGACCTATATTGAAATGTGTTCCCACCCCCTGGGGACTTCTCTCCCATGCTTCCTATTATTTATTAAATGATCTCCCTACTCTTGCCAAGGTACTGCACTCATTTTAATATCACACCTCACTTCTCTCAGCATTTCTAGAAATAAAAACTTCACAACTTGCAAAAACAGGCAATATATAAAAGTAACAGCAAAATATCATTTCTAACTTTGCATTTCTTTGTAGATCCTGGCATTAGGGTAAAAAAATAAATAAATCGGGGTAGGGTTGTTGTATGCGAATTCAGAGCAGAAAGGGCATTGTTTCTGAAAAAAAACAAACCAGTAAGACACACTTCTGTATTCCTTGTACATCCAGTCTTTCACTGGGTGATAGTTCTCTGGTGTACGTGCGATTTAGAACTACCGATAGATATTCATTCATTAAAGAAATCTTTGGATTCCGGCTGTAGGACATTTTGAAGTTTCAAAATTAATTACATCAGCATTAAATGTGTTGCGACAAGAATGCATATCAAATACAGGAGGAGAGGACAGAGTTGTTCATGTATTTATTGGACAGAAAAATGTTTCTAAAACAGGGTTAAACAGACTATTTTTTGTTTTCGAATTATGGCCCATCATCCAGTTTTTCCCTTTCTGAACACGTCCACATCATGTGACCAACATGAATATTTGGGTATAGTTTTTTACCAAAATGAAGGTGTATGCAAGGGAAACAATATTCTTTCTGGAAGGGTTCAGAATTCCAATTACCACTTACTAAGGAATGCCCTTTTAAAGCCATCAACAATGTAACTATATATATTTTTACATACATGTAACTTTGTTTTCAACCCCCCCTATACTTTTTAAAACAAAGATTAATTTATTAAAAGAAATTTTCACCATGGTAGCAAAACCCAAAAAACTACATTTTATCAAAAGTATAAAATTCACTAGAAAATACTGTCCTTTTTTTGCCAAAATGTTACATAAAACCTTTTGATTGTACAGATACAACCGTTACAAAAGGAAATAGTACTGAATACTCTATACATAGTGCTTTTTGATATGTACCACATATGCTGAATCCAAGAAAAAATACAGATAAACAAATACTAGATTGTGAAATTAAGCCATTCTAGTGCAAATCTGAATAAGTTACATCCTGAAATTAAATTGCATGCAAGATTGATGCTAATATTCTGAAGCTATAACTGAAATAAATCAACTACATTAAACATGTAGTTTTATTTTCATTACTTTTCCCACACCCAACAGTACAATTTGTTTTTTTTACACTAGAGCTCCTAAAATATTTACAACCTTCTTCCAATAAAATATAACAGTTAAATATATTTGAAAATAAGATTTTTTTTTCCATAAAATATACTGATTTTTTTTTTCTATGTACAGGTTTTGCCAGACATAACCAAGATCAAGAATGAAACTACCTCCTGGTAAACAGTTTTACACCATCAATCATTAAAAAAAAAAAAAAAAAAAAAAAAAATCACCTGGGGTGGGAGGGAGGAGAACCCTTTAAACTACATTTAGGAACAAGCCTGAACAACATTTTTTTTAACATTAGACAGTGCAATACAGAGTCAATGATTGAGGCCTAAAGTATACTATTTCAGAAATCTACATTTCTTTGGTTATTTCAAGTCACGTCTCTATTTTTATCATCGTTTTGGTGGGTACAAATAAAGGTATGCCAGTTTTACCTTAGAGAGCTAGAAAATAGTTGAATGGGATTAGTATAACACATCTATTAACTCTCTGGGAGTCAAATCCACAAGTTTTGACAGTATTATTTTTACTTTTTTTCAGACAAAAAAAATCTAAATAAACTTGAATGGTAGTTTTGCCTGAGTAAGTATCAAGTAAAAACTAAAGGCATTATTGGTCCCTGCAGATGTCTTCCTTACCAACATGCATGGGGTAGTGCTACTTCTGTAGAATGCTTCCATCTTTTCACGTGCTAGGACAAAAGGCTCTGTAGAGGATCCCCCAGGGTTTAATGCTCCATGGGTATAGAGACAATGGAATGGACTCACTCAAGTTCTGCTACCTTAGGGCCATAGAAGACAGGGCAAGTTACTGTGTACAAAGGCTCTGATTCTGCAAACACCCAGAACATGCACAGCTTTGAGTCAAAATTTGTAAAATACACAGCATATACAACATTTTACAGCGTTTCTCTGCTTCAAAGCAGTTGGTTGAGCCTGGCTAGCACAGCTATTTAGGAAGTCATGCCTGGGATAGGACAGGGTAATGGTTGGCTGTGCAGAGAGATGGTGCTGCTGTTGGAGTGAAACCAGCAGCTTCTTCCACCCACTGACAAAAAAGATAGAGGAGCCTTTGTAACTTGAAGCTGTTGAGTGGATTCCACTTTCTTACTAGTGATTAGCAGAATATTCAACTCTTCAGATTTTGTCCCTCTCTGCTTTGATGGGGAGACTCTTCTTTACCCATAAACCTATGGGTTCTGATTTGCAATGGCTTTGTACCTGTGGGGCCATGTACATCTGCACAAGGTAACGGAAACAGCCTTCTGTTATTCGTTTTGCCCAGATATAGTTTTACTAACAGAAAAGAAGCAGGTGTGTAACCTCTTGCACTCTGGTTAAGAAAGCATTTGGGACCCCAGACAGCTTGTCTGAAGTGTGGCAAAAGAATGAAATACTTATGGCAGAAAAAGAAAGGAATAGTTTCATAGTAGTTTCGTAGTAGCTAGGGTCAGGAGGGACCTGAACAGATCATCTAGCCTGAACCCCTGCCACAGGCAGGAATGAATGCTGGGTTCACAAGACCCCAGACAGGTGATCATCAAACCTCCTCTTGAATTTGCCCAAGGTAGGGGCGAGGACCACTTCCCTGGGAAGTTGGTTCCAGATTTTGCCCACCCTAACTGTAAAATATTGCCTTCTGATCTCTAACCTAAACCTATTCTCCATCAGCTTATTACCATTGTTCCTCATCACCCCAGGTGGTGCTGGGGAGAAAAGGGCTCTGCCTATTTGCTGTTGATCTCCCCTGATGAGCTTGTAGGCAGCCATCAGGTACTCCCCTCAGCGTCCTCTTGCTGAACAGGTTCAGGTCCTTCAGTCTCTCCTTGTAGGGCCTGTCCTGCTGCCCTCTCACCAAGCGGGTGGCCCTCCTCTGAACCCTCTCCAGGCTGGCCACATCCCTTTTGAAGTGCAGCGCCCAGTACTGGATGCAGTACTCCAACTGCGGCCTGATCAAAGTCGCATAGAGGGGGAGTATCGCCTGTCTGGACTGGCTTGAGATGCACCTTTGGATGAATGACAAGGTATGGCTGGCCTTGCTGGCTGCGGTCTGGCATTGGCAGCTTATGTTCATCTTGGAGTCAATAATGACTCCAAGATCCCTTTCCGCCTCTGTGCTTTCAAGAAGGGAGCTCCCCAGCCTGTATGTATGCTGTGGATTCCTTCTCCCAAGGTGCAGCACCCTGCATTTGTCTACATTGAACCCCATCCTATTTGCGTCTGCCCACTTTTGTAGTCTGTCTAAATCAAGTTGCAGACTCTCTCTCCCTAGAAGTGTGTCCACCTCACCCCACATCTTAGTGTCATCAGCAAACTTGGACAGTGTGCTTTCCACCCCCTCCAGATTGCTGATGAAGATGTTAAACAGTGCAGGCCCGAGGACCAAGCCCTGGGGTATCCCACTGCTCACATCTCGCCAGGTTGAGTACAACCCGTCCACCACTACTCTCTGGGTGCGCCCCATCAGCCAATTTTTTACCTATCCAACTGTGCAGGCATCAATGCCGCAGTCACTTAATTTATTGATGAGGATGAGAGGCAGTGTTGAAGGCCTTCTTAAAGACTAGAAAGACTATGTCCATAGCGACACCATCATCTAAGGATTTAGTTACTTAGGAAGAATCTGAAATTTTTTCATAAAGATGTTCTATAAAATTTCCAGTTCTGCTCTGCTGTGCAGGATTCACAAGAGTATCAGTATTCTGCTGAAGCCTTTATATTATTTACGGTATTTTATTCCAAGGAGAACTTAAAAAACTAGCCATTTTGTAAGGAAGGACCATTGGTCAAATGTAAACTCTCCATGAGCTGCCTAAACCTGCTTCTGGTTTAGGACTCGAGAATAAAACTCCATGAGTCCAGTAGTATGTCTCTATCACAACAAATCAAATCAAGTTAATTATCAATGGGGTTACAGAGAACTTGTGCGTAGAGCTGGGTTACAGAGAGGTGTGAGGAAGACTGACAGCCTTGTCTCCTTGTTTTTCCATAAAAATTTTATATAAACTTGATGAAATTAAAAGTGAATCCTCAAAAATGGCACAAGAATAACAACATTTCGGGCCTAGGAAGGATTTGGAAAAAACAAACAAAAAACCCAACAAAACAAAATCCAAAACATGCCACTATTATTCAACAGCATCACTCAACCCATTCCCTCTGTGGGACAAGGGCATCTCCTGACATTGAACCTTAAACAAAATCTACTTCTGCACTGTGTGCATGAAGTCATACCCCACCACCCAAAGCCTCTGGAATGGCTATTCAACAGTGTGATTTATTGGCACAACAGGTTATATCTCCAGTGCACGCCAATTACAAAAGCAGAGCTCCTAATCCAGTGTTCCCTTCATAGGATGTGATTCACAGTAGAATCACCATGATCTTTCTTCATTCCTTGGATTAGGTCATTCGGAAGCCCGAGGATCTCTCTTCTTTTTTTAAAACCCAATTAAGTGGAATCTCCATATGTACAGTATAAACATTACCTTTTGCAGGTACAGATAACAAGAACAGGTAAAAATTAAGGCAAGGTAGAACTGAAAATGTACAATGATATTCATGATACAATCACACTTGTAATTACTTCAGATTTGGACAGATTTTTTTTTAGTTCCAAATAAAACCAGGACAAAAAGCTGAAGAATAATCAAGTCAGCATCTCCAAACATGACGTTTACTTCTGGAAACTCACTGTACAATCCAGTGCAGACAACTATCCTGTCAGAAGTGCATGACAACAGTTCTTACCTAGTAAAGGGGGCCAGAGTAACAAGTGTAAATGAACACATTCTTAGTAATGCTCAACTGAGAATAGGAGAAGAGAACTCTACAGAATTAAAGTTTCTCTGATAATAGTCAGAAGAGAAATAGTAATAGATATATAGACTTCTCTGTTATTAGTGGTTTTGAAAGATCTCAGTGAAACAGAACCCAGATAAAACACCTTATAAGAATCTTTGTGCTAATTATTTATTTTCCCCAAAACACAGATTGATAAAAAAAATGGGAAAAAAGCATTTTTTCTAGGTCTGAACTAAAGAAATTATCCGTTTTTATACAGGTAGTTAAAAAAAAAAAAAATCAATGGAAAATAAACAGGTAGTTCAGATTTCCTGACTGATGCATCCAGGAGCTGTCTGCATGGGACAGCTCTGTATTTACAGCTCAGCATCATCCTGCAGCAGGTCTGCATCTTCATCATCCAACAAGAGGTCAGCTTCCATGACTTCATTCTCTTCCATGACATTACCTAACTCCTGAACAACATCGTCATCAAGGTCCTCCACATGTTTAATCAAATCCATATGATCCAGAGGGATCATACCATGTCCAACTGGCCCAGTAGTTCTTGCAATAGTAGCAGCCATTTCTGTTGCAACAGCAGCTTTTTGAGCCTTTTGCCTTTGTTGTTCTTCCTGTTGTCTGTGAGTCTTCATATGAGCATTGCGACTTTTGATTTTGAAAAACACCCTAAAATTTCAAGGGAACATTTTATTGCCATTTCAAATTCTATTTTGACTGTACTGAAAAACAAATAAATAAGCCCTGCTTCATTGACTTGAAACATATGTTGGTAAAGAGAAATCTACATTACCCCACTTTGAGGATTTCAGAGAGTACTAATTAGGTTTTTACAGCCTCCTAGTAATATAGGCCTTACTGTTTCACTTTTATTTAGGGTGTTTATATGGCTCCTCTATTACTATACCATCTGAGCCCTGCACGCTCTGCATAGCATGTACTTGCATAACCCTCCCATATGGTAGAGAAGTATATTTACCTCTCTTTAAGAGGCAAAGAAACTCAGGCACCAGGAAACTAAGGCTGAAATCCACAAAGGATTTAGAAGTTTACTAAGCTTTCTGGATCTGGACCTAAATAATTTGCTCAAGATCACCCTGGAGTTTGTGGTGAAACAGAAAACAAAAAGGCCAGTGCTGTTTCCCTCTCCTGGAATCAGGAGGCATAACCCTTGTATGTGGATGGAGTCAGAAAACAGAGAGAGACTGAATGTGATAAGCAAATGATCAAGCTCCAAAACATGATCCAGACCAGTCTCTCATGACTGACTAGGGTAGGAGTTTGGAAAGGGCACAGTTAATTGCCTACAAAGGAAACTCATGGTCCTTAAAAACAAACCTGGTGAATAAATCGCTTTTTTTTTTGAGGTTCTGTTTCTTCTGAATACAGGGGGAAAACAAGTAATAAAGAAACATTTACTTACTTGCCACATTCTTTACAAGGAAAAATTGTTGTTGGGTCCGTCTCACCACTTGTTGTGCTGTGTGCAGGTGAGCTTTTAACTGAACCGTGTCCACTCTGTGTCCCAGATTTTTGCTTAACGACTGAAACTGTACACCTTGTTTTTGTCATTGGATTGGTACCTCCATGAATACGGGCATGGCCATTTAGTGCTTGTCTGGAGCTGAACACCTGGTGGGGGAAAACAAACTTGAATTGCAACAGCAGCAAAGAAAGGAGACATGCATTCAATTTACATTTTGCTGATATGTCAACAATACCACTGGTTAAAAATGACACATTTGACCAAATTCTACTCTCCAATATACTCCACTGAAGTTAAAAAAATTCAGTTATTTCATTTATTCCTTTAACACACAAAATAATACCTAGCTCTTATTACATGAAGCTTTTCATGAATACATCTCAAAGTGCTTTATACATAGGCTACATGTCATTTGTGCCCTTTCTACAGATGAGGAAACTGAGGCACAGAGGAATGAAATGAATTTGCCCAAGGACATCTAGCAGAGACCAGTGACGGGGGCAAAAACTGAATCCTGGTCTCGAGTTCCTACCTAATGCCCTATCCACTGGATCAAACACCTCTCATATTGATAAAAGACAGCAAATACACGTACAGCACCACAGTTTGGCATTTCACAGATAAAAGAGGCTGCAGAAAGTGAGAGACTTTGAAGGGGTGGCAGGTCTATGGGTGCAAGTGGGATAGGTGGTGGTTCAGGGGATTTCTGTATTTCACTTTCCTCTTCTTTTACACATTTTCTGTCTTCTTCCACCTCTTCCTCATCCTCTAAAACCTCCTCTTCTCCACTTGTCTGAAATTAAAATTAAATTTAAGGAAAACTAAAAATGGGATCAAAGAATATTAAAAAAAACATAAGACAAGTGACAGCACAGAAACAGAGTGTGCCACCTAGCAATGTTTCATTTGCTGCAGTATTCTCACTTGCCCTGAACTGGATGTTTTGTGTGCGCTATATATGCAATAAAACCACAGCCACAAGAATAAATTGCAGCCCTTAAGAGTTCTGTAATGTTGCCCAAGACTGCCTTCAGCTTTAAATATAAAATCATGTCCCACAGGCACTATGTATCTTCAAATGTGACGCTTTATCTGGCTGGCAACATACAATGTACTCCAGTGAAGAGGTGTGCTAATAATATAAGCCTTTTAAGATTGCCTAAATACGTGTAGTACAAGGTATATAGTGCAGGACTTTTTTGCCAGCCCAGATAAACTGCTTTTCCAATGATACTTCCTATTAGACTAGAGAAATGTCTTGACTTCCTATATGCCATGGGTGCGCACACCCATAACAGTGGAACAATTCCAAACTGTCAGAGACTGAGAACTGGTTCACAATTCTTGCAGGACAGGGTGAGGACACACAACTACTGAACCACTTCCACATGGCACTGACTGAGACTCAGTTCACAACTCTATGACGTACTGTGGTTCCAACACCAGGGGGTAGGAGTAAGCACCCAGCCCGGCCTGCCTTCTACCCATGCTTTAGGGATCTTAGGGGGTGGGTGACCTGTGGCTGGGAGTGATTTGACTTTTCTGCTTCCCCTTGTCTCCTAAAATGTGAATTCAGTAAACTTCAACAGCCTGCAATTAATCAAAGTCTGCAGTGTGTCGGGGGGGAGAGAGAGGAAAGAGGCATGGGTGGGGTGTCAGGTGTTGGACCCATACTTTTTTGGTTCCCAGGACCAGGGTAGGGGCACGAAAAAGGCTACAGCCAAGTAGGGAGCAAGGACACAGCTGGTTGGTAGAAAAGAAAGCTTTTATTGAACAAGCAATGCAAGGGAACTTGTTGATAAAATGTACCAACAAAAGGGAAAAAAAAAGAGGGATGGAAGGATGCGGGGCAACAGAGTTCTGGCTGTGTGCCAGAGCAGCCAGTAGTAACAGGGCGGGGACTAGGGTGAAGAACAATGAGATGTGGGATGCCTGGAGGATTAACCAGGCATGCCTCAGAATGCTTGGCATCCACACATAACACTTCCCTTCCTTTTTTTGTGTCCTTGTGACAAGGTTTTTAGTAGAATTCACAGAATCGTTGGAATCTGACAGGTCATATCTCTGTGCCAGTTCAAATGGTTCAAAATACCATATCGCTTGTATACCACACGCCCCCAAATAAGACATGCACCTTGTTTTTGAAAGGCAGAGTGGTGGGGTGGAGGGAGAGAAAGTTTTTCCCAGAGTCATGGCTGACTATGCATCAGCTCACTTACCCTCAGCCAGCTCACTCACTGTTTCAAGCAAAAGTTAGTGTTAAGCCTCTCAGCCAAAAGCTACTACCAATTCAGTAGAGGCGATAAAAACTGCACTCCATCCTTTCGGCTTGCTGGCTCAGAGAGCAGCAGCAGCACTTTGGCACAGCGTCTCCATCGTTCTAATCTAGTGAAGAAAATCAAATTCCTCACACCCCAATTTTGGAGCTGTTTTTTTGGAAAATGGTGTGCATTGTTTATGAGTTAATACAGCAGCATTTGATTTCCATCCCACCCCCTGGTACCCTTTTGAACCATTACAGGTGACTAAACCAGTTTAACCTGTTTGCATGTCTGTCCACCTTATATTTAAATCACATTTAAAAACTGTTCTAAGTGTTGTGTGCATCCATAACCCAAAAATTATAGTAGCAAGCTAAATGCATACACACATGCATGCACATTGGGAAATTTGCAATAGTTTTTCCTGTATCTGTGTTACTAACAGAAGTCAAGACAGGTTGTGCATATTTTCAGACCAGAGTTAAGACACCACACTTGTAGCTTTTAATTACATTTTAGTTTCCATCAATCAAGCTGCACTTGTATAAAAAAAATAAAATCTCACTGTAGATTTATAAGCTTTACCGATGTTAGAGTTTATGGGGAGTTTTTTTTAAAGCTTACCAGGCATTCATCTCTCTTTTTTTCTAAACGTGTTCTGTGTTTCCGTCCCAGACGCATGATTTTCTTCCAAGTATAGTAGTATTCCACACACTGTGCAACTGTCTTAGACTTAACCTAGATCCAAGTGATAATAGCCCAGCATCAGTTTTATTGACAGTAACACATTATAAAAGGTTGAATTTTGTGTGCTATATTTAGGAAAAAATAGCAAAATGCAAAAAAATATAGATAACCTGAACACAACATATGACAGCTCAGAGTAATTTCTCTTTACTCCTAAGTAAACCACATATTTGTTTAATATATTTGAATGAAGCAAACTCCTGGAGGCTATTCCTAGATAAAGATTTCTATAAAAAACTATTGACTGACAGTATACATTGATAACTTTGGAGCAAAAAATCTTAGCAGAATATTATAGCTACCCCACCCATTTTCCCCAACCAAAAAGCCGTTAAAGGCAGCAGGATATGCAGTGTTCAGGTTTACTTTACATAAAGCAAACATTTTTCTTGCTGAAAAATGACAATTAAGGCATGCAATTCTGTCCCTCCAGATATGGTGGCCTCTCACGTTTCCTTTTTCTACAATGGAAATTTAAAAAAATACAGGCATCTCTCTAATACTAATTGTGGCATTCTATCACCACTGTGCGCTATGCTTTTTTAGTGCAAGAAAATCAGAATATGGAGACAAGAGTTTGGTGTCACATGGAATCTGGATACCTGGCTAACACACAGATTAACAGGTTAGGTCTAGTTCTCCAAGGTGCCAGGAGCTCTCACCTCTGTAGTGAGCAAGCCTAACACTGGTGAGTGAAGAAATGGATGCAGCTAACAAGAAAACAATAGGTTGAAACTGGCAGAGAACAGAGGCTTTCTTACCATTTTCTGTACAAAAAGAAAATCTTTGCTGTAAATGGACAGTGCATCCTTAAAAAGCTTTCTTTCGGGTTTCGTCCACTTGTCAGATCCTAAAATAAATAAATATACATTATAAACAGCTTGTCCAACTTCCAACATTTTTCCATATAGTATTCTAGCTGTTAGAACAGAGAAGTAGGAGTTAGAACTGTTGCTAATAATCCATGACAAGTGACAAATTAATTAGCTACTTAACCCCTCCATGTCCACCTCCATCCACAAAATAGGGCTGATGCTTATAAACTACTTCATGAGTGCCATGCAACTGCAAAGTGCTTTCTGGTGCTTGAATGGAGCTGCTATATAGTTGCCAAGTGTTAGAAGTAGGCATTTGCTTTTCTAGATTAACTCCCTGTGAAAATATAAGACTTCATCTCTGAGGATCAGTGTTTAATCTGGTGCAGACTGTAGAAAATAAGTCTGTGCTCTCATTCAGATCTTTAGTGAACAGGAGTCCAATACCAGAAGCACAAGAACTGTTCTGCTGGCTCAAAGCAGTGTCCTGTCTATAAGACTACAGCACTTGAGCATCAGAAGGAGAAGTAAGAAATCAGTCAAACACCAGGTAACCCGTATGAGAGGTTTCTTTCTAACTCTGACAGTGCTTAGTTTGCTTTTATCACTGACTTTTCTCTGAGTTATGCCAAATTCTTGGATTCAGTTTCATTGTGGTATTTATGCCACGTGTATAAAACTAGCCTTAGATAATTTAAATGTATTAATTTTAAATTTCTCAAAGTTACTGATTGTTCCTTAACTTCCTGTCTGACATCTCAGTCTAGCAAACAATGGCTCAACTTTACTCATTGAAAAAAGCTGGCGTATGCATCTTACCAGTCTTCAGTGGTGAAGACATTAGCTTCTCTGCAATGTCATTATTCCTCTGCTCTCTGAAGGCATTTCGACTCTTGAGGATAAAGTGATATTAGCTATCCCTACTTAAATTTACACAAAAGCTTTATATCAGCTTCATAGAATGGCACTGACCTCAAATTCTTAGTTTTATTAACTCTTCTATTATTGGCCCAAGTGTCTTTTTCTGACTTTCTGCTTTATAAGCAACCATGTCTCCCAGAGTGACTCTGCAGCTTACTATTTTCCCCTATTTGCATAACTCTGCCTTCATTTACATGTAATCCTTCCCTGGAATAGCCCGTCATTTTAGTCTTTCCATGGACTTGCCTATACAGGAAATTAATTGGGATTAAGATAGGGTGTGAATTTAAACATCAATTTCTGAATTACACTAGTTTGGAGTAAGTCATTCTTGTTCTGGAAAAAAATTATCCACACTTGGGTGGACAGGAGAGGGGGAAAGAGGACTGCTGCCAAGAATACTGGCATAAGCACCCAAATGGAGAAGCCAATGATCCCTCTACACGACTATGGGACCAGTTTTTGTGCAAATCCCTCCGCACCTCACTTCATTCATCTGTTGAAGTAGGAACAACAACATTTGCACCACAGGAATTTAAGGATGTGGAATTAAAGTATATTCATCTTCTCAATCCTGGTATGAGAAATGTTCAAGTGTTATTACTGACAGAATATACATTTTCCTTAATGTTATACGTTTTCCAAACTGAAATGACACAGAAGCATAAGATTCAGTGTCCAGCAACCTGCCTGATTGATCATTTTTCTTCCAATAAACTACTACAATGAAATAAGAGTTTATTTTATTGTACCCCTAAGGCAGATTCACATTTTTCAGTTTTCTTGTAGTTGTCATGAATCAGCAAAGATCCTAACCCGAATATGAGTTTTAGGTTTAGCAGGAAACAGCCTAAATAACTACAATAAAATCTGTGTAGGAAACATTACAGGAGAAAAGGTTGAATTCAAGTCTGGTTGCTAAAAATTTGATCTAGCTCTTTCTGGTGTAGGAGAAACAGAGATCATGTATAGAGGGATCTACCATGCAGTGGGAAAGATTTTGGACCTTAGAATATGGATCTGTTTATCTGTTCAGAGATTTAATCTACATTCCACTGTATTTGCCATAGTGTGACCATATCATTGCACTGATTAAATAACAGTAAATCCTTTCTACAAACTCAGGGGCTCTGGGTCTGATTCATTACTTTCACTAGAGTTACACCAATGTAAACCTGAAGTAGCACAGAGGTAAATCACCAAAGAAAAATGTACAATATATATTTCATATTTAGACAGAGGCACAAAATTTTGTAGAGTCTCTCTTTTCCTTCCTAATGTGAAAGTAAGGTTGAGAAGTTACACTGCCTAACTAATTAAAAAAAACCAAACCCTGCTGCAGTTCTCTCTAGGAGAGGCTACCTCTTCCCTAAAATTTCATCTTGAAGGCTGATAAAGGCTAAGGAGAGAGGCTCTCTCTAAAATAAAGAAATCAGGATATGCTTGCTCAAATTCAGCTGAAGCTAAATTTGAAGTGTATCAGGAAGAACTGGAGGAGAGGAACTCTAGACTGACTGTAAGCACTGCATGCAGCAAAGCCAAGAAGCTGGGGTCTTTTTAAAGTTTAAGAGACTCAGATATGTTTGCTCAGGTTGTCTATCAGCTCAGAACGTCCAATGTGTTTGGCAAATGAGTAAAGAGACTTCAAGTTTAAAACCTGCTTCCCTCAGCAGCCTGACAGTGTCTGAGTTTGCTGACCTTCAAGTCATGCTTCAAAGACAACTGTTCATTCACTTGTGTGAAGGGTGTCCTGTGGGGGGAGTGAGAGTATATCTTGTTGTTTGAGATTTTTTTTTATTTTCTTGAGTCAGCACTGCATTTTACTTTGATCTAGTCCTGCTTTAATCTAAGTACGTGTGCTATGGGGCTGCAATGATTGAATTCTATATAGTGGAGAAAAACCCTGTTAATCCAAATGCCACTACATTTAATTAAACCAATTCTTGAAACAGAATGTCTTTGTACAATCAGAAATACCTCTATGCCTACAATATCTGGTTGACATATCCCCATCAAATAAAACTATAACACAAGAGCTGGAAGTTGCTGAAGAGTGGTTATCGATATGAATTTTAACTTCAAGTTGTGCTGAAGAACTTTACAGAGTTGTTTTGTATCTTACTGCCTTACTACAGTTTTAATAGATTTAAGCCTGGTGAGTTTTTGGTTCATCATGTAGCATGATGACTGAAGTTCTGGTTCCTAGGTCTGCTTGAGAAATTCTGGTCCTTTCCCTCCACCTAGAAACCACACTCTGAGGACCACAGGTATAGTGGTGACCTGGCAAGTGTTACCAGTTAGCTTGAGAGGATCCTGAAGCAAGTGAAAGCATCCTCTTGTCTCTTCTTGTGTCATTGTAAACCTTCACAAGCTCTGGGAAATATCGTACTATGAAGAAAATGTTCCTTCTTCGCCCCATCCACTTCTTCTGATCTGTTCCCCCCTCCACTTGCACCAGTGATCCCATCCTATTCTCTGATCTCCCTCATACCTGCTCTCACACTTCCTTACCCACATTCACCTCCTTATACAAGCATGCTTGAGCTTCTTAAATTTCAAAAAGAGCCCAAATTCTTAGCCTTGATGTATGTGCTGTTTACAGTCTGGAGTTCCTCTCCTCCAATTCTACCTCATACCCTTCACATTCAGTTTCCACTCCTTTCACTTCACAGAAACTGCTCTCAAAGTCTCTAACTGATTACTTGCTAGCCAAAGATTATAAGTGGTACTCCATCCATATCCTCCTTGACCTGTAGCTGCCTCGGACACCATCAACCATGTTCCTTTTCTAGAAATCTGGTCTTTCCTTGCATCCTGTGACTATGTTCTCTCTGGAATCTCTTACTTCTCCAACTGCACATTAGCAGTGTTTTTCAGAGGATCACAGAAAATGAGGGTTGAAAGGGACTTCAGGAAGTCATCTAGTCCAACCCCCTGCTCAAAGCAGAACCATCCCTAACTAGACAATTCCCTGCTAAGCCAAGCTGTTCTTCCTGCACATCAGGATGGTTCATTCCTGCACCCTCAGTAAGGTTTCTTTAAAATACAATCAGCTCTCCTGGACTCCTCTCCTCCTCAGACTGGCCTCCCAGGGGATCCTGCCCATCAGTTCCCCGAGTGAGTCAAAGGCTGCTTTTCTGAAATGTAGGGTCCTTACTCTGCTGCTCTCCTTCCTTCTATTCGTGAGGATCATGTACTCAATAGTTTCATGGCCACTGCTGCCAAAGTTGCCATCCACTACTATATTCCCCACCAATTCTTCTCTGTAAGCAGTCAGGGCTTTATTGAGCCTAGGCCTTAAAACCTCCAAGGATGCAGATTCCACCTTTTCTCTAGGTAACCTGTTCCAGTGCTTCACCACCCTCCTTGTGAGAAAAGTTTTCCTCATATACAACTTAAACCTCCCTTGCTGCAACTGTCATCTACCACCACAGAACAGTCCAGCTCCACACTCTTTGGAACCAGCCTTCAGGCTGTTAAAGGCTGCTATCAGATCCCCTCTCAGTCCTCTCCTCTGCAGACTAAAACCCAATTCCCTCAGCATCTCCTCAGAAGTCATGTGCCCCAGGTCCCTAAAACATTTTCTTTGCTCTCTGTTGGACTCTCTCCAACATGTCCACATCCTTTTTTGTAGTGGGGGGCCCAAAAATGAACACAGTACTCCAGATGTCACCTCTCCAGTGCATAATGGAGTACTTCCCTCGATCTGCTGGCAATGCTCCTACTAATGTAGCCCAGTATGCTGTTAGGCTTCTTGGTTACAAGGGCACACTGTTGACTCATCCAGCTTATTGTCCACTGAAACCCCCAGGTCCCTTTCCTGAAGAGATGCTGGTTAGCCAGTCAGTCCCCAGGCTGTACTGGTGCATGGGATTCTTCCGTCCTAAGTGCAGGACTTTGCACTTGTCCTTGTTGAACCTCATGAGATTTATTTTGGCCCAGCTATACCCTCCAGTGTGTATCTACCACATCTCCCAGCTACGTGACATCTACGAACTTGCTGAGGGTGCACTCCATCCTGTCCGCCAGAACATTAATGAAGATATTGAACAAAACCAGCCCCAGGACCAGCCCCTGGGGCACTCTACTTGATACTGGCTTCTAGGGAGACATTGACCCATTGACAATCCAGCCAGCTGTCTATCCACCTTACAGTCCATTTATCCAACCCACACTTCCTCAGCTTGCTTGCAAGAATGCTGTGGGAAACAGTATCAAAAGCCTTGCTAAAGTAAAGGTATATCAACATCCACTGCTTTCCCCACATCCACAGATCCAGTAATCTCATCATAGAAGGCAATCAGGTTGGTCAGGCATGACTTGCCCTTGGTGAATCCATGCAGATTGTTCCTAGTCACCTTCTTCTCCTCCATATGCTAAGAAATGGATTATTTGAGGACCTGCTTCATGATTTTTTCAGGAACTGAGGTGAGGCTGACTGGTTTGTACTTCCCTGGACCCTCATTTTTCCCTTTCTTAGATATGGGCACTATATTTGCTCTTTTCCAATTGTCTAGAACCTCCCCCGATTGCCATGGTCTATAGCAGACTCCCACCATAACATCACCTTTGTTGCTCTCCTCTCCTTTACTCTGCCTTAACCCAGAGACTTTCAACAGACCTATCTCCAGTTTCAAACTGGAGCTCTAAGCAATCATACAGGTCTTTTACATACAGGACAACTTCTGCTCTGCCTGTCCTTCCTGAACAGTTTGTACCCATCCATGACAGTGCTCCAGTCATGCAAGCTATCCCACCAAGTGTACTTTTCCTCTCTCCAGCTTC
>NW_005842280.1:97238-146335 GCF_000455745.1 Alligator sinensis | reverse complement strand
TTCCCTTTGCCTCTGGGGAATCTCATTTGCACGCACAAATTCAAGTTCTGTTTCTGTGCTGGCAACTGACAGACCCATCCCTCTTTCCCAGACCAGTTTCTCTCTCTAGACTCAGTCTCTCAGACATCTTATAAATTTCAATCCATCAACTCACGTGGCTAAAAAAGAGTCATTAATCCCCTTGCCCAAAGTGCTCCCTACTGCCTCCTTTCTTGGTGACCAAGGACAATCCCACCCTCCTGATGGTCATTCAGGCCCAAAACCTTGGCATCATTTGCAATACAGACCTCTAATTCCTCACTTTAAGGTTACGTTTACATTTTGCAGATTTTTTTTTCTCATTAATACCCTTACGATACAGCCTCTGCCCATACAAAGAAGGGCAACCAAAATGATCAGGTGTATGAAGTAGCTGCCACACAAAGAAAGGCTAAAAGCCGGCTAGGGTTCTTCAGTTTGAAAAGAGAAGCCTGAGAGGGGAAACAGAGGCCTATAAAATCATACAGGGTGTGGACCAACTGAAGATGAAACTATTATTTACCAAGTCCCAGAATACTAGAACTAGGGGCACTCACTCAAATTAGCATAAGACAGTTTTAAAACAAGAGAAAGCCCTTTTTTCCACAGCACAAAAAGTGAACTTGTGGACTTCATAACCACAAGAGGTTGCAGAGGCAGATAGTACAGCCAGGTTCAGAAAGGGACTACACAAATTCATGGATAGACTTCTTAATAGTGCTACTAAACAGAACAGTCAAGATGTATTGTCTGGTATCTCTGAACTAATGACAGTGGATGCCAGGATGGTATGACAGAATGGATCACTCTAGATAACCCTGTTCATGTGTTTTCCCTCTCAAACATCTGCTACTGCCATTGCTGAAGACAGGATACTGAGCTAGATGCACCATTGTTTGACCCAGTAGGGCACTTTCTTCTGCTGTGTTCTTTCCTTCCAACCACATGGCTGAGATGCCTTTCTACACTGTTGTCATCTTGCATCTTAATGACTGCAACAAGCTTTTTCCTGGCCCTGCAAATGCAGTCTTAAAATCATAGAAAAGTAGAACAAGAAGAAACCTGAGGACATCATCTAGCCCAAACCTTTGCCTAAAGCAGGATCATTCTTATCCAAACCACCCTAGGTAAGTGTTTGTCTTGTTTGTTTTAAGAACAGATAACCCTCTGGTGCATCTACAAGACATGATGCCCCAAAACAATCAGAAACCGCTCTAACTTGTCACAGGTAAAGCAGTGCACTGTAAGGATATGAGCAGTTTGTTAAAATACCTTTGAGAGATCCAAGGAAGAGGACCATGCCTGCTACCCCTACAGTACATGCCAATCTGATCGTGGGGTAAAATTCCTTCCTGATCCTAATGTGGTGATTAGTCTGACCCTGAGTGGAGGAGCAAGATCTTCTACCCAAAAACCTCAGGGATTTTTTAAGTCCCAGCTGGAGCACTGGCACACCTAATCAAACTCTCCAGCCTGGGCTGCAGCCAACACTCAATACTTCTGAGGAAGGCAAGAAAAACTCCTGACACCCATAGCATGTGGCAACTGGCAGAGTCAAGAAGCACAGGAAAACAAAACTCTCCATTCTGCTCTACAACCTGGGGACTGCAAACACAACTCCGTGCATCAAAACCCTTCTCCCCCATTGTCATCCCACTTCATCATAAACTTATTTTATTCTTATTGGCTAACCAGGATTTCCCCAAATACTGGGTGACCAAAAGCCATGGTTGCACATATCCCTGGCAGTAATCATTTAGGAAAGTAGAGCCTTTTCCTACAACAAGAGTATCTTTTACACAAAATAAATCACTGACAGTTTTTCTTTCTTTATTCCTCTGTGACGAGACTGCTTTTGAAATCATATATGTGTTCTTGACAAGGTTAAATACTAAAAAGACATTGTGCCTTCCTTTTTTCTCTACCAGGAAAAAACAATCTCTTGTTATTGATCTTTCCTTGAAAGAAGAGAAGCTGCAACTCCCATGCATCAACTGCCTAAGGGAGAACGGTGGAAAGCAGGAAGCTGCTTAGGGCTACCAGCAGCTTCCTGGCCAGTCTGCACTGCATCATCTACCATGTTTTACAGCAAGCAGGGACTGCTGTTGCATATCAGAGATGTGTCCTGCTTCTTTCGTCCCCGGTATGCCCCTACTTTGGGGCAGTACTGGTGCTAGAGCTGGGTCTTGCAGCTTAAAGTCCCTCTTGCCAGGAAAGTTCTCTCTTGGGTGGCTACAGCCAATTTGTGGCTTACTGATCCATGTAAGTGGTGCTTTGGGTGCTGACAAGACACCAGAATCTTGCCTAGTGTATTCTGATTCTCCGAGTACCAAAAGATTCACCGTTTGCTTCTTTTTGGGTACAGGTTGGAAATGATGGTTACACTCAGACAGGCAACTGTCTCATATATACATACAGTCCTGTTTCTAGGAACAGTTGAGAAGCAAAGATATGAGACAGAGTGAGAAGAAACCTTGCCCTTTACTAAATTGTAAACATGTAATCTTCAGTAACACCACAGAACTAAATGGCCTACTAAAGGCCATGCTGTGCATTTCAGAAAGTACTTTCAGACTCTGAACTAGAGGAGACTCCATTGTGTTTATTAAAGTATTAGTTCTAGATGTGTTTGTTTTGTTGCTAGATCTCAGCAGACACTGATTTTATGTGAAAGCAGTGGCTAGAGTACTAACTTAATCTGCACTTTGCACTTCTTATGAAGAGATTGTAAGCAATCTTACTAACATTTACTATGCATTACAACACCAGATGAAGAAAGTAAGACTGCACAGAGCGGGATACTGAGGTATAAACAAACTAAGAGCCTAGCCCAAAGTTATACAGGGAGCAAATTGCAAACATGAATGACAAGAATTCCAAATCAGATCCATGCAGTACGTTTTGTTTACAGAAAAATACTTTAGGATATTTTGTACCATTTAACTATTGAAGTAGAAAGTATAAAATATTACATAGGACTGCATTCATTTTTCCCCCTGTATTTCAATACAATAGGATGGGGGTGCTCAATCTCTGGCCTGCAGGCCAAATGAAGGCATGGAATGGTGAGGGAGCAAAGACCATTAATACTGCCACCCTCCCATGCTGCCAAATTCCATTGCCCTCTCCCACCACACAGCCAGATTGAAGCTGAGGCACCCCCTTACCTCAACACAGCAGAACAGTGGCTGGGCCATGCCCTGTCCCTCCATGCAGCTGAACTGGAGCTGGGCTGCCCTTTGCCCCTCTCTAAGCAGTTGGATAGACCCTGCTGCACCTACCCAGGCACTAGATGGGAGGCAACCAGCTGGATCTGGCACTGCACATTCAGCCTGCCAGAGAAATAGATTGAGCACCACTATCATGGGGCAGGCAATCACAGAGATTTAGGGCTGAAGGTAACTTCCAGAGGTCACCTAGTTCAACCCCTTGCTTGAGGCAGGATCATCCCTATCAAAACCATCCTTTGCTTTCTCTACCCAAATCCACTGCTTAACCTCTTGGCAAAACTATACAGTCAACCCTAACACAAAATCAAAGACAAACACCTTAACCTGCCACAGGTAAAGTAGTGGGACCATGGAAGAAGCAAAGGTTGTTAATATATGCTCAAGGAAGAAGACCACCTCCCCTGCTAGAGAGGAAGTCAGTCCCCCCACCTCTAGAATTTTACCCCATGATTGGGATATGGACTACTTTCTGACCCTAAATATGGCAATCAGCCTGATCCTGAGCAGAGGAGCAAGAGCCGCTAGCCAGGAGCCTTTAGGTTTAAATCCCAGCACCACTGACACACCCAAATCAAAGCCCCAAGCCTTGGCTGCAGCCAATGCCCAGTGCCTCTGAGGAAGGCTTTAAAAAAAACAAAACACCCGGACATGTAGCAGCAGAGGTAAAAAAATCCCCTCCCGGCCCCATGCAGCCATCAAGATTTTATACGTGTTTTGTTATGTTAGTGAGAGTTTTGGATTTGACTCGGTGGCAGAAATCAGTGTAAGTAATTACAGGTATCGGTATTAAGAAAAATAATCAAAAATGTTAAAAAGGGGGGGAAAGGATTTTTTGTGGGTGCTATCTTTTATTGGACCAATTGTGTCATTAAGACAGACTTATTACTCGATATTAAATATAGAGGAGGATTCTTCGTTAATCTGGCTGTCATTAAAAATGGTCCCTTTTAGTTTTAGTAGATGACAAGGATAATACTGGGAGGAAAGGGGGGGGAGGGGAGCAGAAATTCATCATTATTCTAAAAAGAGTAAAGAAAATAAGTAAAGAAATCATTTTACTCAAAATCATAGTGTGCTTATCCTGGGTTATTTGTACCTTAATACATACTTGTATAGAAACTTACCAGCATAGTGGTAATTTGCCAAAGGATGACACTTCGTTCTTTCTTGCTTCTTCAAAAGGAGCATCTCTAGAGTAGCCTATGTAAGATAAACATGGCAGTCAGAATTAAAATTCCTAATTCATTCCTACATATAACTCTGCTCAGAACAAGCAAAGCAAGCATTCCAGTGTGAGGCACAATACAATATCAGTTGTTTTTCTACTTCTTAATATTAAACTTGTCTTTAAATTACAAGTCCCAGTTGGGCTGCATCTGCTGTAAGAATTCAGTCATGCAACCCACTAATGCTGGCAAGAGTAAGGTATTGTTTGGGGATAGAGGATACTATTTGGGAGTGGGGGAATCCTACCAGTCCCCCGAAGCACAAACGTATCCCAAAACACTTTCAAATGGCCTGAAATTATCTGGCTGTGCACACAGATAATAAATTATATTATACTCAGTTTGAAGTGTGACTTTTTCTATTTGTCTGCATCACAGTGGTCACAACAGGGCACTACCACCTCCAAACTGCTGCATTCACTAAGTGCCCTACCTAGATGACAACAATGGGCAATAAGTAGTACAATAACGCTCTAAAAGAATACCAACTTGAAATGTTTACCTATTAGCAAAGAAAGGAAGGGACTGTTTTCCAGAACATATGGCCCCTATTTATGCTATCACTATCGTACAATCAAAAAGCTTTACCTATTGCAAAATCTAAATCCATTTGATAGAACTTGATTCCCAAATTGCAGAGATTAAAAAGAAAAGGAATTTATTTCTTCAGCTTCTTGTCTTACCATAACATCTCCTTTGGCCTCAAAGAGGGAGTGCAAAGCATACTCTGAATTAGTTCCTCCACCAGGTAACACACTTGAACAACACATATTTAAGAGGGTGTCCACTGTCAGAAACAAATAAAAACAATGCTGTTAAATATTGTTACATTACCCTGATAGCCAAAACTGAGGATTTGATAAACCCAGTTCCAGATGCAGAATAGAAGGCTCTCATTCCAAATTAAGGCAACTGAAACACACATTGCACTTTTCTATTTCTCAAATGCATCAATTAAAATGAATCAAACGTTAAAATATTTGTAACCTTTTCAAGTTAAACAATATAGTATGCAAATAAAAAGGGGGAGAGGGGAATTTCCCCCTTCCGCCCTTCAGAGAGAGTGATCTGAATAAAGATTTCAGTCATCAAAATATAGTACCTTTTTGTTGGAAGTCTTTATTTTCCAGTTCTGGCCATGGCTTCCAAACTAAAGTTGCCTTGTGCATGTCTTTCTCTATTAAAGATTCATCTTGTAGATCAGGGATATCAGCCTGGAATCGTGAACCAATATTGATTCGTCTGTAAATCAAAAAAAAGATTTAAGAAGCTCTTGGCTACAAAACTGACAAAGAAAACAAGTTATCTTTTCATCATGCAAAACGAAGTATAAATTGTGTCAGAGCATTTTACACAATCCCATATTCAGTCAATCTGGGACTCTTCATCTTGAGGAAAAGGAGGCTGAGAGGGGACCTGGTAGCAGCTTACTGCTACACTAGAAGAGTACATCAAGGGCTCAGTGAGCAACTGTTCACCAGGATACCCGAGTGGAAAACCAGTAGTAATGGCCACAAACCCCTGGAAGATTGGTTCAGACTCAACATTAGGAAAAACTTTCACGGTCCAGACCGTAGAATAAGCTCCCTCCAGAGGTGGTGCAATCACCTACCCTGGAAATCTTCAAAGAGGAGACTAGACAGTCACCTTGCGGGGGTCACCTGATCCCCAGTTATCTTTCCTGCTTGGTGCAGGGGACTGGACCCAATGATCTTCTGAGGTCCCTTCCGGCCTTACAATCTATGAATGCTGTCCTGAGACAAGTATTATGAGTACTGTAAAGAGTCATAATATTTAAAAAAGCTGAGAACAATTCCAATGCAATTTGATGGACTGGAAATAGGACAGAGTAGCCTTACTGAAAAGGATGAGAGATGACACATGCAACTGCTGTATATAACTGGCTAGATGCAGGTAGTTATGCCTCCTTATCCCATGTGGGATGATACATTTCCAGAGAGGGCAAGAAGAGATAATGCCTCTGCTGTCCCCTGAGGATTCCCCCTGAGGAAAAGGAGGCTGAGAGGGGACCTGGTAGCAGCTTACTGCTACACTAGAGGAGTCCACCAGACACGGAAGTAGAGTTGAACATCTTTCTAGTGCATGAGGTCTACTACTGAATAAGCATGCTTTCTGACTCTCCTCATCCCAGTTAGCTCCAGCAGCCTGTCAGAGCTTTCCGCACCATAAGAGCAGTTGCGGCTTTTTTATTCTGCCACAACTTCAGCTCTGAAAGCCTTTCCGCCCTTAGTAACCCCAACCAGTATTTGGAGGACCCTGAGGACATCCAACCCAATATGATCCTCAGGCAGCCAGGCAGTACAAGTATCACCTTCATTGTTTAATATACAACAGATCATGTTCTCCGAGACAGGTTGAATTGATTGAACAAGAGTGCAAAGTGGCAATATACTGATAACTTTTTTCTTACGGTTCTATGTCAACAGTCTGTTCTCCAGGCCCTGGAGTCACTGGAACATTGTTTCCATCAATACTATCTGAAATAGAAATGGAGAGGTTAATTTTCTATGTTTAGAATGTTTCATACACACAGAATCATTGCTGATATTCTATAGGCACCAGCTGCATGCCATCCTTCTGCTACTGTTCAACAGAAATTAATGATATATGTGATGTATTCAGCTGCATGCGCAAAGCACTTGGCCTGAAAGCATCAGCTACCTTACAAACTCAAGTGCATTGCATCTGGACTTGTATGGTATTTTCAGCAGCAGCTGACAGAGGTAAAAGAATACACTTAAAAATGTTTCCTGAAAGTAATGCTTATCCTGCTCTCTCTGATCTGAAACAAAGCATCAACAAGACATGCCCCATCGGTCAAACACATTGTAGAGCATTTTTATAATGCTTCAAATTCTCTACTATTAAAATATTAGTCCTGCCTTCCCAATAATGATTACAATATGGACACTAGTTGCATGCATTTCATCACACTTCCTTCTAAAATCCACTAGGTTTCCTGCTCTAAATCCATTTACCTGGATCCAGTCCAATCCCTTTACCTGGATCCAGGACAAGCCACATCTTCTGCTGGTAACTACTACTGCACAGAATTACCCTTGCTGGCTTCTCTTTTCACCTGATGACTGTGCTGACTGACCTTGTTTGGTTATACATGTTAGCTTTGGCCTCCCATTCTCATGTGCCAAGCACACCTCATCCTCCTCCTCCTTCCCCCCTCAAAAAAAAATTTCTTCTATCAGTCTATCCTGCTTTCTTTTTCTCATCATTAATCTCCACAAACTCCCTTACTTGACCTAGTCCAGTGACTTGCTTAATTTAAATTGCAAGCTCTACAGGTCTGGGAGCATGTATTGTTTAGAACATGTGACTGTTATTAAAGCATTAAGAAATCAGTGAAATGAAACAAAAATTACTAAAGATCAAACCAAAGCAAAGCATCAAAAATTTATTCTCTGGAGAGGCTTAGGATCAGGTTTTAATGATGCTACAATAGTACAAAAAGCTTCAATAGTCCATAGACTACTTTCTTGTAGAACAGAGGCAGACAATACCAAGTTTTGATCATCTATCTTATAGAAAGGCAGGAAGAAGGAAAGAGGTATCAGGACTAGACACCAGGACTATAAAACATAAAAGGGAAATCTCATTTATCAATGTTTCTTGCATGAAAAACTTCATGAATAACCCCATAAATAACCCTTGAACCCCCAACCAGGTCATCTTCCTCCCATTTCAGTGGGCTCCGCTCTAGTAACCAACAAGGCATTCCTTTGAATATGGTGTACTACACTTAAATGCATACTACATTAATGCTTCAAAGATGTATTTGGTAGCCGTGCTGGTCTGAGACAAAAAGAAATGCAAAACTCTAGAACTCTTGGTTCAGAGATGCTACCTTTTATTAGACCAACTTCTTAGTTATCATCTCTGAACCAAGAGTTCTGGAGTTTTGTATGACTACATTAATGCATAATTTAGTTAACTACATAACATAATGCCAGCCTCAATTTGTTGCCTATAGTTTCCATCAGAGCCCTTTTGCTGGCATGGGCCAGAGTTTGCAATCTAGCCATCGCTGCAGGCTGCAAATTGCTGCCCCCCCAAATATCCAGTTTCCTGTAAATTGGCTTGCTTCAGATTCCCTGCCCCTCTACAGTGAAAATAAGCCCAGGCAGGGTAGTACAGAAGGTTCCACAAAGGGAAGCAGATACATGGCACAGTGCGGCTTCATGCCATCAATCTCCAGGGCTGGATTGGACTTCTGCAGGCCAGATCAAACCTCTTTGTGGACCACATACAACTTGCAGGCCATAGGGTGTGGATCCCTAGCTTACGCTGTAACGAACATTGGTTATCTGTATACTGGCTAAGTGTATAGCATCTTTTGGCACCACTGTTTACTTTAAATCTTAATAGTACTCTGGTTAAGTGTACAAAAACTTTAACAGTATGCTTTCTACCTAGTTGTACTCTGCTTAACTATATCAAAAACAGTGAAGAAGCAGCTTTCAAAGGGTTTTTAGAAGTCCTGAAAATGGTGGGAGCACATCAATTTAGGGGCTGCCAATACAAGTGCACTGATACTCCTTTGTACTTAATGAGCACTGTTACCTTTAAGATGAGGTAAGTATGTAACCTTTCACAGTCCAGAGGTGATATACTTAAAGTGTACATGTACTTTGACCTTTCTATCTGGCCCTCTCTATTAGTCACACTACCCTGTCCGTTTTATATCTGAATCACACCCGTATGACCTCCAAGCGAGACATATAGCTGACTGAAACAGATAGACTTTGCTGAACTGGAAAAATAGCACGTGTGCATGCATGTGCATGTAGTAGGTGTGTGAGTGGGTGCACATATGCATACAGGCATGTACATGATATTTTTCCAGGCTGATTATCCCAAAGGAAAAACCACACAAAGGACACATTGTAATAGCATTTTATACAACCTGCAAGTTTGGGTTCAGAGAAAATGCTATAGTAGATAAAATACTTACTAGATCGACACAGGAAGACCCGCGGAGTGGGTGTCAGAGGCGTGAGTGGCAATTGGGGGTGAGATGCACCATGAGACGAGGTGATAACACTGCTGAAGAGACCGGATCCTTGTCGTACTGGGCTAAGCATAGGAGGTGGAGTGTAAGGAGGAAGCTCATGTGTCCGGTCTAGCAGATGGTCTCCTAGGATGCGGGGAGAGCGTAGTTGACTTTGATAGAGTGTAGCACCTGAGTAGGATGCAGGGAAGTTGAAAGAAGGAGGAGGTATGAAGAGAGGTTCAGGTCTATGTCGATATTTTTTCTTGTCCTGCAGGGGTTTGATGTTTTCTTCCAATTTTGAAGCACTTGGAGGAGGCTTTCTGTTGACTTCCTAAATGAAAACATATACCATTCCAATATTTAGTGATTACATACCTGGATTACATTATATACAACCCCTGAGCTGCAAGGCAGTGGTAACAGAAAAATCTGTTGCCATCAGATGGTCACTGAGGTGCTGATGTGATGAAAAAACACCATCAAACTAGTAATAGTCTTATTGGTCCTCAGCAAGGAGATCAGGAATGGAAAGATAAAAAGACTGAATTATGCTTTGACCTTCTGAAGTGATGTTTCCTAGTCAAGTCAGGACCGTGAAATAACTGGCTTGGCCTTGAAAACAGGTGTGCATTTGTCATTGCCAATTTTTGGTGACTAAAGAGATGTCTTGATTCTCCAAGGCTGTCAACAAGGAAATTTTCACCAGCCCTGCCTTTGCATGTGCTGGTAATGTCCAGTTACACTGAATTATATTGCCCCATCCTCCCACCACAGTCTATAGCAATTAGAAAATGTACAGAAAATGTTTTCCAGGACACTTATGTGACTGTTCTAAGAGGGGGCACATTAGAGCTCAGTGAAATAACTGCACCAGTTTCAGGAGTAAGAGAGAAAGAAAAATGTAATAAATTAAAATTCTTTGCCTCTTATCACCACATTCCCATCTGCTGGGTGTAATCCAGCTGCAAGGAATCTTGTGCTTAATTCTCTCCTCCTTTCTTGGCAAGAAAAATGGTAGCAGATAACAATGGGGGAAATACAAGCATTGTGTATTGCAATTACAGTATTTGGAGATTAAAATCATTTAACATTATACCACCAATCTGAGAAAAGCAACAACAACTGGAGTTTTGAAAGGGAGGAATCCAGATTTCTGTGCCAATGATTAAATAGTTGTATAAGAACATAAGACAGCGGATATGCTTATTTTAAATATATTGCTTGCAAGAGCTTAGGTTCTAAATTTCATTTATTACAAACTTGGAGGGGAAGCAAGATTCTTAAACTGAGAAGCCTACCCCAGAATTTCTGTATCATCTGGTTAACATTACAGCATTACATAAAAGTAAATTATTACTTTGCATGTTTAGACAATATATCTTAACACCCTGGGTGGTTCTTGAGAATCATATTCACCCAATAAAAGCTATGTTAAAAGAACATTAACACTGTCACCCTTTTCCCTTTACGTTAATGCATTCCAGCTTGTGGAACTGTTTTCTATTACAGAGGTCCTGTTCCCTCCATTGGATCATGTCTGTATTCTCTCTGATAGGAGGTTCGTTGTTTTATTTTGTGGGAAAAAAAAGACATTTTTGCAGAGGATTATGTGAAAACGTTAAAAACAATGAATATTACAAGTGACAGAATCTGTCATGATTGTGAACATTTAATATTCAAAGAGGACAAAAAGAAGGGGAAGTGGAAAACACTGCAGGAGTCAGAATAAGAACGTTAAATTAACTATTTCTTCCTTTTTATTTTTCAAAAAGGAGACAGCATCAGCCAGCAGCCAATGGTCTTCTCATCCTATGGAAGTTTTCGAAAAGGTTTCAAAATTTTTTTCTGATTCCAAAGTGGACAAAACCAAGATCTTTTGAAGCTCTTTTGTGAAAAAGCTATGAAGTGAGCTCTACCCCAGAACGTTTTAATGGTCTTCATCTGAAATATGGGAAACTTGGGTTCAAATACCTGGTCTTTGTGATTTAGATCAACAGGTGTTGGTTATTCTGGAGAGAACCCCTCTCACTCTCTCCTGTTGAGGCTGTTCCACTCAACAGTATTTTGGTCTCTCATATCCCAGCTAAGCAGTATTATGCAAAGGCTACAGAGCCAGTTTCTCTGGCACAATGAATACTGTATTTGCTTGCATACAACACAATCCCAAATATAATACACACCTTGTTTTTGAAAGGCAGAATGAAAAAAAAAAGCAGGGACAGAGTCTAATTTTCAATTAACTCTCTTTCTTGCTTAACTAAAGGTGACAACTAGCTGCTCCTGAAGACTGGTCTTTGTGAGTGGATCTATGGTTTTGAAAGCAGCTAGAGTCTCCAAAGCTGTGAAATAGGAGGCAGAGACTGGGAGCAACTAGCAGACTGTAAAATTGACCTAAGACAGTTTAGCTTGATCAGCGGAACATTAGGACCATTAAAAAGAGATGATTATTAACACCCGTGGAGTAAACAATGAGCCATTAAGGCAACTAACTCTTTCAACTACTTGAATAGTAATGCCACAGCTACTGTACAGTAGATCAGGAATCAAAGTAAGGTGCTTCTATCCTGGTCAGAAAAGCAGCTTCCCCACTTAATACACATACCCTTAATACAGTGGTTGGGGGGTTGGTGATTTCAGGATGTTGTGTGGGGAAAGGCACATGTTGTATATGAAAATAGTATTTAATTTTCTACATCAATTAGGACAGCTACAACAGGAGAAATGGAGAGAGGCACTGCTACAACAGTTAGGAGGCTGGTAGGTAGGACATTCACCCAGCCCTTGAAATCTAGGTTCAAAGTTCCTATTCCGAATAGGGCAGAGAAGGGACTTGAACCTTATTCAGTACAACTTTTGGGCATGGGAGAGGGAGTCTCTTGACTACATGCATTGGAAGTGTAAGCCAAAAAAACAAGTAAAGAGCAAGTAAACTGCTGTCTGTCTGCCCCCACGCTGGCCCCCACCTGAGAGGTGCTTCTCTCCCCTGATCTGCTGCATGCCACACAAAGTCTGCCTGTGCCACTGGTGGCATACATGCCTCAGGTTGGCCACTCCTGAACTATACCATATGGCACTTCTGAAATATTAAATATGTCCCTGATATTCAGGGCCCCAGAGCTCAGAAATGTCTCTCTAGTTCCCTGAAGCACTTGAGCCCAATTCACAGGTGCACACTGGGTGTGTTCTCACGCACCCCAAAAAAACACCACATGTCTAACAGCTGGGACACAGAGGGATGCCCATTATCTCATTCACTTAACCATGCCTTGCTGTTGTAGGCCATTTAGTTTCATTTGATATTTATATATTTTTTAATGAATTCTATAAATCCTGGTCTTGCAAACCACAAGAGACATGATTAAAGCAAATCAGCTACTGTTCTTTAAATTAACAAAAATCTGTTTATGCAATCGCTTACTGGGACAATTTCCTTCCCAGAGCATCAGACAGCCACTCCCTAGCACTTGGATATGCTCCAGCTACTGTTGTTTGTCGAATCACCTTGGGGTGCTGGTATAAATTTTGTGTGCCCAACTGTACATGCATAATTTGCTTGTGCAAGAGACAGGACCATACACATATACTGGCTGACTAGAATCTAGCACTGGCCAGTTAGATGTCTAACTGATCTTTCTTAGACTTAGAATCAGATTCTATTCCAACTTCTGTCCTCAAAGATGCCCAATTACCATATTTACCAGAATCCAAAACAACTTCAAATATAAAATAGCCCCCCAATAATTAGCTTTATACATTAAAACATTAACAAATTTGTAATTTTCCATGTACAGAATCTTATTATTGGAGTCGCCTTAATTGCCTTCATTTCATCCCCATCACCATTGCAGGGGGAAAAGCAATGGCAGAAGAACAAGTGACAGGGAAAGCAGCAACAAGGGGACAGGCAGCCTAACCCCTAGCCCCTACATCGCTTGCTCCCACAGTACTTACTACCCCCCCCCCACCTGCCTCCTCTGCTGCTTGTTCCTTCCTCCCAGTTACTTGCAGCAGCTCTGCTTTCAGTTCTGGCCCACGAGACAGTGCACACAGCAGCTCCAGCCCCAGCTCAGTAGCAGCAAACACTCTAGCCCTTGGCCCAAGTTGGGATCAGAGCCAGAGCAGCTCCCCTTCAGCTGGTGCAATCTCTCCTGCATGCCACACTCTACATGCTACCCTTTCCACCCCACCATAATCCCCCTAGAGCTGCACATCATGTGGTCTCCTCCTTGCTTCCTCTCCCCCACACTACAGTCTCACTCCACCACATGCCCCGCTCCCCCCTGCTGCATGAGCCACCCCAACCAGACAGCAGATCCAGCCCCTTCAAGGCCTTGTATTTGAATCCAAGATGATCCCATTCCCTCCCCCACAACGAGGGGGAAAAAAATTTCATCTTGGATTTGAGTAAATAAGGTAGAATCACTTCAGTAGTATTTACTATTCACATTTCCCAATTCATTTTCCTCTTTATACTCTTTGCAGTTACACTGCGAGTTCACAGGGAATAAAGACAGAACCATTTCTACCATTGCTACTTTGAAAAACATAGCAAACTAAATTGTTTGCTAAGCATTCAATAAAACATTTGAGAATATGTTTGATTCCCACTGATGTTTTTTTGCCTTTACTTATTTCCAACATGCTTATCACCATCATGAAATAATATTGTTACAACTGTGAAGGTGCGGGAATATGAGAGTAGCAAGGTTTGGGAGGTGAGGCATCTTTTACTTGACCATGTATATAGCTGGGAGATAGAACAGACAAACTTTCAGATTTAAAGTGCCCTTCAGGTCACACTGTCCAGCAATTTCAAGTTTCTGTGTTAAACTAAAGCATTAACCACTACTACTTTTCCTTTGAGATTTAAGGAATTTCTGGTGTTTTAACATGCAGCTCACATATATGCATAAGAAAAAAAAATTCCATTGTGAATCTCAGTGACCAGACAAGCTCTGCACAGTTGCTTATTAGAGTATATAGCTCTAGTTATTATTGTACAGTTCTATGTTATCTAAAGCAGATAAGAAATACAAATATCTTTTACTCAAACAGAAAGAAAATTAAACTGCTGCACTCAAGCAACAACATAAAAAGAAAAGCAGCACAAGAAGGAAAAACAATGAAATAGAATAAATCCCTTTGTTTTAGGAGCACAGGAAAGTATTGTGCTCAGATTTCAAATGGTTTATTTCTGAGCATTAATGCTGTAGAAAGGATGAAATTACTATTTCCATGACTGACGGAAGATGAATTATTAACTGTATACTATAGGTATATAGTTCTGTGATGCACTAGGGTAAAATTTATTAAAATACCCTAGAATATAGATATTTAAAAATGAACTGAACTAAAAGCAAAGGGATTTAATAAGCACCACAGCACAAATAGTGGCAGGAAGGGCAGCACTCACAGAAGATGAGCAGGGATTGGCCACTTTTGGACTGCACGGCGGAGAGTAAGTCATCTTCACGAGAACTGGCATCTCATCATCTGATACAGAGTTGGCAGGCTTGTCTTTGACTGTGGTACTGTTGGTAGTGGGCTGCGTGCTGGGCTCAGGCGACAGAAGCTTTACAGGGACAGAAACAGGCATGACGATGGGCGCGAGGCTATCCACCTCTTTAGGCGGTTGCTGCTGTAGTGGTTTCTCGCTTTCCTCCTGCACAGACAATTAAAGGCTTTCAGCCTCAGCCAAATAGGGGTCTGCCAGATTTACTGACTACAGGAGAAGGATGGAAATGTTTGCTGTGCCCTGGAACAAAGCAGCCCTGGTGCAAACAAACCATGGCACTGCTTCCCAGGTTACGTGTCTTTCCTGAATAATATCAGCTAAAGAATTATGAGTTTACACAAAATTGGGCCTCAGAGATGAACACTTGTATAACGCTTCTTTTAAAGATGATCTGCAAAGGGGCAAATTAGCCTGTGCCCTTTTTATTGCCTCTCTGTGATGCACCAAGAAGGTAAACACTTTTTTCCTCCAATAAATATCTATAGAGATCTCTCTCTCTATTAAAAAAATATATAATTATATATACATTAGTTCCCTATTCAGATCTTATGTAATTTGGGAGACTCTGGAAACCTAAAGAACTAGCAGGATTATTCCATCAGCAATACTAAGAGAATACAACAACCTGATCAAGAGGAAAGTTACTTTTTATTCAGAGCAACTAATATTCAAGGTTGGTTTGCCTTTCGTTAATACCTGCATAACTAAAACATTTGGGCAAAAACTTGCCAAAAATTCAACACTCCTGTTTATTTCAGTTAAGGCCTGGAATGTTTACAATATACACGTATTAAGTTATCCAACTGGTAGAATGGAAAATAAGACCTGACATTCTGATATTTCTAATGCAGCTAATAGTTTTAAAAACTCAAACTAGCAGGCCTTTTTGTACATTAGAAGTAAAAAAAATGGCACAAACAGGTGTTCTTCTTTTCCGGTCACCTTTAAACAAGGATTTTGGCCTATATATAAGCATAACTATATATACTTCTACTGCTGTAAACTAAAAAAAATTTAAGAAACTGGGGCAAACCCACTCTTTTGACAGCAAAGCAAAGCAAGCGGCAAACATCAACATGAAAGAAATGGAGAGGAAAATATTGAAGTGTAACAAATTCCTACCTGTTTAAAGCTCGGAGAGGCTCTTACTCCCCCATGTGACCTCATGTGACCATTTAGGGCTGGTAAACTCTTAAATTCCTTCAAGCATATTGAGCATGTTAGCTTGTTCTTTGTATTGGCTCTCTCAGGAAACAATCCTCTGTTCTGGTCACTATTTTTGAAAAAGAAGGCAAAAAGGATAAATTAGTTTCCCAGACATCAGGCATGTTTCATTACACATAGGGTCTTTAATCTGAGAATTTCAAAGCTATTTACCAATGTAATGCAATTGTAATAGATCAGTAGTTCTCAATCTTTTGAGTCTTAGAGGCACCCGTAGACTCAAGACACCCCTTGGAAAATGCCAGATCTCAGCTTACACAGATTGCTTAATTATGGAAGAATATTAAGAGCAATTCTTTGGATACAAAGAGGAGGTTGGACGATCACCTATCTGGGGTCTTGTGAACCCAGCATTCATTCCTGCCTATGGCAGGGGGTCAGGCTAGATGATCTGTTCAGGTCCCTCCTGACCCTAGCTACTATGAAACTCAGAAAGACCACAACAAATCAAAAATATTTTTGACGCCATGGATTCCTAATTAATCTCTCTGGGTTTATCTTGTGAATCGTGTGTAGGTGTCTGTACACGGAACGGTGCTAATATTGTGTGGCACCCTGCAAAATCCTTAAAAGGATCGCAGGGCACCCCAGGGCTGCAGTACCTTGTAAAAGATCATAAAGGTCTTCTATCGGAAGGTAATTATAGTACCCAGGATATGTATTCAAATACATACAGGCTCAAATTGATCTGAGCAAGTTCCAAACTGGATAGGAGAACAGGTGGCAAACAGGACCCAGAATCTATTTTTAATATATGGCCCACAATATAGAAAAGCCTGAGAGTCCCTGGCCTAGGACAAGAAATATGTCTCTTTAAGACCCATGTTTCCCCATCTGTGCTAGCACTAAAAAAGCATTACAATATGGGTGCCCCTAAATGTGGCAAATGAGTTTGGTAGAAGATGGATCTTACCATGGTACAGATGGAGCTTGAGAAAAAAAACCAACGCCCCCCCACCCCAGATTCTGAACATTTTTTTCCTGCCAGTTGGAAATCTACATGCTATTCATCCCCTGCATACGTGAAAACTCCCTTACTTTCACTCATTTTTTAAAATACAGTGCTCCAAAATAAATTAATTTTGTTGCCATAAACTACACAATTTGATATCCACAGTGCATAAAACTTCCATGGTATCACAGAATAGTTTCCAGGACCAATAACGCTTATTTTTTTTATTTGCCAAATTAATTTATCTTTAACCATAAAACAACTTCCCCAACTAACAACTCTATATCAAACTCATGATACCTTTGCTCAGGGGACAGTGGTTGCAGTCTGCCATCTGACAGTTGCATCTGCTATCACAGGGGAAAAAGAAAAGAAAAATATTGTTCAAGTTATACTAACATATAGAAGAATTTCACAGATTATTACTATTATCATTATTAAAACAATTTACATTTTTCATTTGATTTTGGTGAAGGCCCTGACCTGATACTCCTAGAGAATGTAATTCTACAGCTACCCAGAAAATAGATATATATGCCTTTGAGCACTGCTAGTGCCAGCTTCCATACACAGACCTGCTAATATGCCACTGAGTTCTGATCTAAAGGGATAACTGTTTGGTGCCTGGGGGTAGTTGGGTCTTCACATCCATTCAATCCCTGGAATTTTTAAGGAGGTTGCCAGGAAGATGGAAAATTCAAGCCAAAGGTGGCAGCATTTTTCCTGTAGTGGGAGTACACGTCCATTAGACGCTGATTTTTTGTTAATTATTATTATTATTAGTGAGGTCACAGACACTTGTCACTAACAACCCAGCCTAGAGCCAAATCAGATCAAGGCAAGAGAGATTTCAGCAATTTCTTAAAACAAACCACTTCGCTTATGCCCTAGCCATCAAATCTCCTGTTACTGTTTTGCTTGTGCACAATGATTTTTCAGAAAAGAACCCTGTGAATGGAAATCTAAAACATTACATACCTGAGGCCAAATGGCAGTGGGAGATTCTTGCGGAGCCCCTTTGCTATTTAGATGGCCACCTGATGGTGGTAACAGAGTTCGATGAGGAAGAGTATTATTGACTGAATTAATTTCCTGCTCTGTGGGATCCTCGATTACCTCTGGTGCCGAGAGGCTAATATGGGAGTTCATCAGAGCTTGAGACCTGTTGTCACTTTGATACTGCTTTTCCTGACTTGTGTCGTCTTCTTGTTGCTGCTCCTGTTGTTGTAGTAAGCTCTGTGAATACAAATGCCTATACTGCTGCTGTGGATCTTGGTAGCAATACTGAGGCACTGCTCCCAACTGTATAAGCTGTACAGGATGAGACTGATCCTGGGAATACTGGTGTGCTTCATGCAGAGTCTTTGGGTCAGGATCCCTGTGATAAGGCAGCTGCAAGTCCATCTGCTGCTGTGGCTGCAACTGCTGCATAGCAGGTTGCGTTTGATAATACTGTGCTATTTGCATTGGACACTGCCTTTGCTGCTGCTGCCGACTTAGTTGCTGCCCCTGCTGCATTTCTTGTATTGAAAACCGCTGCTGTCCTTGCTGTGGTTGCTGTTGCAGGTAATATTGGCTCTGCTGTAAATGCTGTAAATGTTGTGGTAACAGCTGCTGGGACTGCAATTGTTGCACATGTGGCTGGCCTGGCTGAACTGCAGAATGCATCTGCATTTGGGAGAGGTGTTGCTGGTAATCATAATACAACTGCTGTGGGTGCTGCATGACTTGCATTTGTTGCTTTTGCTGTGGGCTTGCAAAACTCTGATGTACTTGCTGTGGCACTTGTTGGTATCTTTGCACAGTGGAAGTTGCAGGCTGTTGCTCAATGCTAGACTTTTGAGACAGCAGTTGTCTCAATGCGCTGTCATTGACATTATCCATCACTGAAGACGGAGCATGCAAGACCTGAGTCATGTTGTTGACTTGAATTCTTAAGTTTTGGTTAGCAAATACTTGCGTAAAGGAGTCTAGTTTATGTAAAACCCCACTCGTGATTTTCTGTGATCGAACTTCATTAGCTGGAGAGTAGGGATATTGGTATCCATCAGCTGATTCACCCTGCCCTAGAGGGCTCCACATTGCATTCTGACTGTTTAAATTGTTCCTTACTGAGACATGGTTTCCTGCACCAGAATGTGTCCAACTGGTTGGTCGCGATGAATCCAATGACCCAAGGCTTTTTGAACCTACAGTCAAAGCTATACTGTCCCTTGAATCCTGGGGATACTGTGGAGAGAGGGGGGAAGCCTGAGAAGCATCCATTATTGATGTTCCGTAGCTGTGGTTTAAAGCAGGGAGAGAGTTTACCTGGTGGTGTTGGTAGTACAAGTTATCATTGCTGTTGGCAGTGTGGTTAGTTTTGTACAACTGCTGGTCCCCCATTTTGGTTACATTTGTCCTGACCTTACAGGTATGAAAACCATTAAAACCGCTTTAAACCCTGAGATGTTCTAAGAAAAAAAAATTAATAGAACTACTTATTATTCAGCTTGTCCATTTACATTACAAAGACTAAATTCTCTCCAGTCTGTTTGTAATTCCAATTTCAGATTGATGTTGCTTCACATCTTCATAAAAGGACCAAAGCACAAGTCTTAAACAGAACAATAGGTTCAGTATGCCAGGCACCTAAGGAGGAACAGAAAATAAGGTGAGCAACTGCTTTCTACATAACCTTTAGCATATCCTTTGATGTAAAAACAAGTCTTGCAGTGTGAAAGACAATCATATGCAAAGTTGCAGCCGTTGGGCTCTCCATAGCAGTTGGAGTGTTTCATCTCTTCCAATTATCCTGTTTTTACAGTTTCCTGCTTTTGCTTAAAAAATAAATAAATAAATAAATAAATAAATAAATAAATGTTGTACTTGGTTTTAGCTGGCCAAATACAATGCTCACAAGTACAGGTATGACTCAGTAGTTAAATATTCTGGTTAAATCTCATTTCTAGCGTTCCCAACTCTGTTCTTCAGAAACAACAGATACATTTGATAATCCTGAACTCTCAAACAAGTGCATATCACAGATGCCTCCAGTAGGTCTCATAAGGCAAGAGACGACAAGGTGCCTGCACAGAGTACGTGTGGGAAGATGCAATGTGGGGTAAAGTACACACAGATAACATAGAGTTTAATTCTGATTCAAATTAACAAAAACAAAACAAAAAAAGGTCTCCAAATGCATCAGACAAGTGTCAGGGCAATTTTATTTCATGTTATCTTCAGGGAGATGTGGAAGGAAGAACTGCAAATCTGCTCAACGGTTGAAAGCCCAACATTATATCAGTGACAAATAATATACAAGACTAATGCTTGTTCATACAACAGTAAATCCAAAAGTGACTACTAACCATGCCCATAATTTGGGATTCAAGTATTCATCTGCTGTATGAAGTTTCAGTAATTACGAAGACAAATTAAAAACTGTCCAAAATTATTTTTTTCCAAATGCTCAAGGGGTAACAGAAATTCTAAATTCTAATTTCTGTGCCAGTAGCTGTAAATAAATAGCAAATAAAGGTTATAGCAGCTGCAGGCACCTGTTAGGGCTGTGTGAAGCTTCGGTCCTGAATTCGATTTGGCGGCTGAATCTCTGAATCCAAATCGAATCAGGAGACCCTTTAATCTCTCCAATACTGGGGCATGGGAACCTCTCCCACAGGAGCATGGGAAGCTCCCCAGCACACTCAGCAGCAGACCCGGATGTGGACCAGAAGCACTTCAGGTCCACTGGGGAGCACGCTGGGAGGCCCCCCCCTACGCCCCCGGCTCGGAGACTGGTGCCTCCTGGGTCCGGGAGGGCACCCAGGGTCCCCCTGCAGCCAACTGCTGAGCCAAGGAGGCATGGGGAGGCCCCCCAGCAGGCTTCCTGGCAGACCTGGAAGTGGACCAGAAGTACTTCTGGTCCACTTCCGGGTTTGCCACTAAGCATGTGGGGGGTACCCCCCGCACTCCTGTTGCTCCAACCGCCCCAGCATCTCAGCATTCATAAGCTGCACCTGGTACCTCAAGGTATGTAGAAAAAACATTTAGAGCTGTGCTCATGGCCAAATCGCCAGTTCTCTGAATCAGCATTGAATCTTCAGATTCAGCCAAATCAGATCAGGGATAGTGATCTGAATCAACTAAATCAAATGGCTGTCCCTGATTCAGGCTGAATCTGCATCGAATATGGACTGTTTAGCATGCTCCTGCTAACTGTAGCCTGAAATGTCCCAGAAACATGTGGGGTAGGGTAATAAGGTGGTGTGTGTATGCACTTGCACACAGGCAGTTTCGTGCATTTTTACTTCAAAAACTTTCATCAGCTGCCACTTGCACTTACCTTTTCAATTATGGCATTTAATGGGTATGAATTACCCCAAATATACCCTTCTTCCCCCATATATTTATATGTTGCTCCAGAGAATCTCACAATTTACTCTACCAGATTTCTGTAGATGGACAATTTATTTCAAACAACAAACAGTCAGCCTTCAGGCACACTTCAGAAACTTCTATTTAAAATTCTAAAGATGAAGCCTATACAGCAGTGGTTTTCAACCTGTGATCCACAGACCCCTGGAAGTCTGCTAACCATATCTAAGGGGTCTGTGAAAGATGACCATGAATAATCAAAAGTATGTTAATACCCACATTTACAATTCAAAGGGATCCACAACTCTATTAAAATATTTTAGGGGTCCATAAAAAGGTTGAAAAAAAAATCACTGCTATACAGAACGTCCAAGGAACAATAAAAAAAAAAAAAATGATATTTCATATTGACCACCATCTACTTTTAGAGAAAGTATGTTTGTTTTATGCCCCTTCCAGAATAGCTATGGAATTGTGAATGGATGCGTCTATAAAAGACACAGAGTGAGGAGAAGAGAGAGTGTGATCTACCACAAAACAGACAGACAAGGTTCTTTGGGTAAATCTGATATCTTTTATTAGACCAACTCAAATAGTTGTAAAAATTCTTCTTAGCAAGCTTTTGGGTTTAAATACCCTCCATCAGGCTGAGGAAGCAGCTGCATAAGAATTTGTCCAACTACGAGTTGCTCTAATAAAAGATACCAGATTTACCCAAAGAACCTTGTCTGCCTATGTCCTCAGACCAATATGGCTACAACCTACACCCCTGCCACAAATGGATACCTTTACTATGTGAGGAGTAAAAAAACCGGTATGCATCTGTACTTAATAAAAAGCATTAGCCTGTTTCATCTTGTGTTTTCATTCCTTTCTTAAAGCTTTTTGAGGTGACTATTCTGGATAGTCACTAAGTAGGAGACATATTAGGGACACAATAAATGGGTGCATCCAAGTGTCCAAGAGAGAGAGAGTTAAGCAGTAACAGTTCTTTAAAATGTTAAGAATAATAAAAGTATCGCTATATAAATAAATTTTAGAGGCCACAGAAAATCCATACGATTTATTTATAAAAATAGATTAAATGGGAAAACCCTTCCCCCTCATCCTGGGGGAAGACCAAGATAGCAAATGTTACTTTCTACTCCAGGAGCAGCTGCAAGTAGCTCTGAGAGAGAATTCTTGTGAGACCATCCAACAAACTCCATTTACTGCAGCTTTGAGTAGAAACTGAGAATATGACTCACTATCCACAGAAAAGTTAGAGCCACAAGTGTTTCTGAAAGGTATGCGCAAAAATCTTGTTCACAAACCCCTTCTCTTCATAAGCTTACCTCCAGCTTAGGTGGTGGGGCCTATCATTCTCTTTTAGATGGTGTGCAGTGTTGCCATAGCTGTCATGCAGAAACAAAATGCTGTGCGACAACCTGAAAGAAAAGTATAATGAATTATTATGAATTAATTTGGTTATTGAATTATTATGTTCAAATGCCAACTACCAAGTCACAGAGTTGTACCTATAGGAACTTAAGGTGGAAGGTGAGCTCTCTCATTTGCTTAAACAGCTAAACCATTCCTTTAAGGGTCATCAAGACAGAGGAAGGAAAATATAAAAGCAAGTTTTGTCCAACTGGACTTTTTCAACTCACCGCATATACAAAAACTTATTTTACCTGTCACTTTTATATTAGAATCATCAATACCCACTCATGCAGTAGCATTTTTTAAAATAGCTTCAGTTGCTAAAAGTAATAATCTATGGCCCTGATCCTGATCAGTGCTGAGGGCTTTCAAATGGCTTCAAAAGAAAAGAATGCTGCCCAAGGAACAGACTACATTATAAATCAGTGATTTTTCACAGTCCATCTTTTCCAGATGTGTTTCCACAAATCCTTTAAGCATCTCTAGGACTTCTGACACTACAGAGCTACCCTAGCAATGGGAACACAATACTGGAACTATTAAATCTTATTTTATTAGAAAAAAAAAAGTCAAGAATGAAGACAGCTTCTGTGGACTACTTGGTAAAAGACATACTCTCTTCAAGGCTATGGATGAGTTCTGTCCACAATAATGGATTTCAACAGGACTAGGAACTCATAGCAGCTCCCTTCTCAGTATGCCTTCTCCCATAGCTAAGGTTTGTAAATATTCCGTTCTGAGGACCACCAGAAAAGGTTTCCATGTAATACTGTCCATTCTTAGACCAATGGTTCACAACCTTCTGAGACTTGAGGCACCCTTCCTTTGACTCCAGCCATACTTTCATAACCTTTGTGAATTGAGCAGCACCCCATTTCACAAACTAATTTCTTACAGCACTTGCTTCCCTGCAGAGGGGCCAGGCAGCAGCCAAGCAGGAAGAAGCCTGAGACTGCATTTATCTCCTCATACCTGGCTCTTGCTCTGGCATCCTGGTTGAGAATCACTGCCATGGAACATAGTTCAAAAACTATAAAAACATACCCATCCAAACCCAATGAAATACCACCATTCTCTAAGTCCTTTCTTCTTCAAATGCATGTAAACTTAAAAGGAAATACAAAAAGACCTTAAAAGTCATTCCTGGAACCAGGCCACAGAAAAAAATTCTGGTGAGATTAAGTATGGGAATATTTCAAAGTACAGCTGTCAATTAATTGCAGTGAATGTGTGCAATTAAGGCAAGAACCAATTAACACGTTAATTTCTTTAACACATTGATTGTGCACATGGTTTTGGATCCTGTACCCAGACTGCCCTGCCCCACTGCTGTCACCACTGCCTCCAGGCTGCCCTGAGCAGCCACGCTGGCAGCACCCAAGGTTTGGGGCAGGCAGTGCTAGGCCACAGCAGGGCTGCCTAGCATCCGCGAGCCCAGGGCGGGTCAGGACTGCCTGGGACTCACTGAGCAAATAAGCAGGGAAGTTCTGGCCTTGGACCAGGGCTGGGGCAGCTGCCCCCTGCCCAGGCTGCCCATGGCCTCTGCTGCTGGGGTGAACCCACTGCTGCTCAGGTCAGGGTGTGCCCCAGACCGAAGGCAGCTCTTTTATGCATTATTGTGATTTTTTAGCAGTGATTAAAATTGCAATAGCGATTAGACTAAAAAAAATTAGTCACAATCAATTTTTTAAAATTGTTTGACAGCCCTATTTCAAAGTTGGGGACCCTTATCAAAAAATACCTTATTTTCCATCCTCTTTACAATCATTAGATCCAAATGCTCTAATTTCATGGTCGGATGTGGAAAGTAGTTCATCAAGGTGATTAAAAATATAGAACAGCACTTTTAACCAAAATCAGGATCTTAAAACACACTTGCTGAACTTTCCCACAGATCAGGTTACTCCTGTACACCTACAGTTGCCTGTTTGTTTCCTGCTACAAGTCTAGGGCAAAATATTAACTTAAAATATTATATACATTTTAAATATTATATATTTAAATATTATAATTCAGCGATAAGAAGTTGCAATATATAACAAACAAGAAATTTGTATGCCAATCAGATTATGATTTCTACTATATTATGGAATAGACTTTTCCCAGAAGTGGTACAATCACCTACTCTGGCTATCTTAAAAACGCTTAGACACTCAACATCTATGAATTTACGAGGAAAGTTGACCAAAGACTGCAGGGCAGCTGACTGCAGAAAACAAGTGGACCCATTAAAGGGCCATAAACTTAATAATGACCTAAGCTGTCTCAGTGCTCTCTATATAGTAGTGACTTAAAATGTAATCAGATCCATAGACTGTATCCATTTAATTTCAGGTTTTTTCCGCAGTCTTATTAATCAAATGTCTACACATTTTTATAGCTGTGCTCGCTCAGAGATAAAAGGTTGCCTGCTCCAGTTTCTTTGTTTTAAGATATCTAATTGCACACATTAGAAACAAGAGAAAAAGGCCTCAATGCTGAATAACCTCTGTACACTTAATGCAGGAATTTTAACTATTTTACTCACAGAGCAGCAGCATTTTAAAACTGTAAATTGCTTGCAGCATGGATCTTCTTTATTTTCCTTGCATAATTACAAACACATAAGCATGAAGAACAAGCACATTTAAGGGAGGCAGGGGGGAGGTGGGGGAAAGAGGAGGAAAGTGTGCATGTGCGTGCATCTTGGTTTGCTCTGCATGTTCCTTAGACTGGAAATAGTAGTTAAGCATGTCTGGATTCTGACAGAGGTATTTCAGATTTCTAGTTTGTGTTTATTAGAACATGAAACTTCCTGCTTAACAGTGGGTAAGCAGAATAAAACAACATCTACTACCATGAAAAGTGACTGGGTCAACTGTAAAACATGGAATAAAGCAGGTGTGAAAGAGGTGGTAACGGACTAAACTTTTCTTGAATTCAGAAATTAATTTGAGAACTCTGAGGATACGTCTAAACATAGTTAAGAAACAAGTCTGCTGACAGTAACAATGAATTAAAAAAAAAAAAAAAAAAATCTGGTCCAGGGTCTGGGACCTACTATTTTAAGTCTTGAATCAGTGCCAAAATGGACACACAAGAGCACTAACCATTTCAATATTAACATTTCCTGAACCATTAGGACTAGCAGCACCTTCCCTGCTTTCTCAATAGAATATTAAAATTGTATCTTTCTAACTGCTGTATCACATTTTTTCTCTACTGCACTTCAATTCAGATCTGATTTTAGTGACTACTTTCAGCAAGGCCATTAAAAACCAGGGCCAAATGTGTACATTCACAGACAAGCTAGAAGTGAATGTTAAGAATACACAGTATTAATTGCCAATTCTGGTGGATCTTGAGAACACTGGCAGCTAACATAATTCACAACCTGAGAGAGAATAGAAAGAAAGCCAAATGATGAGTGGATGAGTCTGATTTTAGTGTAGTGTATGGGTGCCAATACACTTATTCATTTTTTAAATATTGGTTGCTATTAAATGAGGCAAGTTTTCAGTATTTTCACAAATGCTTCAAAAAAATCATATCCTTTTGCAATACAGTTCTCTTTCTTCTAGCACAGTATGAAATGCTATTGGAACCTCATGTGGTTGTTGACATCATAGGCTATTCCCGTTTCCCCTTTTAGCAGAGGGATCCAGAATGTCCCAATTATGTCTTTTGGAGAAAATAGGTTTGAGGTCGGTAGAAAAGTCAGCATTTCTTCACTATAACCAATTTTTGGATAAAATAAAATTGACTGTCTTAGGAAAGCTGCTAAAAAAGATATGTAGAAACAATATGCTCTTCTTTTGATGACATTAAACAACAAATAAAACACATTCCTTAAACTTAGCCAGTTAATTTAGGCTTTCTACAGAATGGCCAATATCTTTGTTATTCAAAAAGAAGAAGTTAATGATTTTACTTGGATACTAACTCAATTTAGAGCAGAGGAGATAAAGTTTCTTGAGTCCCAAAGAAATTGAGAGTTGCTCTGTGAATCTGATTATCTTTGTTGTTAGCTAAATTGCTTTACTATGTCAAGGTACTTGAAAGAATTCTCAGCACCATGACTCAAGCTTTTATCATATTACTCCATAAAAATTGTGAAGATAAAGTTACTGGATTGCTTTCAAATACAAATGCAAAAACTCTTTACTGAGTCCATCGAGAAGGGACTTGAGTTGCGTACGCCCGAACTGACAAATAACATATAGATCAGACAGGATTTAATAAAGAGTCGGATCACTTTTGATCAAGACAGGATTTCACACACATATTTCTTCTGTAGGCCCATCCGATCAATGCTGAAGAGCTCTTTGAGCTATCTTTTTCCTGAACCATCCTTTACTAATCTGGGTTCATAGAATACTGTTTATATAAACTGTATTACAGCCCTCTTCGTTGAGACTATACCAGAAGCTTTACCCTTAATACATATAATAGGCTGGGAACTCAGCAGACTTGCCTAAAACCTTATTTTTCTTCCAACTAGTCACTGAACCAAGAAGCACTGATGCTTCTTGGTTCAGTGCTTCTTTAAGCGCGAAGCGGCAGCTAGTAAAGCGACCAAAACGCTGGCTTGCATCCATAGATGCTTCTCAAGCAAATCCCGGGACGTCATTCTCCCCCTGTACTCGGCCTTAGTGAGGCCGCAGCTGGAGTACTGTGTCCAGTTTTGGGCTCCACAATCCAAAAAGGATGTGGAGAAGCTTGAGAGAGTCCAGAGAAGAGCCACGCGCATGATCAGAGGTCAGGGAAGCAGACCCTACGATGACAGGCTGAGAGCCCTGGGGCTCTTTAGCCTGAAAAAGCGCAGGCTCAGGGGTGATCTGACGGCCACCTACAAGTTTATCAGGGGTGACCACCAGCATCTGGGGGAACGTTTGTTCACCAGAGCGCCCCAAGGGATGACGAGGTTGAATGGTCACAAACTACTTCAAGATCGTTTCAGGCTGGACATAAGGAAGAACTTCTTTACTGTCCGAGCCCCCAAGGTCTGGAACAGCCTGCCACCAGAGGTGGTTCAAGCGCCTTCATTGAACACCTTCAAGATGAAACTGGATGCTTATCTTGCTGGGATCCTATGACCCCAGCTGACTTCCTGCCCTTTGGGCAGGGGGCTGGACTCGATGATCTTCCGAGGTCCCTTCCAGCCCTGATGTCTATGAAATCTATGAAATCTACTGAAACTTGGTTTAGTCAGCAAAAGGATCGGACAGAAGAGCTGTTCATGAAAAATAATCTTGGACTGAGTTATCATGAGTTAATTCAGTTTGTTTAAAAGCTGCAGAATACAAAAATAGGTCTATAACTACAGCTTTTGGACTTCAGAAGGGCAAACTTTGAGTAACCAAGGAAACAAGTTAGCCAAGCCTTACTGGACTCAGGAACTCAAGGATCTGAATATGGAAGAGGAATGGAATAACCTTAGGTCAAAAGTAAATATATGTTCCAGCATCCTGAGTAAGAGAAAAAAAGCCAGTAAAAAGATTTGTAGTCCTACCTAGATAAATAAACACTTAAAATAGGATATAAGGAATAAGCAGAGAATCTACAACAAATGGGAAAAGGGACTGATTAGCAGAGTAGGTCTCCCTCGGGGTGCATCTATACTGGCTCGGTTTTGTCCTCAAAGCTACTGCAAAAAAGTAAAGTCTACACACCTACTCTAAACTGGGAACTGAGGTGATGCATATGCTTTGCAACCATCCCCAAACACCATTCTCAAGAACAATGGTGGTGGGTGCCTCTAGAATGTTTTCACTACCTTAGTCCCCGATTTGAAATGAATGCAAGGACCAGGTGTGAACGTATGAAATTTGCTGTGGACACAGAGCTCATAGAATCATAGAAAGTTAGGGTTGGAAGGGGTCTCAGGAGGTCATCTAGTCCAACCTCCTGCTCAAAGCAGGACCACCCCCAACTAGATCATTCCAGCCAGGGCTTTGTTGAACCAGGCCTTAAAAACCTCCAAGAATGGAGATTCCACAACCTCTCTGGGTAACTTGTTCCAGGGCTTCATCATCCTCCTAATGAGAAAGTTTTTCCTAATATCCAACCTAAACTTCTCTTGCTTCAACTTGAGACCATTGCTCCTTGTTCTGTACAGCTCCATGTTCTTTGAACCCCACTTTAGGTACTTAAAGGCTGCTATCAAATCTTCCCTCTGTCTTCTTTTCTGCAAACTAAATAAGCCCAACAGTTCTCTCAGCCTCTCCTCAGAAGTCATGTGCTCCAGGCCCCTAACCATTTTCTTTGCCCTCCACTGGACTCTCTCCAATCTGTCTACATCCTTTCGCGCGCGGGGGGGGGGAGGGGGGTCCATTCATCCAACCCATACTTCCTCATCATGCTTGCAAGAATGCTGTGGGAGACTGTCAAAAGCCTTGCTTAATTCAAGGTATATCACATCTACTGCCCTCCCTCAGTCCACAGAGCCTGTCACATCATAAAATGAAATCAGGTTGGTCCAGGCTTGCCTTGCTCTTGGTGAATCCACAGCAGCTGTTCCAGATCACCTCGTTCTCCTCTAGGTGCTTTACAATAGATTTCTTGATCTCTAATTCCCCCCAGATCCTCCTCCTTCCTCTATCTTAAAGATGGACACTATTCCTTTTCCAATCTGGGGCCTCATTCACAGAGGACAGCCAATTCCTTCAGTACTTATGGTGTATCCAACCTGGCCCTACTGACTTGAAAATATCTCTAGTAATCCCTAACCCATTCTATAATTGAACTAAACTGTTTATCTCCTTTCCAATCTTTGCTGGCACCTGAGATCTCCATCAAGTAGCTGCCCCTATGTTTGAAGACAGTAAAGACTGAAGTAAAAAAGATTTTACTCAAACTTCTATGTAATCGTGAGATCGTTAGTCTTGTTTTGTGCCCCCCTTTGTATCGTGTCATGCTGCCTTCATTCTGTGATCTCAAAATGTTGCATCTTCTGCAGGGGTGGGCAAAATGTGGCCCGTGGGCCAGATGTGGCCTGCCAGGCCATTCTATCTGGCCTGCAGGGCCCCTAAATATTAATTTTCTTAATGTTTTATCTGCCCCTTGCTGCCTGTCATGTGGCCCTCGATGGCTTGCCAAAACTCAGTAAGTGGCCTTCCACCCGAAATAAGTGCCCGCCCCGATCTACAGCCAAAGCAAAATAATTTAAATTAATTTTCCCATACAATGTCTATTATAAAATACCACCTATGGCCTCCAACTTATCCTGAGTCCTGAACATACTTGCAAAGATTATGTTATTATTGCAATGCAATCAAATGCTCTGTTCATAGAAATATGGTATCATCAGGTAACACCACCCATCAATCCGGCGTGAAAGTGCTGTCTGTACTGTATGACAAGGGATTATGGTTCCTATGCCATTCACCCTAGAAGACATTCCCTACATAAGAAAAAACTGATGAAATTACAGTGATAGTTGGACAAATTGCTCAATGGTCAAACCTTCATGTGGGTTTCCTAAAGCTACAGGTCAAAATACTAGTTATATTACTAATATCTTCCTAGATTGTACATGATCTGGTATGGGCTGAAGGACAGGATATATTTTTGCACAGGAACAAATTAAAAACCAAAACCTTACTTCCCTCCACTGCAAAGATAGTAGCAATCTCTCAACATTTTCTGAAAGGGATCGGTTTATAGCATTCAAAAAAGTGCTATAAACCTCACAGAATACAAAGGGTAGTTGGCTTGATCTTGGGATTATAAAATTAAAAGGATGATTTTGCCACAGACAAGTAAAGGTATCACATTCAAGAACGGAAGGAATAGTGGCAGACAATGGTACAATCATGCTGTTACTCAATTCAGGCACTCAAGTCCACATGCAATAACATGTACTTATTTTAAATCAATGAAATAAAGATGCACTCTTTTTGCACATGCTATGTATAAGAAGGTTTTTAGTAACAGTTTAAAAGGAAGAAAGGTTTGATGCTTCAGTGAGCTGGGATCTGATCCATCGCTCTGTAAAGATGAGAATAGACTTTTTGCCCATGTCAATGGCTTTGCATTAGGCCCTAGGAAAGCTATGTCAACTATAAGAGACATCCTGAAAAATGACACTGAGAAGTTTACATGGGAAGAACCTCAATGGTCAGTTCTCTCTCACCACTGCACTCTGCGCACCGATTGGTCATCTCCATTACACCAGATGTACTTTGACTTATGATAAATATTTTTAAAAGTTCCACAAGTGGGTTCCAAGTGCATATGACAACTAGAAATATATATAGACACTTAAAAAAAAAAAAAAAAAAAAAGAGAGAGAGAGAGAAACTTGGGAGCAGCTCCCCTAAATCAGAAGACTATAAGAGAATCAATGAGGGAAAATACACCTGCACAATGACCCTGTCATGTCACAATTAATATCAACTCTTGTTGCAGCCCACTTTCAATAAAAAAAATAGAGGGGGAAAATGGGCTTTCTAGCATGACCCAAAGACCAACAAATTCAATCAAACTAACCAAAAGAGAGAGATTGAATTCTAAAGGTGAAAGCCTTATTGGCAGCTCCTCCCTTTTATATATCACAGAGACTCCAATTTAAAAGTCTCATTTGACTGCAAATCTTGGCAGCCCTGCACAGGGAGATAGGCAGTTCCTCTGAGGAGATGCATTGCAGTGAGGTGATATGGATCTACTCGTCTCTCTGCCAGACTCTGTTCTTATACTGGAACTGGTCACTGCTATGTCTTCTTATCCCCCAGAATGACTGAAAAGTGTGCGCCACTACTGAGCCTATGTTTGTAAACGAACTTTTTGGCAAAGACAAGAAAGTAGAGTTGACCTTGATACTAGCAAAAAGAGAGAGAAAGAAAAAAAATATATCCACATCTTTGTTCTGTTTAATACAGCTGTCTAGCCTTGCCAAGGTTTGTTTTAAACTTCATTAAAAATAATTGCTTTAACATGAACCATGACAAGTCAATGCACATTTTTTACATGTCTCCATTCTGGTATGGAAAGCCCTAATATTAGAACTAAAAATTCTAGGATATTCTGTAAACTTGCTTCTCATGCTTCCCTACTATGGTGCAGGGCTGAAGCAGGAAAAGCAAATCAACAGGAATGTTTAAGGCATAAGAGAAAGCAGTTAACCTCTCCTTGTTTTTACCCTTTCTGTTCGTTATTTTTCTCCTACAAGACTTGTCCTTATACCTCCATTTCATACAATATACTGATGGTCTGAATAAGAACTTAAATTTCCACAACCCGAGGCCAAAAACCCATGCAAACATGTTTTCTGCATTGCTACTCCATAATGAAGTAGATTATGAAAGGTTTTTTCCCCAAAAAAGTTGAAGAACTGCCAATTTGTTCACTGACTGGTGAATGCCAAGCAACAGCCATACTTACTGCAGTACTAAAAACATGAGTTATACAAAGACTACATGTTAACAAACGTTTTACCCACATCATAATCTCTTTCATATATTTTCACCAGCTACTGAAGTTAACCACATTTAATTTCCACATTTCATTAAAAAGCTAATGAAATGTCTATTCCTGTGGCCATGAATTATAATTCTGTACATCACAACCTGCATATGATCCAAGTACCATATGGAACCAAATACAAACGAGCACTGTCAACATTTAAGTGAAGAGCTAAGCCACTGATCAGCTATCAGATATACAATATACAGTAAAAGCTCTGTTACCCGGCATCCCCTGGGAATGGGGGATGCTGGATAACAAAATATGCCAGTTAATTGAGCGGCCCCAGCTGCCGCTTCTCCCGCCATGTCTGGGGCGTCCCTCCGCCCCTCCTGTGGGCCCCTTGGGACACGGAGGTGGGTCCCGCACAGCCCCATGCAGCCTGTTACGCCCACAGGCCATGGGGGCTCGGCAGCGCAGGCTGCTTTGCCCCGAGCCATGGGGCTCGGAGAAACCAGAAGTGCCACAGTGGGTTTCACTTCATCTTACAAGCCGGCATGCCGGTTAGCAGAGCATGCCAGCTTGTAAGATGCCGGATAACAGAACTTCTACTGTATATTGTTCCTCTCCATGCTGTTAGGATTGAGGATATTCCAGAGAAATAAACAGCAAGAAATGCCTTATATGGAAATGTGAGGCATTAATGAATTATCACAGATGCAAATACAACTCAATGCATTTCCTCTCCCACCCACAAGAATGGAGACATTTTCCTGAACTTTAGTGTGCTTGAATTGTACCGAAGAGCTGAGAATTAAAATAAGTATTTCCCAAGCAGAACAAGGGAACAAAGGAGTAAATACTAATCAAATCATTAAGAGCAGGGGCTTCACTTCATCTTTGCATTTTATCAGAACAGAACTTCAAGTCCCTTGGTGTTATTGCAAAACAAAAACTTATAAACAAGACAAAGGTTCTGAAACTGAGCTCTCCAGATTAAGAGTCTTTGGAAAACATAATTATAGATGTGTGAAAAAGTTTTACAGACTTGTGCTAAGCCAAGATCATATATGTAATAATATCAACATAAAGGGAGAAGAAATAATTATGGAGCGGCACTCTAGATCAAAGTTTTTGGTGCGGCACTTTAATCTAGTTCAGCCTGCACATTAAACATAGTATGAAAATGACCTTCAAGATTTGTGCTGTGATTACTGGCTTGTTCCTTGAAGTACAGGTGCCTTCCCTGAACCCTGGCGCTGCATGGGAGCCAGTGATAGAATTTAAGTACACATTCTGTGGCGTGATGGCCCTCCTGTGAAAGCTTAACAGGAAGATGAAAATGCTATACTATGTAAATCCTAGTGAAAGACCCACAACACTGGGAATACATTTCATTAATCATTTACCTCCTCTTTCATTTTTAACCTCCCTCAAATAGGTCAGTGCCTGAACTTCCCCTTACTAGGGACCCATATCTCCAGCTGTGAAACAAATATTTGATACCAATAGGACAGTAATCTACAGAACCCCAAAGATCAGCATGGAATAAAATGAGGGCCTGGATTGTCTCTGATCATCTATATTGGCTCTATCTTCATTTTTTCCTGATTGTGTAGACTGGTTTACCATTAAAACCTGAACATTTACCATCTGCAGTAGCTAAATTTACTGCAATATTTCCAATTTAAAGTGTAGAACATTTAGTAAAAGATTAAAAATAAATAAGGAAGTATTCCGCCCTTTATTTTTGAGCAGCACCTTCTGTTCCTACAAGTACCCAAATCAGGCCTAAATAAGTTTCATATAGTTCTAACAGATGGCTAGACTTAATCCACTGAATGTGAATGTTTTTTCTGCTACCTTTACCATTATTTCCATTACTACAGTAGAACCTGGATACTTGGCAAGTTCATCCCTCATCCCCCCCCATGAAGATAAGGATTTGTTAACTAGCCAGGGGAGTTTATATCCACAGCAAACTGATGCTCAGGATCACTGGGATGCTCCAGGGGTTTTGATTTCAAAGGGTGCTGCTGCTACAATCAGCTGCACAGGACCACTGATGAACTCCAGCTGATTGGAGAAGTGGTGCCCTTTAAAGTAAAAGCCACAGCAAGCAACTCATGCCTGGTCTTTAATCTGGCACCCATTGCAAATGAAGTGAGTTGTGAACCACCTAGGTATGAATGACATGGGTCCTCCTGCATAAACAACAAAGCCAACGTTGGAAGAACATAATTAAGGTAGCAAAAGTCAAGCACTCAGAAATTAGGAAATACCAACACAAAAATAGATATCAATTAATCTTAAAGGGCAGAATGAAAAATTCTGCTAGACATTTTCACTATGGCTAAGTACAGTCATTTAGGGAGGTTAGACTGAGTTAAGAACAGCTACCCAATCTAACTTAGTTTGCCCAGGTGCAGAGCTACACATGCGCTTTAATGTGCAATAGTCTATTCTACCGTGCATTAAAGCTATGCATGCGTAAACAACCATGCTAATACACTAATGCGAAGTAGAATAGGCTACTTCACATTAAGCGTCACCTAAAAAGCATGCACTTGCGCTACTGTGCATTAACACAGCCTAATGTACATTTATTTAGTACCTCATATTGCAGGTACTAAATTTAATGTGCATTAGGAAAAGTGCGTTAATACATATGTAGACACATCCACTGAGACTCGGTCTCAGTCTCCAAGACAGTCTCAGTCTCAGTGATCAGAAATCAATCTAAACCTGTAATTATACAAAAGTTCTGTGCGCACAGATTGGTTTAAAAATGGTAGAACATGGTTGAAGATAGACCATGATCGATGTGCACTCAAACTTAATCGATCTAGGTTACACCAGTGCATTGAACTTCTGTAGTTACCGGCGCAGTATCGAGACTAGGAAAGCCCAGCTGCTGGCCCCACCACTGAGGCTGCACTTTTCCTACCTGCCATCCTGACACTGAGCTATTTTTAGCCACCCCACCTCCCCCCACCCTAGCCCTTTGCTTCCCACCTGGTGGACTAGCTAGGCCTCCCCACCTCCAACCCCACAAGCTACTCCGGGTACCAGTTTTATCACCATTTGCCACTCCTGGGAACAGAGGAAGTAAGTATCAGTGGGGGAAGGGGTGGGGGGTAGGTTCACTAGAGAGGGATCAGGTAGCTAAAAAGAACCCCCAGTCCCCCATCAACTCCCTGATCACATCAAACCCCCCCAGACCTCAGCAATCTCCTGCAGACCCCACTTGCCACCCTCATCCTCAGACACCACCTGCCCCCCAAATTCCTCCTGCAGACACCACCTGCCCCCCATCACTCCCGCGGACCCTGCCCGCACTTCCACTGCTCCCACGGATCCTGCTTGCCCCTCCACTCCCCCCATGGATCCCCGATTTCCCCCCCAAAGGGCCTGCTTCCCTCATCTCCCCAGCTCCCCCTAGTCTACTCCATCCCGATTTATCTTTGATCAGGTGGCCATTTTTAATGCAATCTAATTTTCCCCTAACTTACTTGAATGTCTGCACTTAGCTTATGGTTCCCTCACTGGAGCTAGTACCAGTGGTTCTATAAGTTCTAGGAAAAGGTGTTCATGCAACTGAGAGGAGGACCCCAATTCATTGCTGTGAAGCAAAGGAGCATCACTAAGAGCAAGAAATGTTTCCTCGAAGAACTCCAAGACAGAGAGATTCTTCTTGCAAGCTTTCTGGGCCTTGGCTCACAAAAGATGACTGCGTTCTGCTGGGGGCAAAGGTTCTCTCGCTAGGGACCTTCAGCCCTAGGAAAACTTGTGACTGACCAACTCATGTGCTCTGGGCTTAAAGGCCGACTCCCTAGATTTATGAAACCCTGGCTTTGGTTTCCTTCCTATCTTAGGGTGAAACAACTTGCAAACAAAGCAGTTTCTGGGGATATACAATTCCCCCAGGTACAGAGGCACATGAAATGCCTGTCAGTGGCAGGCCCACTGCTGCTGCTGAAAAGCAAAAGAAAAGGTCTGATCAATTAGGCTTTCATTAAAATGAAGGCTCACTTTGACCATAGAGGCATGTGGTGCAGGCCAATCAAAACCTCCACCAAGTGACAAACAAAAAACAACCCAGAAAACAACAACAAAGGCAGAAATATAAAACTGAAACAGGAAAAGAAAAGCAACTAAGAAGAAAGATGGGTTCTAGAAAAGTCACAATCTCAGCAAACAGCAAGAATCAGCCAGTTGAGACAGGCAGTTGAAAGGGACTAAAGAGTGGGAAATGCACACTGTTCTCTGTGCCTTCAGCATGGAGCAGATCATGTATGTAAGGGTACTGGTTAAGGCAAAAGAGCCTCCAAGCTCAAGTCTATGAACTGTGTATGTAACCACAATGGAACATGTATATGGGCACACACTCAAATGGAGAACAATGTAGAAGGTAAGAATCTTTTCTGTATTTTCAAATTCTCATTTATCTGAGGTCACATTGACCTGGTTCTGTTATAAATGCTGAATAATCTTCCTCTGATCAAATGGATCTCAGCCAAATGAAATTCATAAAAGTTTTGGTTGCTGTTTGTGTGGTAGCAAAGATTCTCAAGTCTTGTTAACCTGAGCTGTTTGGCTGGTCTCTGGAATACCTGCTGTGTTTCATTTGCTGTTTTCACCTTCTTCTCTTAAGAAATTAGCATTTTGTTAATCCTGAACTTCCACACATCTGTCTAAAAAGACATTTAAACACTACTGTTTTAATCAGCTGCTTGAAGCCTTTTGAAATTATCAAAACAAAAAAAGAACCAGATAATATACCTACCTAATACACCTAAGCTAAGCCATGGACCAAAGCTCTTAGATGCCTAGAACTGAGCTAGTATCATAGTCTCCTACTTTTCAAGTGAGCACTGCAGGCAAAACCTTTTGAGAGTAGCAACAATTACCTTAATTGTCGATTTTAGGACCCTTCCTTCCTCTCTTCCAACATGTATCTAGAGAGATGGCAACCCTTTCAACTGGGAATAGGCTATTTTTATAAGAACATTTTTCTGGCCTCATTTCCTATTTGAATTGTGTGAAGATTCAGAGAGAGCTATTTAGAGATCTGTGCTTCCCAATATTACAACTTTCCAGATTGACAAAACGTTGCAGAAATTCTGACGAAATTTAGTCTTGGACTTGGGAAATTTTAAAAGGGAACTCTGAAACTAATCTCAATGTACAGAAGATATTACATATTTCCATCAGTTTTATAACTGGCATTGTCCATTTCAAATTATTTTCTAAATCAGATTCATATTGTGCCTGGTGAGAACATGAAAGAAACATGACCTCCTCCTTCAAAAATTCACTGTCTTCTGAGACTAGTTCTACTTAAAGCAGATACATTTCATTTTCTTTTATAGGAGATGAGACTGAAGACGGAACAACAAAGACTTACAATTTTTTAGCCTCTCTGGAATTCACTGAATTCAAGTCTATCTTCCATTTAACTAATTCCCTCACCCAACTTGAGTGCCTGCTGATGAAATGCACGCAAAGAAATATTAAATCAGTGGTATCTAGTTATCAGAATCAATGTTATCTGATACATTCTGTGATTGTGGGGACAAATACAGCAGCAGCAACAACAATACGGTGGCTTCCCTTATTTTAACTTTCATTCACACTGGAACTGTGGTTCTCTGGAGCATCTCCCCAGGAAGCATGATGGGGGACGAATATATGACAGACCAAAATGAATGGCACTCCTTCATGCCAGTGCCTCCCAAAAGGTCCTGCCCAAGAAGCTACATGCTAGAGCAGTGGTTTTCAACCTATCCCCTGGGGATCTGCAGACTATGTCTTAGGGGTCCATGAAAGATAACTATGAGTAAACAAAAAAATGTGACTACCCACACATACAATTCAAAGGGTTTTTTCATTTGTGGACCCTCCATTCAAAATTTTTTAGGGGGTCACAAATAAAAAAAAGGTTGAAAACCACTGTGCTAGAGGATCACCCAGGTATTTTTATGCTTGGGTTGTAATCTTTTGGTCATTTGTTTGGCCTTTACTTAAATATGCAGTGGACAGTGCCATTTCTTATATAGCCCTTTTCTCCATTAGTGATGGAGAAAAGTAACATGGCCTGAGGCAAGGAAAGGGGACAAGTTTCGAGTCCTACAAAAAACAGAACTAAATAAAATAAATAATTACAACAGCTGAGACAAGCAGAGACTATAGAAGTGTTGAAAAAGTTAACGTAAAAGCAAGTCATACAATACCAAATTAATTCTAAAGGGCTGACAGTGCTACACTCTGTGCAGATTGAGCAAGTAGAGAAACCCAGCATGGGGCAGGCACATAAGAACTTGAAGAGCTGCTTAAATCCCTGCAGAGAAGGGGGCAGAGGAAAATATTGCATGTGAATCTCCAACACAGCAGAGGTACAAATCTATGAGAATCTCCCTGCAGTCTTTCCAACTAAAATCAGATCCACAAAGAAGCAGTGGCATCACATTTCCAAATGAAGGCTGGAATTTGTTCTGCAGCACTCTGATTTAAGCTGGGGATGCCCTACCAGAAAACAGCATTCTGGTCTGAGATGCCCCACTGTTTACCCAGGGCTAAATCTGGTGGTTCCACAAGATTTCTTCACTAGAGTGCGCTCTAGAATCAATGCAAGCTGGAGTGGCACAGGCCACAAAAAGATATTTGGTTTTTTCCTTGAAGAGTTGCTGCTCTCCCAGGAGAAATTGTGAGGCTACAGATGGCTCAGGATTTTTTTTCCAGGATAAAAATGACTGCTCCAGGAGAAAAATAAACCTGGGAATAACCAGGGTTAAATCACCCCCAGGAATGTTTCTCATGGGAGAGTGAGTATCTGTACAGACTCTCTTCTGAGAGAAGCCACAGCACAGTCTTCTAGAATCTCAGGGTGCTTTGCACCTGCCCATCCTCCTGGGGAAACTGTCTGTCGCTTGCTAGACTCTGCTGCTCCAAAGCAGAACACAAGCCCCTCGCAATCCCAAACTGTGCTGCAAGGAGACAGAGAGTGACTCTGATCTGTTTGGGTCAGCCAATTAGGCCTGCTTTGTACACTCCTGTTATCTGTTGCCAGACAGACTTGGGAGTCTGCAAAATATGCTGAGGTGTATTACACAAGAGCCCCCTGGGTGTGCAGCATCAGCACTCTAAGCTCTCTTCTCTTCAAGGGCTCAGCATTCAAATGTTTGTTCAGTACTCTCCTAGTAAAGTTGGAAGAATTCTCCCAGATTACCTGAACATGTGTATGCAGCCTGAGTTAATGCATATATTATGAAAATCCATTCTAATGATGTTGACTATTTATATGAAATCAATCCAATATTCTCAAAAATAAAATTAAGGCAAGAAACAACATTTTCTAAACAAATACAGATTACATGCAACTTGAAATCCCATTAAGTATGGCATACATGTATTTCAAACGAACCACTGGTTAAAAAAATGCTGAAAAAGATACAGCCCTTATATTAATGTATAATTCCTCAGGAACCAAATATTCTGATAGCTCCGTCTTAAAGAATTCCAACTAAAATAATCCTAGAAAAAATGTACTGATTAACAATGGATTTTTCTTTTAACATGGAAAGTCTGTACTGTTGGATATATGAAACCACGCTCACTTCCAGAATAGAAGAAGGATCCAAAACTATGCACATGAGCATAATATGCTGAAATGACACATTCTAAAGCATCCACTCCTGAAGGATGCATCCAAGGAAGAAAGGACATCAATCTTTTACAGCTTTACAAACATGTAGACACCAGTGTCTACATAGTTGCCTGACAGATTTCTTCCTATGAAGTCCAATACTACTTTACTCAAGAGGTTTGTTTGAAACCCTGCAGGGAGTGTACCAATGTGATTTGATGGATTCACTCCAGATTATCTAATGACTGCAGTAATATATGCTTTGATCAATCTTAGGAAATGTAGGTCTTTTCTCTTTTGAACCAAACGGTAGTACAGCAAGGCTCCATGAACAAGAGAGATTTTAAATAGTCTCCCAACATTCAAAATATGATCCTCAGTCTCCTTTGGATGTTCAGGCTTAGGGCAGAATGATGGCAAAGCAGATGGGGCTTCTTAGACTAAGGAGGTCCAACTAGTAGCCTGAGAGGGGCCAGCAAGTTGTCCACGAGCTGTTAACATGCAACCTGTGGGCCCAGGAAGCTACTTTTCCTGCTACCATGCAATGGGGTTCCGTGTACTGCTGATGCTGCCCAAGCGCTGGGGGATGGCTATATGCCACTGGCCCTGCCTGTGAGGCAGAGGACATGGACACCATGTGGGGGATGGAAAGGCCACCAGCAAAGTAGAGGGGATCCCAGGGGGCAGATGGGAGGGGTCACAGCATGCTGACCACAGGCCAGCACACGATACTGCCTCCAACCACGCTGAAGTTGGACAGCCCTGTCTTAGACAATGCCCCAAGTTCCATTATGCACCTAGCAGAAGTGACTGCTACTTAAGAAATCAGTTGAAAAAGAGATAAAGGCAGCTGAAACAAGGGTATAATGGTTCAGTTATTTTGTCAGGCCTGCTAGTTCATACTTCAAGAAAGGAACCTCTGGACCAAAGGAGGACTAATGAATGTAGCTGCTCTAACACAGCTTTTGATGTAGTAATTAGTCATACTGAAAAAAAGATTATTTCTAATATTTCCCATGAGGTTGGTAAGTGGCCTATCTTGTGCTCTTCAGCAATTCCTGGTTGTATGATGGGTTTAAAATCCGAGCTCAAAATTATTTTACAGGTTGACTAGAGGAGATAGTTCACTTATAACTTCACTGTGAACTCTAGCGCCAACATGCAGAAATATATCAGTCATGGATAACTGGTCCACTTCTTCAGGAACTTCTGATCCTTTGAGATGGATCACCGTTTCTGATTCAAACACATGACTCCATGCAAAGTGTCTCAAATGCCTTTCAATTTTCACTTGAGGCAAAGAGATCTATGATGGGTCCCTCAAACTCTTTTAGGCTTTAAAACACTGATAGTCCTGGGCACTCCATCTCAGCTTGCCATACTGTTGTATTCTCCTTCTATTTTATATGGATAGATTCAAGAGAAAAAACAAACAAACAAACAAAAAAAACCAGATATGCAAGCAGATAACTACACCCTTTGACCATGTCAGCAATAGTTTCCTCAGTATGAGTCAGAAAATTCCCCTTCTTTTAAGGAGACCGAGCTAACGAGGAGGAGGAAGAATTGTTCCCTTTATTTTCTCAGTCCTTCATCTCTAGGCTTTTTAAGCATCATTACCCTTAATTTTTCTTACTGGGGAAAAATCAGAAGAAAAGCCTCTCTTCTTTGACTTCCTTTCTTCCCTTTTTATTTTTCAAAACAGTATCACAGTACCTGCAGTAGCACTTTCCTTTTCATTTGTCAGAGAGCAGCAGAAAGTAGAGCCACTTCATTCCTTCACAGAGCACCCAACACTGAGGAATGGTGAGTCACAAGGTGGTATCAATGGGGAAGAAGCCAGATAGTTGTTCACTTTCTGAACTGTCTGCACTGGGGCTAAAGGGAGCTGACCTGCTCATCTGCTGGGGCTAAGGAAAGGCTGCTGGAGTCACCAAGAGCTGCAGCAGGGAAAGGGTTGGGGGGGCAAGAGGAAAGATGTAATCACTGCCTTTTCCACAGCAAGCTCATGCAGCCTTCTAGGATCTGCCCCACTGAAACCTACACACTGGCTGGGATCAGTAGGGCCCAATTCCCTGGCACAGCAAGGACTTGGCTTTCATAAAAGCCAGGCAGGGAGCAAGATTAAGTTGTATATCTAGAAGGCTATAAGCATAACTGGCATATTCTCATGTTCCCAGGCTGCCCCCTTTCGTACAAGACAGACTCCACTGTGATGCAACAGTTCAGGCACAGTGCCTCTGGTCAGGAAAAAGAAAAATCAAGAGAAATTAGCAGCAAATTTTCTTCTCCTTATCTGCCCCAGCAAGAGAGAAGCCAGTGAGTGAGTGCGAGTGAGAGTCTCTATATTCCTAAGTATGTGCTTTGTAAAGTAACGAAGGAAAGCTTCCACTGCCATGTCAAGCAGTCTCCACTTTTTGCACATCAGAGATAGATAAAAAAACCAAAAGGTGGCATATGGAGCCAAGGACTAACCCTCAGCTGAGGAACCCAGGGTTCTCAACCTCCACTTCTAAACAAAAGCAAAACCTTTTAGTATAAGATTACACGAAAAAAACCCCCACACACAGAAACCCCCTGAATTTGACTAATTTCCTACAGAAAATTTAAACGTAAGAAAAGACACTGAGTCTGGTACACACACGTATATGTACATATGCTCTAGTAACAGTTAACCAGGTCAGACGCAAACCAGACGCAGACTCTCTAGCCAACACACAGTGAGGAAGCTCTCCTTTTGCTGCCTTACCAATTGCATGCTTAGGAATGTAGATCTGAGTCACATAAAATAACCTACATTCCTCACTGACCACCAAAGCATCTGAACAAAAAAACGCTTATACCAAGAAACAAATTAAAAAAACAACTAAGTTACTGGACATGCTAAATCTGAAGTGCATGAAAATGATAAATTCTAGGATGTATCACTTTGCTAAAGAGCTCTTCAGAAGGTGTGACCGAGTAATTGTTCTGATTATACAAAAAACTATAATGGCATATTGCTATCTTTGTGGAAATAGTTAAAATAAGACTGATTCATGACATAAGGCAGGAATCTAGCACACTTTCTGCTCTTCAGTCTTCAGAGAACTTTTAAGATGAACAAATCAGATAATATCAAAAACCTGTAAGTTAGACCAAAATGTCTCAAGAAAATGCTTTTCATGACAAAGTAGAGCTTATTGCCAGAGGCTGTCCATTCCCTTGCAGGAAACAAACTGTACCTGACAATAAAATATGAAATGTACTCAGACAGACGGATTCACTCAGCCCCCTGATTCCAGAGTACACACCAGTGAAATCCAACACACATTAGCAATTTGAGTATCTTGTCTCCTAAGTAGATGTTACATTGGGCTGTACAGTCTCTGCATACAAGGAAATTATACAATGAAACACGGCGTAAACTGCAAGAGATGCTGCAAGTAATGTCTCCTCTTTCCCCATTTTCCTCCACCAACTGGGTCAGACACCAGTAGCATGTTTGCCTGCGTTTCAGTCCATTACAATATTCTTCCAAATTGCCCCAACTCATTCATTTACTTCTACTTTAAGTGTTCTTACTCTCATTCCTTCTTTGCACAGCTCTCAAAAAAAATAAAACAAAAATCAAAACAAAAAAATGTTCATCTGAATTTCACATTTTACTTTTTACAGTCCAAACAGTCTTGAGCAACATCAGAAATATAAAAGTTGCCTACTCTGTCTAAACACGAAACTGAGGTCTGGAGCATTAACACTGTCACTTGAGTCAGTACAAAAGGATTATTTGAAGAGAAACATGCTTGGGAGGAAATTTAAGTTTTCCATATATTTCATAGATTTTTTTAGGGATCAAAAGGAAAATCATCAAGTCCAACCCCTACCCTGGGCAGGAAAGAACTTGTCCAGTCTCCCCTTAAAAATCTCCAGGGTAGTGGAGAGCACCACCTCACTTGGAAGCCCATTCCAGATTCTGGTGACCCTTACCATAAAGAAGTTCTTCCTGATGTCCAACCTAAATCTGCTGTCTGTTAGTTTGCGGCTGTTGTTTCTAGTTACCCCCAAGGGGTGCCCTGGTAAACAGAGTATCTCCTATTCTTTGCTGTACCTCTTCCCTCCCGCATGAATTTGTAGACGGCCCCAAGATCACCTCTCGGCTTTCTCTCGCGGAGGCTGAAGAGATCCAGGTCCCTCAATCTCTCCTTGTAGGACCTTACCTGCAGGCCCCTAACCATATGAGTAGCCCTCCTTTGGACCCTCTCAAGGTTATCCACATCCTTCTTGAAGTGCGGTGCCCAAAACTGAATGCAGTACTCCAGCTGCGGCCTTACCAATGCTGCACAGAGGAAAAATATCATCTCCTTAGACTACACACACACACACACACAAATGTATTCATAAATAAATTGATAAACTGGAGTGCTACTTCTATATAAAAATAGCACTCCAGTTATAATCAGGGATCCTGGTTTTTTCTGTTTAAAAAACCCAAATTCTGATTTAAAAACCCCAAACCTGCAATTAAAATGAAATGCCACTACATCGATAGATAGATAGATAGATAGATAGGAGACATCAGTTGAACAGTGTTTTATTGATATATTTACAATTTTAAAGCAATTTTGAGACCTAACAGTGCCTCAATCATTATAATAAAATAAATTCTAAATGCCTATGTATTTTGGTGTTTGATTTTGGTTTTTTGATCACGGAAAAAAATCAAAGCTCCCCCTGCCCCCTTCGCTCACCAGGACACGGGTCCAGCTGCATCTGTCCCCTTGCTGCTTTGTGGCATTGAGCATCCCCGATATGTCAGTGCCCTACCTCTTAAACATCCAAGCCACAGCCCCCCCAGACCTGCCAGAAACAGCCCCTGTCAGAGCTATGGAGCCAGAGACCTGGGTTCACAGCCCCCTTCCCCCCGCAGCAGCGCTCAAGCCCCAGCTACCACCCACGGGAGGCAGCAGCTGCTGTGGCAGAGCAGAACACAGTCTGGTTCCCCCTCTCCCATGGGTGGCACAGCCAGAGAAGAGCCTGTGGGGAGGGGCAGATGTGGGCTGCCTGCTGCAGGCTTGAGCTCCCCACCCTACTGCCCTCCCCTCAGGACCTCCGTGGCCCAGCAGGGAGGACCCAGCATGGCAGGGCAGAGGGAAGCAGGGTGAGGAAACTTGGTGCCACCACCAGGAGCTCCACACCTCCCTGGAGAAGTGCCCTGTCTGTCCAGCAGCAGCAGTGGAGGTGGTGCAGATTGGTCCCCACGCTGCTACTGGGCAAGCAGGGGGTGCTTCTCCACCCAGCCCTGCTGCACCAGGTCCTGCCCACTGGACTGCAGAGACCCTGGGGGGAGGGCAGCAGGGCGGGAAGCCCAAGCCCACAGGGGCAGTCCGAACTGCCCTGCACATGAACCTGGGGGGCACAGGCCCCACTATACCTCCCACCCAGAAGTGTGTACAGTGGTGGGGAGCCAGCCCCCTTGCCCCTGGATGAACTGCCTATGGCTCTGTCCCACTCCCCGCCAGGGCCCTGCAGTCACACAAGCCCCAAACAACACCTGGGCTGGGCAGCAGCCCCCACCCCAGCCCTGCCCAACCCCCTCCCTCACTACGGGTGCCTCAATCCCCCACTGGTGACGCATAAGGGGTGCACCCCAGTGCACGTGCACCCCGAGCGTGGTGATGCACCCCCTACAAAAAGGCGCACCCAATGCTGTTGACGGTGCAAGCAGGAGGTTGGCACTCGCAATCCACCCCCCCCCACCCCCCGACACCACCGGTGGCATGTGCGGGTGGTCAGCGATTGCCGCTGCAGGTGGTCGCTGACCCCTGGTCGACACTCACCACCCGCCACCAACAGTGCCGGCGGCATCTGCAGGAGCTCCCCACTTACTGTTGCTACCACCATACCTTCCCAGCTGCCGGGGCACACGTTGTTCGTGCAATCCCTGCCTTCCACCCCTGACTTACCTGCGGGGGTACCTGCTCTCCAGGCTGCCTGGCAGTGATGTGCATGCACATGGAGCCCCCTGCCTGACCGCCCTCCTCCAGCTCCCTCCAGCCCTTAGTAGGCTGGAACTCTGCCAGCCTGCAAGAGTAAACCTGCATTTTTCTCCTTAAAAGGAGAAAATCTGGGTTTTACTGTGTTTTTCCTTAGTGAACTGAAAACCTGGATCCCTGGTTATAATGAAGACGTACAACTTCTCTATGGTTCATATAGATTTGAATTATAGAAACTTTCACATGCCAGCAGGCTGCAGCCTAATGTGCATCCTGCTCATGGTGCGATTCCAAATATTGATAAAAGGTAACTCAGGAGTCATTTACTAACTTACATAATTAGACAGGAGTAAAGCCACAGCCCAATTCACTTGCACTGTTCATATCAAGGTCTGTTATGCTTGTGATGGCCCCAGTTCATTAAATTTAGAAAGTGATGATTCCATGAGAAATTTATTTAGCACACTGACAATATCTAAACTAGCTCTTATTTACAACATTAAAAAAGCACCCATCCTAAAGATCATAACACCTTTTGACATAAGTGAAAGTTATAGTCATGCAAAAAGATAAAACTAGCAGCATTTCCATATACAATTTTTTGGATGTACAGCATAGTCTGGGAGTTAACCTTGCCTGTGAAGAGTGAGGTGAAAAAGACATTGAGTACTTCAGCCTTTTCCACATCATGTCACTAGGTTGCCTTTGCCATTTAGTAAAGAACCCACACTTTCCCTCATCTTCCTCTCATTGCTGACACTTGTAGAAACCGTTGTTACCCTTCATGTCCCTTGCTAGATGCAACTCGAACTGTGCTTTGGCCTTGCTGATTTCATCCCTGCATTCCTAAGCAATACTCTTATACAGTACTCCCTCCATAGTCGTCTGTCCAAGTTTCAACTTCTCGTGGAATTAAAAAAGCTTCCTTTTTGTGTTTTAGCTCACTGAAGAGTTCCCTGCTAAGCCAAGCTATTCTTGCTGCACAGCAGGATGGTTCATTCCTGCACCCTCAGTAAGGTTTCTTTAAAATACAATCAGCTCTCCTGGACTCCTCTCCTCCTCAGACTTTCCTTCCAGGGGATCCTGCCCATCAGTTCCCCAAGTGAGACAAAGGCTGCTTTTCTGAAATGCAGGGTCCTTACTCTGCTGCTCTCCTTCCTTCCATTCATCAGGATCATGTACTCAATCATTTCATGGCCACTGCTGCCAAAGTCGCCATCCACTACTATATTCCCCACCAATTCTTCTCTGTAAGCAGCAGGTCAAGAAAAGCACAGCCTCTAGTTGGCCTCTCCAACATTTGCACCAGGAAACTGTCCCCAGCACTCTCCAAAAACTTCCTGGATGGCCTGCACACTGCTGTATTGTCCTCCCAAAAGATGTCGGTGATAAGTCCCTCACGAGAACCAGGGCCTGTGATTCAGAAAATTTCGCTAGCTGTCTGAAGAAAGGTTCATCCACCACCTCCTCCTGGTCTGGTGGTCTATAGCAGACACCCACCATGTCACCACCCTTGTTGCTCTCCCCTCTGACTCTAACCCAGAGACTTTCAACAGGCCTGTCTTCAGTTTCAAACTGGAGCTCTGAACAATCACACAGATCTTTTAAATAAGGCACAATTCTACCTCCTCATCTTCTCTGCCTGTCCTTCCTGAATAGTTTGTATCCATCCATGACAGTGTTCCAGTCACACAAGCTATCCCACCAAGTCTCTGTTATTCTAATGGCATCATAGTTCTGTGACTGTTGAAGGACTTCCAATTCTTTCTGCCCGTTTCCCAAGCTCTGTGCACTCGTGTACAGATGCCTGAAGTAACTAGCCAACTGCCTCACTTTCTCAGAAAGAATGAGAAAGCCTCTCTGGCTCCCCCTCCTGCTTCTTCTTTCTTCAGGTCACCCACTTCCCCACCTGCCTCAGGGCTCTGGTCTCCATCCCCTGGCAAACCTAGTTTAAAGTCCTCCTCACTAGGTCAGTAAGCCTCTCTGCGAAGATGTTCTTCCCTCTCTTTGCCAGGTGGATCCAGTCTCTTCCAAGCAATCCTTCTTCCTGGAATAATATCCCATGGGTGAAGAAGCCAACGCCCGGCTGGCAATACCATCTGTGCAGCCATGCAGTGATCTGCAGGATACATCTACTCCTGCCCAAGCCCTTTCCCTTGACTGGATGGATCGAGGAGAATACCCAAGTCCTGGCCCCCTTCACCCTTGCACCCCAGAGCCCTCTAGTCACTTCTGATCTGCTCAAAGTCACTCCTGGCAGTACCACTGGTGCCAACATGCATGAGCAACTTGGGGTAGTAGTCAGAGGTCCAGATGCATCTCAGTAATCCTTCTGTGACATCTCAGATCCAGACTCATGGGACAACACGTCAGGCTGCCAGATAGTTGCCTCCACCACGCGCAGAATGGAGGTCTCCAACCACCACCGCCCACCACTTCCTCTTGGTGACAGTGATCTCAATCCTCTCAAGTTTGGGTAGGCCTGGCCTGGCCTCTTCCACCAATGGAAGAGACCAGGCCAGGCCTCCTCTGCTGTTGCTAGGGCTCCATATCTGTTCTCCAGGCAAACCGCTGAAGGTGGAAATGAAGATTTTGTGCGGGCCCTCTCCCAATCCCGCCTGGGTCGCCATGTGCGAGTTCTCTCCCGATCCCATCTGGGTCGCCGGGGGCGAGCTGGGCCCGTCTTTGTGCACACAGGCTGTGGCCAGCAGCCCGGGCACACGGGGTTGGAGAAAACCGCAGCGCAGTATGGTACGCTCGAGCTAGAATCAGTCATGGAGGAGTAATGGTTGATTGAAAAGATTATTTACTTACACCCAAGGTGGTCGCGGTGTAGGCTGGTCAGCTTTCCAGGCACAGCTCCGCTTGAGTTCTCGGTGGAGGACTCTAATAGACTCGGTTCCTTGACCCCGGAGTGGTTTAGGCTCCGCGGTTTCAATAATTTGTTCTCACAGAGCAGCTGTATCTCCGTGGGTTACTCGGTTCCCAGGTCCCCCGGAGCTGTTAAGACTCCGTGGGTTCGACAATTGGGTCCTTAGGATAGGGATACGTCTGGACTGCGATCGGCGACGGGGAGAGGCTAGAGGTTATGTGCCTCGGAGTTGTTAAGGCTCCGAGGGTTCGGAAA